>NW_017619075.1:1025000-1479291 GCF_001879475.1 Ipomoea nil
ACGGTGGTGGTGGTGGCAACGACGGTGGTGAAATAGGATAAATTTATATATCGGATAAAAAAATTAGGTTAAAGAAAGGGGTAAAAAAGGAAATAGATTCTAAAATCTATTCCTGAGCGTTCAGTAATATGCTAATATCAGGGGGCACTAGTAATAGCTATTACCTTATTTGAGGTAATAGGCTATTACCAGGAATACTATTCCTGGTAGTAGAAATGGTTACCAAACAAAGGAATATGCCTATTACTGGGAATGCTATGCCATTCCCAGCCTATTCCGTGAACCAAACGGGCCATAAAAGTTAAAATAATCTTGTGATGAGCTTAGCTTCTTTCTGTTGCCATGTGACGTAAAACTTGTACTTTTTTCTAATTCTACTCAGATTCTTTAAAATTGTATTTGTTAATATAGGATATTTATAAATTAGTTGTTAGTTGGAGCTGATAATTGATTATGTTAGCGAATAGCTGGTAGTTGATTATAATAATGATTTTGACCAATAGGCTAATTAACGATTTATTAGAAAATGTTTGATAAATTCGTTGTTTACTATTTGTGAGTAACGTATAAATTGAGTTTAAATGGTACAGACATGTTATTTTATTTATTGATTATATTAAATTATTTTTAGTTTTAGCCTTTTAGGTGTACATTTTAAAATAAGTTGTTATTGTTACTACTGTTGTTGTTGTTGTTGTTGTTGTTGCTGCGGTTGCTGCTGTTGTTGTTGTTATTATTATTATTATTATTATTATTATTATTGTTGTTGTTGTTGTTGTTGTTTTTGTTGTTGTTGTTGTTGTTGTTGTTGTTATTTATTATTATCTTATTATTATTATTATTATTATTATTATTATTATTATTATTATTATTATTATTATTATTATTATTATTATTATAACATTAAAATATAAAATTGAACAAAAATTGAATAAATATTACAATAACCAACAATTAAGAGTAAATTAGACTTTTAAAAGAAAATGCAATTAACTGATACAAAAATGTTACTCCAAGTAACTTTTTTATTATATATATATATATATATATATATATATATATATATATATATATATAGAGGGATGCACTCAGGTGCAAATAAGTGCTCATGAGGGAAATGCGAACGAATCAGCGCGCGACATGTGTCCAGATCTAATAACTTAAAAAAAAATGCGGTGGCATTTTCGTAAATAATTGAACATTGAAGTGCAAGTAAAATCACTTACAAGTGCACCTACTTTCACCTATTAGTGCATGTAATTTTGCCTTGTTAGCATTCACTTTCCGCAAACATTCATGCACCTGAGTGTGCTTATAACTATATGGGCAACTATTTATAACTATAGGTGCAACTACTTATAACTATAGGTGCACCTACTTTCACCTATAAGTGCATGTAATTTTGCCTTGTTAGCATTCACTTTCCGCAAATATTCATACACCTGGGTGTGCTTATAACTATATGTGCAACTATTTATAACTATAGGTGCACCTACTTTCACCTATAAGTGCATGTAATTTTGCCTTGTTAACATTCATTGATCTGAGTTCAGTGGGTTGTAATACCCCTGAAAACCACTAGCAAACATTCATACACCTAGGTGCAATTACTTATAACTATGTGTGCAACTACTTAGAACTATAGGTGCAACTACTTAGAACTATAGGTGCAACTAAGTATTGATGCTCAGTGTAAATTTTTATTTGCACCTATAATACATTTTACATGCACTTGTAATACATTTTACTTGCACTTCGATGTTCAATTATTTACGAAAATGCCACCGCATTTTTTTTTAAAAAAATCAGTGTTTCTCATCCATTAGATCTAGACACGTGGACGAACAGAATTCATTCCTATTTCGCGCCTGGGCGAAGCATTCGCACCTGAGTGCGATTCTATATATATATATATATATATATATATATAGGCTATTAACATCAATAATCTAATCCAATAAAAGAAAAAAAAAAATTATTAACTAATGACTTGATCAACAATTAAATTATAATGATCAAATAAGTTAAAAATTGATTGATTGATAAAAATTTTATCAAACACCCTCATAATCTATTAGGGATCGGCCTACCACCCCACTGCTCTACCGTCCCAACTCCTAACACATGCACCAATGATTTTATTCAAAAATTTATAATAATAAAAAATCAATCACATAATAATTAATATTATACTATACAGGGAGTCAATATCAGATCATCCAATTAATTAAATGGATGCATGAATATAGAAATGGGGTCCATGCCACTACACATATCATCATCACCTCCAGCCTCTTCTATTAAGATTTGTTAAGTTGCTTGCTGGTACAATGTCATAATCTCTCACTATTTTTTTTTTTTTTTTTTTTTTTTTTTTTTTTTGGTGGAGTCATAATCTTTCACTATAAATGTTCATTATGTCTCATTATTTTGACAAGTAATCTGACAAATGAAACAACAACATCTTATTACTGGGTCGTCTTTATTAGCTAACAAATAATCGATCAAAAGCATCATCTCAGATCAATTTAGGAGTAATGAAAAGTACAATATAATAATAGCAGGCTGCTACAAGCTAGCTAGGATGGCCAAAGACATTATTAAATGGTGTGATAATCCAAGTCTTTTAATGAATTAAAGGAGGTCGTTGGGAAGAAAACAGGCAAGATAATGCGTGTATTGAACTATTGATAAGAGCATTTTAATCAAGAATATTTGTGAGTTTGATCTTTTCAATATTAATATTTTTTCTTTTTGTTTTTAATGATTTTATTCTTCAATCAAATATCTGTGCTTCACCATCATTTTAATTCTTTTATTTTGTTATTCAAATTTTAATAATATTAATATTGAAAAGATCAAACTCACAAATATTCTTGGTGATAAAGCTCATAGGTTCGAACCTGGTGGTGGGATTATTTCTTCTTTGCTATTTTTTTTAAAAAAAATTTCTATTATTTTTAAATTTAATTTAATAATATTTTTAATATAAATTTTAAACATATAAATTTTATATATTAATATTACACATAATATTAATAAATATTAAATTATAAATAAATTTTGTTAAATATCATTAATCGAGTGAAATAAATAAAATGAGACTGAGGAAATAGTAAACACTCTTTTTTCAAGTCCTTGCCAACTTGTGATTCTGATGTACAATCATAAATTGACATTTGAAATTTGACAAGACCAAATTCCTTTACGTTGTAAAATTCCTACGAACCTCCACGAGATTTCCTCATACTTGGCATACTATCTTGAATCACAAACTCCTATTATGATGATTTAACATGCATCCACCAACTAATTTGCATAATAGTTTGATCGTGATCATTGAACTCTAGCACAAGTGCCGGTCTCATCAAATTAACTAGGTTGTTCTCGATCTAGCAAGTAAATGTCAATTTGTTTTGTTTTGTTTTTTTTTTTTTCTCAAGATGACAACTTGCTATCATTATTTAAGGATATGCATTAAATAAACTCCACTTATGCTTAATAGCTTACAAAGCACATAAAAAAAAATGTAAACCGAAATAAGAAGATCATGTGTAATATCAATTTGTTGGACTCTAAGTGTCATGCATATTTATCTTACCCCAAAAAGGCTGAATCCCCAACCCTAAGGGCCCCTCACACTCCGATCCGACAGAGCATGTGGGAGGATGTAAATCACGGTGACTCAAACATGCATATTTATCTAGATATAGGAAATGTATGTTGATGGACACACAAAAATATATTTCTTCAGTTATTTGATAACACATTATTCTATACTTTTAATTATTATATTAGAAGGAATTAATTTAAACAAATTATAATTTAATGTATTTTTGAGAATATTAAAGTTAAAAATTTATACGCAAAAATTACATTAAATTAGAAGTCTTATTAAATACAAAATATAGCTTTAAAATTTATACAAATAATTTTTTTTAAAAAAGTAAATAAATATGTTAATTTGTATTTGATGGTTTTATTAGAACCGAGTCTTCCATAAACCGAGCATGATATAGTAATATTATTGCTCAAGGCGCTAGGCCTAAATAATATGTACAATGCTTGAAGTACCGGCCCAAAATGGTTGCCCAAACACTAGAACTGTGGCCCTTAGAACGGACTAGAAGTAACAACATACCTAACAAGACTCGGACCTAGGTCATTGGGTTAATAGTGTAAACCAGATACCGCTAAGCCAGGATACCTGTAGTGCTTAGATTGTGATGCCCTAGGGCTGGCACTCCTATTTATAGTAGAACCCCTTGCATTGCATCGCCCACATGTATGGCTCCCGACCTGCCTTCCTCACCATCTTGCACGTGTCGCACATCCACAGGCCCACACATCATACCAAGCCGCACCACTCCAACTGCCACACCGCACCACCTCCGGAAACGGAGGCGCATGCGGGGTTCTTGGTGTCATGCTGTGGGCGCGAGGCACGCACCGGGCGATAAGGGTCAGCGCCCCGGCCGACGACCCCATCCGATCGCCCGCCAGTGGCTAGCAGAACCCTGTCCGCACCACCGCGCTGCACCCCCTCCGAAAACGGGGGCGCGAGCAAGGTGTGGGACGCGCACCCGCCGGCGAGCCCTCCCTCCCGACCGCCGGTGGTACTCCCATGCCGGGCCGGCCCACCACTCTTTCCTTGACCCTCCACCTCCTTTGACTTGTACCCCAAAATCAAGTCCAATAACAAACTCAGTAAATCTAGCTCACAATCCATATCTCCATCAGTATTAAATATGATAGGTAAACTAGCTAATAAAAGAAGATGAGTAATACTCTAGAGAAATCGAATTATAGATCGAAATGTATACGCAACATTAGGTACAACATTACTTGCACTATTTTATTTGGTGTGTGTTTAGCAATTTAACTAGAGTTTTCCTAAGACATTGTCCTGGAATTCATTTTAATATTATAAGTATATTTTCAAATAAAGTCATATAAATAATAAATGTGAAGTTTATAAATTAGTAGATCAGAATTGTATTTATTATAATTTGTTACGTTTTGAAAGTCTCTTTGTGCACAAAATACATATTGCCAGACCATTTTGGAGAATTATTTCATTTGAAAACACATTAGCATTTGAATTTATCTTGTACCTCCAAATGTGCAAAAATTATAGCCGGAAAATAATAATAAATGAGGTGCACAACATGCAATCCTTGCACTTATTGAACATAAGAAAGTGGTGAACAACTCTATAATATATATATATATATATATATATATATATATATATATATATACACACACACACGTTTTATTAATAATTATAATATATAATATAAATGATATTGAGAATGTTTGGTAAATAGCTGTTAGTTGATTGTGTTAGTATAGTTGACTAGTTGATAGCATTAGTGGATTATATTGTAGAAAGATGTTTAGTAAATTAGCTGTTAGTTGATAGCTGATTATATGCAAAATGACTTTTTTTTCAAAAAGCTAATCGAAAAAGTTACTTTAAGTAACTTTTTAAATTTCAACATTTTGGAGCAATAAGTTGTATGTTACAAAAAGTTAATTTATCAAACATTTATATCGACTGTTTAACCAAGTCAAACAACTAATAGTGGTCAAACAAATTAAAATTAGCGGATAAACTAACTATATGGGTGTGTTTGGTTGGTGGATTTTGTCCATAGGAATGAGTATGAAAGTGATTGTTGTTGTTTGGTTGATAAGTTTTTAGAACATTACTATGGGTTTCGAATACCCCATCAATTGAAAAATCCGTACCCAAATAGAATAAAGGTTTCATTCCCTTATTCATTCTCAAGCACTACTATTAGTAATCATTCTCATTCCACTCACCCTACTATCAAACATATTAAGGGTGTGTTTGGTTCGCACATAGGAATCGGAATCGGAATGGTATCAAATACTTGGTAATGGTAATGGGTTTTGATGAAAGTATTTAATATGTTTGGTAGTAGGGTGGAATGGGAATGGTTACTAATAGTAGTGCTTGAGAATGAATAAGGGAATGAAACCCTTATTTTATTGGGGTATGGATTTTTACAATTGATGGGGTATTCGAAACCCATAGTAGTGTTCTAAAAACCTATCAACCAAACAACAACAATCACTTTCATACCCATTCCTATGTACAAAACCCACCAACCAAACACACCCATACTTTCACCAAAACCTATTACCATTACCAAGTATTTAATACACATTTCAATTCCGATTTCTATGTACGATACAAACACACCCTATGTTACCAAACATGGACATTATGCGGTGATGATGCATAATCGACATTGATTGATTATGTGAAAAATACATACGTGTCGAGAGTTATAATCCACATGCCCATTTTGTACTCGTGGCACGTACCGGTGTGAAGTGTGAACGTCCAAAATGATGTATTAAATGATGAATTGATGATTGGTGGCGTCCAAAATTTAAAGACTTTGTGAACAACTAACTGACAACCAATTTGTAAAGGTTAGGAATGACAGCATTTAATTAGGTAATTAATTAAGTGCAGAATTCGGAGCAGTAAGTCAAAATGCAACTACTATGCCCCCTCGTGATTAATTAAACCCATACCCAACTTAAGTACATTCTTCAAATCTTCGCCTTTAATTATTTCACGTACAAACTCTGAAAATTATTGGTACTTTCCTTGCAATTGCTAAGCATGGATATCTGTCCTATACTGTTGTCCTCTTTTCTGCCACTATCCATAATATATGGGCGAAGTAATTTCCATGCATTGAGATATGATATATATATATATATATATATATATATATATATATATATATATATATATATATGGTCAGGTCTTCCCGTACAGTCAGCGCGGCATACATCATTAGGTATGCATAAATGCACCACACAGTGTTCGTAAATACACCATTATGTGTGGTGTATTTTTTTTGTGTGATGTATTTTTGACATTTCATTCTGGTGTATTTTCAAACACTGTATGTTGCATTTATGCATACCTAATGGTGTATGCCGCACTGACCGCACGGGAAGACCTGACCTCACAGGAACCAAAATATATATATATATATATATATATATATATATATATATATATATATATATATATATTGGTTCAGGTGCGGTGGGCAGCCCCAGTGCGATTGCTCAGTTAAAACAGAACCATTGATTCTCCTTAAATCAACGTCTAATATTACCAAAATTAAAAAAAAATGCGGTGATAATTTTGTAATTTTTGTATCTAGGTCAAAATTAAGGTGAGTGATTTGTGATTAAGGTGCATGGGTTGTGTACTTAATGTAGTAGTTGTTGAAACTTAGGTGCGTGAGTTTTGTGGTTAAGGTGCGTGAGTTTTGTGCTTAAGGTGCGTGAATTTTGTTCTTAAGGTGCGTGAGTTTGTGCTTAATGTGAGTAGTTGCTGAAACTTAGGTGCGTAAGTTTCCTTCAATGTGCGGTGTTTTCATACTTAAGGTGCGTGATTTGTATGCTTAAGGTGCGTGATTTACATGCTTAAGGTGCGTCAGTTGTGTGAAACTTAAAGTGAACCATTTTTAAAATCTTAGGTGCGTGGTTTGTGTTCTTAAGGAGCTTTGTTATATGCTTAAGGTGCGTGGTTTGTGTTATTAAAGTGTTTTGTTTGTATGGTTAATGTGCATGTGTTATTGTGTACTTAAAGTGTGTCAGTTTAATGCTTAATGTGCGGTATATATATATATATATATATATATATATATATATATATATATATATATATATATATATATATATTATTTTTTTGTTCCAGTGAAAACAGGTCTTCCCGTGCGGTCAGTGCGACATACACCATTAGGTATGTATAAATGCACCACACAGTGTTTGAAAATACACCATTATGTGTGGTGTATTTTTTTTTGTGTGGTGCATGTATGCATACCTAATGGTGTATGTCGCACTGAACGCACGGGAAGACATATTCTCACTGGAACAAAAAAATAATATATATATATATATATATATATATATATATATATATATATATATTATGGATTCGAAGCTAGCTTGGTGTTGATATATGTAAATGCTACAATTATTTCAACATGCAATTCTAGGTAATTTAAAGTTAATATATAATATATAGAGATGAATATGAATCTTAAAGTGAAGAAGAAGACTATGAGTAGCTCGCGCGGCTATCAGAGTTGAAAATATTATGTTGTATCAAAAAAAAAAGGATAAATTCGATCCCTTTCTAGGTTTACAAAGTTTTCTTTATAGCGATTCTTAAACTAGGCATGGTTATTATATTACAGTTTACAAATAGGATAACCACACATCTTTGACTATATATGCTTTGTTGTAATATTCGGATATAAATTTGATTATCGGTGGGAGTGGCCTTGTAAGTTTCCAGCTATATATTTATTACTTACATTGCATTTTGTCTCTGCATTATTAGATGTATACTAAAGTTGACATAGACAAAACATATACTGCAACAGAAAAAAACTAGTACAATCTTCTATTATTACATTTATTGGCAGTCCAGAGGCTACAAACTACATCAACTGTACTCCGTGGCAGTTTACACTTTACATGCATGTTACAAACTACATTGCCAACATTAATATAATTAATTATATTCCACTACTTAATTGAAGTAAGGAAAAACTAGAAAAATCATATTGCAAAAACTTCCTCCAAATACAATTTAAGTAATCTCATTCACTTTTTTTAATTAATTGATTTATGAGCTAATGTTTGTCATTATTTTGAGGCTTATGTGCCTATGCTATATTGTGGTTGACTGGTTGTGCTATTACTGTTATACTACTATGTGCCTAACTGCCTATGTGGAAAGTGGGTAGACAACTTTTTAAATGTTACCACTCTACAAAGTGTCAAACTGTACTACTACACAGGTTCAGTAATCAGTAATTCAATAGCAGTTGAGCACTTGAGTTGTTCTTGAATATTATGAGTGAGTATTGGTAATATTAGGGTGTCGCTATTTGTACCACCTTTTGACTAAAATGGGATATAAAGTATATTAAAAATATAAAAAGGTGATAATTTATAATAAATACATAAGTGGTGCAAATAGCCTAATGGATGGTCAAAAATTCTGTACTCATCAATCCAAGATTACATTAGGCACACAGTTTGGTTGATTAACAACTTCTAGTTATTAGGCAACAAAATTCGGCTGCTGACATTTTAGCAAGGAGGGCAGCCTCTCATTCTGGACCTTGTTTAATTAGTGACCCTCCAGACTTCCTGTTGCATGTTTTAGAGGATGAGTATGGGGGCGTCCCATGCTGGAGACAGTGCTGACCAGGAGTATTTGTTTTTGGGTGTCCCCTTCCTTATTGATCTAAAAATAATAATTTCTAATTATTCAGTTTAATTAAATCACTTAATAAGTCTAGTCAACTTGTACCACTTAATTAAGACCCTAATATGTAATATATAATATATATTATTAAAGAAAATCTTACAGAGTACTCTAAGCCAACTTGATATCAAGTGGACAACTTGGATTACCTTCTTGATATCAAGTGGACAACTTGGATTACTTTCTATTTTAGTTGCCTTATTATTTACTACTTTTGTTAACTTGTGAAATTTGACCAGGGAGATTAGATTATTGGAACTGAAATATGGAATAGTGAAAATGTGGATTGCAATGCTTTAATTTGTTGATGAATCACCAAGAGACGCCGTGGGTGAGAAAACAATTAAAATGCCGCAGTACGTACAATAACATGTGAAAGTAATGATTGTTGTTCTATTCATGCTGTGTGAACTGTATAGACCCTTCCGGAGTCAGAAATATAGGTGAACCGAGACAATCAATTAAAATTATATTATACTCTTCGTCCCATTTTTTGTGTCGAATTCGGTTAGCGAGGCTGAACTAAAGTTATTTATACATTTATTTTTTACAATATTAAGTTTTGAATTAGTATGTAAAATTTATATATTTAGAAACTACATTAAAAGTATTATTAAACACAAAAAATCAAATTAAATTTAAAAATTATAAGAAAATGCTAATAGAAATAAGCAAAGAAAAAAGAGTTGGTTTGACCCATGAATAGTAAGTAGGATAGATAAAATGGGACAGAGAAAGTACTACATTGTAACAGAGTCAGTAGTACTCAAAACAAAAAAAAAAAAAACAAAAAAACAAAAAAAAACAAAAAAAACAAAAAAAAAAAAATTAAAACACTTTAAAACAAGGTAAAAAATACTTTTATTTATGTACGTGTGTGTGTGTGTGTGTGTATATATATATATATATATATATATATATATATATATATATATATATATATATATAGGGGCGGATCTAAAAAAAATTTCAATGAGGCGAAAGATTAATACAAAAGAGATAGCTAGTTTGAAAAAAAATTAATACTTATAAGTGTTTTAAATATTGTTGGATATGGACGAAAAATTAAAACATATCAAAACTTTATTAAAAAAATATTTATATCAAAATATGAAACATACTTAGTTTGATAAAATGATTAATATAAAAAACACATTATAAATTATATATCTCAATATTAATATAAAAGAATAAAAAATACATTATAAATTATATATCTCCATATTAATATAAAAGAATGCTTGCACATATTATATTTTAAAGAATTAAAATCAAAACATCACTATTAATATTTATAAAAAGGCCAAAAAAGTGTAAAAACCCAATGTTAGCAATGAGAATACCCAGGAATCAACTGGTCATAGAGGTGAAACTTTGGAAGAATGGCCAGGGATCGAGTCTCACCAGCGGCAATGTGGTAGCAACCTCTCAAAGTGAGGGGGGCTCCTTGTGCGCAGTGAGTACCGGTCTAGTCTTTTGTGATTGTGATTAATGTTCAGTTGAGTCAATGCTCTGTCGGGTTGGGGTTTAGCCTTTTGGGAGAATACCTTGGACCTCTCCTACAATAAAGCCATAACTTGCCATTCCACCTAACTTAGCTTTTAATTACTTGTACATATATAATTTATTTATATCTCATCATGTGCTCTCTCTCTCTCTATATATATATATATATATATATATATATATATATATATATGTATGTATGTATGTATATATATATATATACACACACACACACACACACACACATATATATACACACACACAGGGGGTACTATATATTGTAATATTGGGGGTGGGGTGGGGTGGGGGAGGGGGCAGCTGCCCCCATTGTAGCTCCACCTATATATAGTTAGATTAATTTCAAGTTTTTTTAGATTAATCTGAATGTGATTATGTATAATAGAAACTTCTAGACTATCTTGATGGGATGATACATCAAAAAATAAATTTTCTTTTAAAATATTTAAAGTTAATCAATTTAAATATTTAACAAACATTATAAATCTAAAAATTGAACACATTATAAATATAAGTACCAAACTATTCAACTAGGAATAAAATTTAAAATTTAATATGAATCACAAATTAGTCTACATTATTATAAATTCCACAATTGGTATAAAAGAAATTGACAAAATATTCATAAAGTTACAAATTACAAATACAATTAGAATTATCAACTACTATGTAGTATGATGATACATCTGTTACCATTTTAAATAGGTAAAAAAATTAAGAAACTATATGTATTTAGTTATTTATTTATAAACTTTTGTAGAGTTGACCAATGGAGCTGGGAGTGGTGGAATCTTCACTTCCTCCAATTGCGGTAAATTTTTTCGTTTAATCTCATTCACTTTTTTTAATTAATTGATTTATGAGCTAATGTTTATCTTATTTTGAGGCTTATGTCCCTATGTTGGAAAGTGACTATCTCTTTGTCTCTATATTATTGTGGTTGACTAGTTGTGCTATTACTGCTATACTACTATGTGCCTATGTGGAAATTAAAGTGGCTACACAACTTTTTAAATGTTGCTACAAGTGCCAAACTGTACTACACTACTACTACACGTGTTTAGTAATCAATAATTCAATAGCAGTTGAGCACTTGAGTTGTTCTTGAATATGAGTGATTGGTAATATAGAATAATCCAACTATACTAAACTATAGTATACGGAAAGCCTAACCTCGTAGTAAAGTGTAAGCTGGAAGCTATGATCTTCAGCTACAGTTGAGGTTTCTGTTGTGTTTCCTGTTAACGGTAGACCGTTAGTCATAGTTTATCTCATATCTGACTCAGAACCCTAGATGGTGTATTGGTGTCTACTAAACAGTATGAGTACCATATCTGTATGTGCTATAGTCCATAAACATGTATCACATCAATCCAGGTTTATATTAGGCACAGAGTCTGGTTGACTAACAACCTCTAGTTATTTAGTCTAACCAAACCACTTAATAAGCCTAGTCTACACCACTTAATTAAGGCTCTAATATATATATATATATATATATATATATATATATATATATATATATATATATATATATATATATATATATATATATATATATATATATATATATATATATAATGAAAAATCTTACATATTATTGTATCTAATTTAGTAATTTTCTCTTATCTTACTCTCTTTGATTTATCTATAATCTCTTATTCTCTATGCCTGTATCAGTCTATGCTATGATATTGCTTTCACCATGAGTCTGAAAAAAAAAAAAAAAAAAAAAGAAGAAGATTTTGGATTCGTATGTTGAATTGGGTACCATGACTCAAGATGTAATTTTCCACGGTTTCTTATCTTGATATGGTGGGGGTGGGGGGAAGAGTACTCTAAGCCAACTTGATATCAAGTGGACAACTTGGGTTAACTTCTATTTTAGTTGCCTTATTATTTACTAGTTTTGTTAACTTGTGAAATTTAATTTGAGCACGGAGAAGAATTGAAGAATGAGTAGTGATTAGTGAGATTAGATTATTGGAATGCAGAATGCCTGAAGTATGAAATAGTGAATTAACAATCGGACAAAAAATTAGCGTCCACCTTCTCTTACCCCAAAAGGCTGAATCCCCAACCCTAGCGTCCACCTTCTCTTGGTGACCACTATGGTCGCCTTCTTCAAAGGCAACCACCGACTATCATTGCCAGTTGTTAGAGTATCCTCGGAATCTTCATCGCAAGTCATTAATAAATTTTGGAATTTCAATGTACGAAAATTGCATGTTCATAAATCATAAGTTTAAATGCACTTTTCAAAAGTTTAGAGGGCTATTTTGTGTAAAATTGGAGGACGTATTTGACATTTTCCTCAATATTTTATAACGGAGTTGTTAAATGTAATTCAGTGAACTCAAAAAATGTCGATTGTGATTTATGAACGGTAGACCGCAATTTCCCTCCACTCAAATCAAATTTTGGCTTTGCCCTGTATATGTAGAATGCTCTTCTAAGTAAACTGCATCAAGTGCAGAGATGTAGCCTCTCAAATGAGAGGTTTCAGGTTCGAATCCTAGTGTGGAAGTATGGAGGCTTTGACACTTTGGGCTTTAGTAGGTTGA
Organism: Ipomoea nil; assembly: GCF_001879475.1. NCBI lineage: Eukaryota > Viridiplantae > Streptophyta > Magnoliopsida > Solanales > Convolvulaceae > Ipomoea > Ipomoea nil. The sequence continues at coordinate 1,038,435 of NW_017619075.1, forward strand.
GTCGTTGAGAAAATATATATGAACAAAGTTTACATTGTAATTGAGTCAATAGCATTCCGAAAAAAAAAAAAAAAAATAGTTGTCACTCAACATTAACTCTATCCCTGGCCCTTTTTTGTATGTATCATCTTTATAAGGGAGCTAATTAAGGTTCCTTTTTCAAGGTGTATGTATTTTTATGGCCCAAAATTACACCAAATGGGCAATGGCTAAACATTGCCATAATGGTCGAACCACTGATGTCTTGCCATAATGGTCGAACCACTGATGTCTAGGTCGCATATATAGAGTTGTTATACCACATGGACCAGTATCCACCTTGCAAGGTGGATCCTGATCCTAAACAACGTATCAATTGTGTATTTTTAGTATTAAAATTGTGAACTTCTAGAATATAAATTATGTTTCTAAGTCAAAACATATGAAATTTGTGAATACAATACAGGGTCATCAAATTCTAATATCTTAATATTGTGTGACTGCAGTATTTGAAAATAATTTGTGAATACAGAACAAGGTAATCAATTACATATATGTTAACCTTGTGTGTTCGTAATATACAAATTGTGAATTTTTAAAAGGTAAATTGTGAACCTAGTCGGCCAAAAATTGAAAAAATTGAGAAAAGTAGGGTTTTGGGAATGATTAATTGGATTTAATTATGAATTGAAAGTACTAATTTACCTTAGGTAAGTTAACTGTAATCCCTAGCTTCTCTATCTCAAATCTGTTTCTCTCTATTTTCCCTTAGCTTTCTTCTCTCTGTCGTGCTTCTTGCCAGTGCATGCAAAATTGCAAATGATATGTCAAGTGAATTGCAATGCATGCACAATGATCTTCAAGTACATGCTAAGTGGACCATGACTTCTAATTGGATATGGCCTATGGGTTGTGGGTTGTGGGTTGTGGGTTTAATAATAATAATAATAATAATAATAATAATAATAATAATAATAATAATAATAATAATAATAACAATAACAATAACAATAACAATAACAATAACAATAACAATAACAATAACAATAACAATAACAATAACAATAATAATAATAACAATAATAACAATAATAACAATAATAACAATAATAATAATAATAATAATAATAATAATAATAATTTATATATTTCCAATTAAAATAATGTACTAATAGTTAAATAAATAAAAATAATAGACTTATATCCTTATACGTCATTTTACATGTTATCATCTAATTGTAAACAACTAATTTACCAAATACATTTCTATAACCAATCAATACTATCAACTAACTGAACACATTTTTATAATCAGCTAATTAATATTATCAACTAATCAAATTAAGTAACACAACATGCTATCAACTATCTGTTAAACCAATTCAATCAGCTATCAACTAATTTTCAAACAATCTATGTGTTCTCAAAAATTGATAAAGGGTGTGTTGGTATTTTTCAATAATAATTGCATATATAAGAGAATTTTTTAGACTAATTCTAGACCTCAAATTTTATAATTTTTTTTTAGATCAAAAGTGAGGGGGGGACCCCAGGGTAGATTTAGTTGATCCCGCTGCACGACCATCTGGCGTGCATGCTATCTCTCTCGACGGGCTCTTCCATCCCAACAGGGCACTGATCAAGATCTCTCCAGTTTGCATCCATCTTCGCTCCTGGAGAGGCAGCAGCATCCGCGCTCTCATTTTGTTCTCGGGCAATACTGCGGATTGATATTCTCCAGTTTTTCATAAACCAGTCTCGGATATCGTCTGTATAGACACAGATTGGGCCCCTTAGCTCTGCGTTATTTGTGATCCATTGGACAACCCTCTTAGCATCAGATTGTACCTCGACATCCCTGATTCCAAGTTTCCATGCCCATGCGAGACCATTTGAGATGGCCTCCGCTTCAACAACAGTAGCGTCTTCATGCTTGGACTTACCACAAAAGCCCCGGATCCAATGTCCGTTCGCTTTCCTGAGGATACCTCCGTATCCTGCTTGTAGAGTGGCTGGCTTAACGCTTGCATCCACATTCAAAGTCCATTCATGTTGGCCAGATGATTCCCAGATGTTAGACTGGCGTGGAGGTGTGTTGATGCCCATGATGTGCATTGTGTTTTTCTTGAAAGCTATCTGAATCTCATTCCCTGCTTCCCTGATCCACGCCAGCTTCCTGTTGATGTCGATCTCTTCACCACGGAAAACACTTTTGTTTCTCCAAATCCAGATCCACCATATTGCAGTTGCAAATAGAGTTGGTCTGGCTATTTCCTCCATGCTTTTCCTGCTCCTGCGCGTATTCACCGTTATCCATTCAAAGAGGCTCTGGCGGCAAGTGTTCCAGTGGCCAATATCTTGCTGGAGGCCTTCCCAAACGTCCCTGGCTTTAGGGCAATGTCTGAAAATGTGGAGAGTGGTCTCCTCTTGATCTGGGCAGAAGTGGCAGTTCCCGCTCGTTGTGAATCCTCTGCGTTTCCTCTCAGCATTTCCCATGACTCTTCCATGGAGGATGGTCCACAGGAGAGTTTTCATCTTTGCCGGCACTTCAATCTTCCAAATGTTGCTCCATGTAGATTCCTGCACATCCGAGGCATATCCATGAATCACGTTGTAAGCAGATCGGACAGAGAACATACCTGAGGCTTCCGGCATCCACACTGCTTCATCATGGTCGTCTCCTAACTCCAGAAGAGCGAGCTGCTGCTTGACTTCAGAAGGGAGAGCTGAGAGATTCTCCCACTTCCATCCGCCAGTTGCGTTCCAAAAATCAGCTACCCAAAGAGCTTCGTCAGTCCTGCAATTAGCATTACAGATCTCACGGAGAGGCTTCGACGTGATCCATGCATCCTCCCAAAATCTCACATTTTTGCCATTTCTAACAGTGAAGCGGAGGCTTTGATGGATGCGAGGCATTGCGGCGGTGATGCCCCTCCAAATATTTGACGCCCCATGTTTTGGTTGGAAGACTTCAATACCTTTCTTATTGTGGGCATATTTTTCTTTAAGAATTTGACTCCAGAGACTGGTGTTATCATTGAGCATTCTCCATCCCAGTTTTGCCATGAAGGCTAAATTTACCTCCTTTGACGCCCTGAGACCGAGGCCGCCCATATTCTTAGGCTTGATAACATTCTCCCATCTAACCAGGCTGCACCTACGTTTCTCCGGGGTGCCTCCCCAAATGAATCTCCGTATTCTTTTGTCAATCTCTTCCCAAATGGCAGCTGGGAGGAAGGTGGATTGCATGCAATAATAGGGAACGGCTTGAAGGACGGATTGAGCCAGAATAAGTCTTCCCGCAAAGGTAAGATATTTGGCCTTCCACCCGTCAAGTCTGATATCTATTTTATCCAGAATGGGGTTGAACATGTTATTAGTTACCCTCCCATGGATGGATGGTACTCCAAGGTATCGACCCAGATTTGGCGTCATCGGGATCCCGACACTTTCAACGATCATGTTTTTCTCATGGGCCGCCACGTTCTTGGAAAAAAAGATTTGAGATTTGCTTAGGCTAACTTTTTGACCAGAAGCGTTGCTGAATCTTTCCAGGCAGTCTTTTATAATATTGATTTGGCTCTGCGTTGCTTCTGCAAATAACACCAAGTCATCAGCAAAAAATAAGTGTGAAAGGGTAGGACCATACCTGTTGATCTTTATGCCTTTCCAATTACTTTCTTGAACCTGTTCCTTTATGATGTGACTTAGACGTTCCATGCATAAGACGAAAAGATAAGGTGAGATAGCATCCCCTTGTCTGATGCCTCTGCTGGGAGTGATCCAGTCCAGTTGTTTCTTTTTCCAAAGAATGCCGAGTCTAGAGGTTTCCACGCATTCCATTATGTTTCTGACCCAACTGTCGTTCATTCCCACCCTCTTTAGCGTGTCACGAATGAAACCCCAGTCAAGCCTATCATAAGCCTTTTCGAGGTCCACCTTTAAAATCATGTAGCCTTTCGCACCCTGTTTCGTTCTCAAAGAATGGAGCACTTCTTGATAGGTAAGGATATTATCACTAATTTGTCTGCCTGGGACAAAGCTACTTTGTTCCCTGCCTACAACTTTCTGTAGAATTAGTTTCAGACGATTGGTCATGGCCTTCGTGATGACTTTATAGATAACGTTGCAAAGGCTAATGGGGCGGAATTGACTTGCTTTTACGGGGCTGTCAATTTTGGGGATCAACGCGATCAAAGTGTCATTCATCCCTTTTTCTAAGGTCCCATGCTCATAGAACTTTTTTGCTTGGCTAACCACTGATTTGCCAACAACTTCCCATGCCTTTTGATAGAAACAAGCATGGAAACCATCAGGTCCGGGAGCTTTCAGGGGGCTCATCTCAAAAAGTGTCAATGTAGGTTAGCTGATCTTGTGAGGCCCTAACTTGCTTCATGTGGGGTTGGCTGACCTTGTGGGCTGACTAGCTAGCGCAGCCCACAATTTTTTATTTTTTTTTAAGGTCCTAATCCGCGGCAAATTATACTGTGAACCGCTGTCCATGATGCATTATGGTACAGGCTTCAAAACAGTGCCGTTTCTTTTAATGAAAAGAAACGGTACTTGATCCGTATCGTTCCGCGCCGTTCCACATAAAGTAGCCTCTTTTTGTATAACATTTTCAGTTTCATTTTATATACATTGCAGTTCCATTTCGATATAAGTACAGTTTCATTTGACATTATACACTCAAATATGTGAAACTATTATTCAGTTTCATTTTATATACATTACAGTTTCATTACAACACAACTACAGTATCATTTCGATAAAACTACAGTTTCATTGGACAATATACACTCAAATATGTGAAACTGTTATGCAGTTTCATTTCAACACAACTGCAGTTTCATTTCAACACAACTACAGTTTCATTTCGATATAACTATAGTTTCATTCGACATTATACACTTAAATATGTGAAACTCTTATTCAGTTTCATTTTATATATACTATAGTTTCATTACAACACAACTACAGTATCATTTCGATATAACTACAGTTTCATTGGACAATATACACTCAAATATGTGAAACTGTTATTCAGTTTCATTTTATATACACTGTAGTTTCTTTTCGACACAACTACAGTTTCATTTCAATTCAATTACAGTTTCATTTGATAATATAAAAACAATATGTGAGATCATTTCATTTTAAATACACTGTAGTTTCATTTTGTAATTAACACATCAGAAATACACGCTCCGTTAAGATGTAAAGGCATCCGCTTAAAGAAACGACGTCGTTTTTGGACCATGGTCCACAATATAATTGGTCCTAATCGACAAATTTTTCTGTGGAACCACATTTATAAATAAACAATTTACATATTGAATTTTCACAATTTGCATACTAAATATTCACAATTCAAATTATGAACATTGAGTATGTAAATTGTATCTTTTGAACTCTAAGTCCACTTTACAAAGTGGGCTCGAGTCCATAAGTATAACTGTTGTTGCTGCTAGGCTTAGGCTTTATTAATTTAGTATGGACATATAGGCCTAGTATGCCCAACCCAACAAGGAGTTATGCATAAAGGTGTCAAAGTGGGTTAAAGCTCACAAATCAATCTAAAATCACCCATCGTGGAATGAATTGAGTTGTTATATTCTGGTCATAAACGATGTATGAATTGTGTATTTTTAATATTGGAGTTATGAATTTCTAGAATATAAATTGTGTTTCTAAGTCAAAACACATAACATATGTATAAAAAAATTTGTGAATTCAATACCTTATCATCAAATCCTAATCTGTTAATATTTGTGTGACTACATATATGTTAACATTGTGTGTTTATAATATACAAATTATAAAATTTTAAAAGATAAATTATGAACATTTAGACCTGAATCCATAAAATAATTTGCGTAGGACCAATAAAGAAAGGATAAGAAGAAGCCCATTTAATACAGCTCAAAGTAAATTTCAGTGACCAGCATTACAATATCCATGGAATGCTCATCGAAATGGTTGTGTGTATTAGATCAAATTAGAACAAGTCGCTAAGAGAAAATTAAAAATAAATCTCAACTTTATATCTGAAAAAATTGAACGGATGAAATCAAATTTTTAAAAAAAAATGTGGTGGCATTTTTATAATTATCACCAATTTTACTATACAACTTTTAAAACAAGAATGCATTTTTAGTTGTTACAGATTGTATATATAGTTGTTACAAAGTGAACTAGTAGTATTATTAAAAATTACATTGCAAAACGCCACCGCGTTTTTCTCACCATTTAGTTGTTAGTTGTTACATAGTGTAATTTTAGTATTGAAAATTGCACTGTGAAAAACGCCACTGCATTTTTTTTTCTTCAAAAATGCATAGTTAGTTGTTATAAAATGCAGTTTAGTTGTTACAAAGTGCAATTTTAGTATTAAAATTACACTTTTGTAAAATGTGAAAGTGCATAAGGTTTGAATTTTATAGTTTATGACTGAGTTTTTTGGTTTTATTTTGTTTAGGAGTTCACTTTTTATTGTTTAGGATTTAGTATTTATGATTTAGGTTTAAAATTTAGGTTTTCATTGATTTTTAAAACGTTTTCCAGAAATGCACTTTGTAACATGTAATACATATTATGTTACAAGTTACAAAGTAAAGTTGGTGATAGTTACGAAAATACTACTACATTTATTTTTAAATCTGATTTGATCCGTCCGATTTTTATAGATGTAAGACTGAGATTGGTTTATAGTTTTCTCCTTGAGATTTTGTTCTCATGGAATTATAAAGGGAAAATGTCACTTTTTACCCCTGAGTTATATACTTATAGCACTTTTTTCCCCTCAATTATTTAGGTAAGCACATTAGCCCCCTCAATTATTCTAAAAATGGTGCTTTTTCCCCCCTGATATATTAAATTGACATTTATACCCTTAAAGTAAACATTTTATTTATTTTACTACTCCAACAAATTATTGCGTATACGTAGGGATGACCATGGTTCGGTTTGAATTGAACCGAATACTAAAGCAATCGAATTAATAGTTTACGGTTATAATTCAGATCTAGAACCTAATATTTAAATGTCAATTTATTAAAATTATGTATAAAAAAATTGAATCTTGAACCGTGAACCGGCGGTTCCGGATCTGATTCGCGATTTTGAATCGTCTTTATTTTAAAATTTTATTTTTTATTTTAAAATAGTCTAAATTCAACAATAAATGTATTTTATTTTTTCAGTTCGGAACATGAACCGTCCGTTCCGGTTCATGATTTTAATAAACTCTAAATATCGAATTTCGATTCTAAATTGTAATTGGAATATTTCGGTTTGGTTGCTATAGTGTTTGTTTAGTTTGAACCAAATTATGGTCATAATTTGTTGGAGAAAAAAAATAAATTAAATATTTAGTTTAAGGGTAAATATGTCCATTTAACATTTTAGGGGGAAAAATAGCCACTTCAATAATTTAGGGGGAAAAAATGCTATAGGTATATAACTCAGGGGGAAAAAGTGCCATTTTCCCTTTTTAACATATCTACAATCTACAAATATAATAAGACCCAATAAAGTTACGCACTTAACCGAAAAAAAAAAATGTTGGTGTAATTATTTGTTGAAATGAATGGTTCATATTATCTTAATTTTAGTAAAAATTTTTTTTAATAATTTTCTTTATTTACTCTCTATTATATTATTTTATTCCCTTAAATAACATTGCATTCCGTTAGTAACGGAATATTCCGTTAAGTATTTATTATTCTTTTTTTTTAAATAAGTATTTATTATTCTTAACTTACTCATTATAATCTATATATCTATATATATATATAAAAGTAAAATTCTCCTAACAAATTTTCCCCCCAAAACTTTTGTAGTAAAGTTTATTTGGTAAGTAAATGTCAAATGGAAATTAAATAAAATCTATTAATTGTTATATTACATAATTGGTAATATTATGTATGGTATTATATTCTATAATATAATTGAAAATATTATTGTTCAAGTATAATAAAAATCTTATGAAATAATGTAAGCATAATAAAATAATAATAATAATAATAATAATAATAATAATATAAAAAATCATATAAAATTTTTCCCAAAACTTAGCGGCATTTATATAATATCCTAATTTTCTAATTTAATTAATTATCAAAATATTGAAATTATATATTATATATTATTCATTTATGTGTAGACATACTTATTACTGTATATAAAGTAAATTAGGTAAATATATTCTTCAAATATAAATTAAGTATCTATATATAATTTTTTGGTAAGCAAATGTAAAATTGTAACTCTAATTTTAATTGGTAAATGGTAATTGGTAATTGGTAATATAATAAAAACCATAAATGTTACCCTTAATCATATCTAAACACCTATATATACATCACATTCTCTTCAATACAAACAGTACCAAGTTACGAAGAACCTAAGGGAATATTCTCTGCATAGCAATGGTGTAGAGAACAGGGACCTTCAAGAAGAGGAGGAACAAGACCCATATTCTCTGCGTATCCAGAAGAGCTGTTGCACTACACCTACACATTTGGTAAATCTCTGTATACTTTTTCTACTCTTTTTTTTTTTTAATAAAGAATAGAAAATCATATATACCATTGGTGAAATTTAAAATCTATCTACATATATTATATAAACTATGATTATATTGATCATATATATCATCTTCCTCATCATTAATCTGGACGAGTTTGCTCAACCCATTAAAAGGTATTTCTCTAATACCTTATCTCAATCCATTAAAAGTTGTTTATTATTGGACTCTGGGCAAGATTAAATAATGCACTATTCATAGTGATAGAAAAAAAAACTGACCATATGATTATTAGTGGACTCTGAGCAACTAGATCTGCAGGTCATTTGCATGAGAGGGGACATCATTGAATGAGTTTGGACTATTAATATTTTTTTTCCTGATGTGACAGTCCTTCCAACACCAATAGGAGTAACACAAGGATTTGGAGCCATGGCAATGTGTTGAGGATCATGAGTAGTGCTCCTTGACAAAAGCCTAAAGCAACAGCATATGAATATGATAGAGATTTAATTATTTTAATTTTTATTGATAAAGATTATTCTCTAACCAAACAATTAGTAATATTTACGATTTATTGAACCAACCTTCATATTTTTTGTCAAATGAGTACACATGATGGAATATATGTTCATTGCACGGAATCTTAATATTCATTGAGTTTCCAAATCGTATATTGCATAAGAATTATTTTACCATAATATGAATTGTAACCAATTTAATAAATCTAAATATTAACAAGTATGTATGGTAATTTTATGTATGTTAATATTATTTCATATGGACGTAATACCATAATATGATTTATAACCAATTTAAGAAATCTATATTGATAACCAATTCAAGTATGTGTGGTAATTGTATGCATGGTATTAAAAATAATAATTACGTATGGTATTATGTATAGTAATATTAGGTATGATATTATGTAATACGTAGTATTAATTAGGTTGTACATTTATTCTTTTCATATTCTCATATGGACGTAAATTCATAATATGGTATATAACCAATAACCAATATGGTATATATATATATATATATATATATATATATATATATATATAAAAATTTTTCACTCCTTATTATAAAATATAAAATAATAATTCAATTAAAGTTTTATATAAGTAAATAATCTGTAATATTTATCTTAAGTATAATTTGTCAAATTAATCAATTTTAATTTGATAATGATTATTTTCTAACCAAACAATTGATAATATTTACGATTTATTGAACCAATTCATATATGTTTTTTATCATCCAGACTAATTATAATGGTCAAATTAATAATAAATTTTATTAGTTATTAATTAGCATAATATTAATTTATTATGCATAATTACTGTATAAAAATAAATTACCGTTCAAATGAGTACATAAGATGATATACATGTTCATTGCACGAAATCTTAATATTAATTGAGTTGTCAAATCGTATATTGCATAAGAATTATTCTTACCTTACTATATAAAATTACAAATTTATTCCGAAATTCTGAAAATTAAATGAGTTAGAAATCTAATTTTAAGTATGTATTTCCTGTTTTTTCATTTTTAATTTATACAACTAATTTATTAATTTATATACACAATTTTTTACTGCTTTTAATAAAATAATTCACTACATTTTTTTCAGTAAGTAATTCCTCTTAAGCAAATAATCCGTACTATTCCCTGATATACTTTACACAATTTAATCATTTTTTATTTTTATAATTTCTAATTTATTAAATAATATATATATATATATATATATATATATAATTTAATATAGATATAATTAGATAAAGCTTATTTTGTGACCAAACAATTGGTAATATTTATGATTTATTGAACCAATTCGTAAATGAGACAATCTATACTATAATTAAAAACAAAATCCTATTTACTTGATTTCCCACCCAAACAATAGTAAATAGTAAAGGTAAATTTTAAAAAAAAAATGAAAAAAAAGAACATAAATATTTCACAATAATATTCTACATCATCCGTTAAAAATGGAATGGAAATTAGGTAAATTGAAAAAATAACTTAATATTAATAATTGACTGAAAATTTAAAATGAAAAAAAGGAACATAAATTAGGTTAATTGAAAAAGGAAATAAATATTTATAATTGACTAAAAATAAAAAATGATCCATAATTGACTAAAATGGAAAAGGGAAATGGTCAAATTATTACATTTTAATTTTTTACAATAATATTACACAATATAGTACATCAAACCATAATTATGTCATAAATCTTTCACAATTTTAAAAATGGAACAGAAATATTTCAATAATAATATTTTACATCATCAAGTAAACGTAAATTAAAAATGAAAAGGAAATATTTAAATAACAATATTCTACATCATCAATAATAAATGCATATTCTAATCAATAATAAAGTTAAATTAAAAATGCAATGAAAATTAAAAATGAAACGGAAATATTTTAATAATAATATTCTACATCATCAATTAAAAATGGAACGAAAATTGGGTAAAATATCACTACATCTGATATTCTAATTGACCAATTGACTGAAAATAAAAAAGAATAATTGGCTGAAAATGAATATGATATTATTAATTAACTGAAAATATAAAATGAAATGAATATTAATAGTTGACTGCAAATAAAAAATGATCTATAATTAACTAATATGAAAAAAAATAAATGGTTAGATCATTGCATTTTAATTAAAAATTGTTGGAAATTAAAATTTGACGGAAATATTTCAACAATAATATTCTACATCATAGATAATAAAGGCATATTTTAAACAATAATAAAATTAAATTAAAAATGCAACGGAAATATTTCAATAATAAAATTATACATAATCAATTAAAACTCGAACGAAAATTAGGTAAAAATATCATTGCATATGATATTCTAATTGACTAATTGATTAAAAATAACAAAGAATAATTGGCTGAAAATGAATATGATATTACAAACTAACTTAAAATATAAAAAAATCCCTAATTGACTAATATTCTACCATTATATATTTTGACTCGAGTCACCTATCATGATGGGCTGAAGGTGTTAGCTATAGACGATGATGGACAAGATTGTGTTGCTACTACCAATGTCGAAAGATGTTTCAATAATTTGTACATACAATCATTGATATTTTTTTAAAATGACAAATTTGCTATATATCTAGACAAAAAAATATATATCTTCCATACAAATGAATTAAGATAGTAATTCATTCCTATAACTGAGTTGCTTGAGAATGAGCACATTTGACTAATTTATAAAAAAAAAATACTAAACAATGATAAATAAAATTTCCAAAATTACAGCACCGCATGCGTACATCTACACATTAGCTATTAATTTGAGCAATCATTTGCTCAAATTTAAGCACTGATAACATTAAAACACATAGATAATCCAAACCATATGTTCAATTGCACTATATAATATTTGATGTTCTAATTTAAATAATTATATATTGATCCAAATATTCTTAATATATTACAACAAATTCATTCTGTGCATCGAACGGGTGAAAATACTATTATTCTAATAATTTTTCTTTCCTTCTTTCGTGTAATTACTATGCTAATGTATTTAAATATTGAAAGAGAATTCTATAAAAAGGATCCTTAACTCACTAAAATTCTATATTATTCTTAAAAACAAAACCCCCATTTCTTACTTACCCGCCCAAACAATAAAAAAAAAATTACCAATTAATAATACTAATAATAATTAGTAAAAAAGTTAGTAGTAAAATAGAAAAAAAGATCCTTAATTCACAAAAAATAGAAAAGGAAACGGGATTCACTAATTAATTAAAACTAACAATAATCAGTAAAAAAAGATGCTTAATTCACTAAAAATGAAAATATAAACAGAATTTACTGATTATGACTAATAATAATTGGTAAAATAGGAAAATAAAAAATGAGTCTTAATTCAATGAAAATGGAAAAAAGAAACGTAAGGGTGTGAAAAAAAAGGGGTCATAATAAGGATAACAGTAAAAAAGAAAATTCTACCAAAAATAAGAATAATAGAAAAAGTTTTTTAATTCACGAGAAATAGAAAAGGAAATGGAATTCACTAATTAATTAATAGTAATAATAATCAGTCAGAAATTTAGCAGTAAAATATGAAGAAAAAAAAAAAGATCCTTACTTCACTAAAAATGGAAAAATAAACGAAATTTACTGACTAATACTAATAATAATCAGTAAAATTGAAAATAAAAAAGGATTCTTAATTTAATGAAAATGAAAGAATTTTTTTTTTTTTAAAAAGGGGTCATAATAAAAATAACAGTAAAAACAATCCTACAAAAAAAATTGAAAAAAAAAAAGATTCATAATTTACGAAAAATAGAAAATGAAATGAAATTCACTGAATAATTAATACTAATAATAATCAGTAAAATTAAAAGTTAACATTAAAATAGAAAAATATAAAAGGATCTTTAATTCACTAAAAATAGAAAAAGAAACGAAAGTCACTGATTAATACTAATAATAATAAGTTAAATAGGAAAATATAAAAAGATTCTGAATCTATACCATTATTAAAAAGAAAATCCTTCTTCCTTACTTTCACACCCAAACAATAGAAAAAGAAAAAAAATTATAATATAATTAAAAACAAAATTCTATTTACTTGATTTATCGCCCAAACAATAGTAAATAGTAAAGGTAAATTAAAAAAAAAAAAGGATGAAAAAAAAAAGAACAAAAATATTTCACAATAATATTCTATAGGAATAAGGGTCAAATAGGCCACTGAACTGCACACGAGAATGCAATTAGGCCACTGAATTTAAAAAATCTACAATTGAGTCCCTAAACTAACCAATTTCATTCAATTTGTCCATTTTTTAAGTTTCTCAAGTTGCTAACAAGTTACCCCTCCACCTAGGATGCATATGTGGCATTTTTTAAAAAAATAATTTAATTTTTTTTAATATTTAATAAATAAAAACTAAAATAATTTATTTTTAAATTAGTTTTTTTAATGTTTAATAAATAAAAATTAAAATAATTTTTTTTTGAAAATAAAATAATTTGTTACAGGGCTTGGATTTTATTTTCCAAAAAAAAAAAATTATTTTAGTTTTTATTTATTAAACATTAAAAAATTTTAATTTAAAAATAAATTATTTTAGTTTTTATTTATTAAACATTAAAAAAATTAATTTAAGGTTTTCAAAAAAAAAAAAAAGTAATTAAATTTTTTTTTTAAATGCCACATATGCATCCTAGGTAGAGAGGTAACCTGTTAGCAACTTGAGAAACTTGAAAAATGGACAAATTGAATGAAATTGGTTAGTTTAGGGACCCAATTGTAGGTTTCTTAGGTTCAATGGCCTAATTGCATTCTTGTGTGCAGTTCAGTGGCCTATTTGACCCTTATTCCTATTCTATATTATCAATTAAAAATGGAATGAAAATTAGGTAAATAAATAAGTACTATATTATCAATTAAAAATGGAATGAAAATTAGGTAAATAAATAAGTATCTGTTCAAACATATTTTCTCAACCAACACCTTCACTAAGGCTTAATCTCATGACTTCCCACATAAGAGAGGTCACTACATGCCATCTGAGCACAAGGTGCTTGGCAACAAACATTAGGTTAATTGAAAAAGGAAATGAATATTAACAATTGTTTGAAAATAAGAAAAAATTCATAATTGACTAAAATAGAAAAAAAAATGGTCAGATCATTGCATTTTAATTTTTCACAATAATATTACACAGTATAATACATCAAATCACAAGTATGTCATAAATTTTACACAATTTTAAACAATAGAATGGAAATATTTCAATAATAATATTCTACACTATCAAGTAAAGGTAAATTAAAAATGAAAAGGAAATACTTCAATAATAATATTCTACATTATCAATACTAAAGACATATTTTAAACAATAGTAAATGTAAATTAAAAATGTAGCGAAAATTAAAAATGAAATGAAAATATTTCAATAATAATATTCTAAATCATCAATTAAAAATGAAACGAAAATTTGGTAAAAATATCATTGCATTTGATATTTTAGTTGCTAATTGATTAATTGACTAAAAATAAAAGAGAAGTAATTGGATGAAAATAAATATGATATTACTAATGGATTGAAAATTTAAAAGGAAATGAATATTAATAATTGACTGCAAATAAAAAATTATTCATAATTGACTAATATGAAAAAAATAAATGGTTAGATCATTGCATTTTAATTAAAATGGAAGGGAAACTAAAATTGAACGCCAATATTTCAATAATAATATTCTACATCATAAATAGTAAATGCATATTTTAAACAATAGTAAAGGTAAATTACAAATGGAACAGAAATATTTCAATAATAATATTATACATCCTCAATTAAAAATGGAACACAAATTAGGTAAAAATATCACTCCATGTAATATTCTAATTGACTAAAAATACAAAAGAATAATTGACTGAAAATGAATATGATATTACTAATTTATTTAAAATATAAAAGGATCGCTAATTGACTAATATTATACTATTATATATTTTCACCGAGTCACCCATCCTGATCAATTGAAGGTGTTAGCTCTAGACGATGATGGACAAGATTGTGTTGCTACTACCAATGTCGTCTACAAAGAGGTTTCAACAATGTGTAAATAAAATCGTTGATATTATATTTTTTAAATGACAAAATTGCTATATGTATAGACAAAAAAAATATCCTCCATACAAATGAATTAAGATAACAATTCATTCATATAACTGAGTTGCTAGAAAACGAACACATTTGTATAATTTATAAAAAAAAAAATACTAAACAATGATAAAAAAATCTCCAAAGTTATAACACTACATGCATACATCTACACATTAGCTATTAATTTGAGCAATTATTTGCTTAAATTCATACAATGATAATATAAAAACACATAAATGATCCAACCCGTATATTCAATTGAACTATATAATATTTGATGTTCTAACTTAAATAATTATATACCGATCCAAATATTCTTAATATATTACAACAAATCTATTCCGTGCATCGCACGGGCGCAAATACTAGTTTCTATAAGAATGGTCTTAGATTCGAACCACATCCTAATCAGAGTTGGCATAATTGTTAAAGATATACTACGATTCTATGAATATGTTAAAATGCATTAAAAATATACAATATAAAATTTAACATAAACGTTGGTCAATTAATTAGCCCGACTAAATACATAACATTCAAAGTTGAGAGTCAAAGATTATAAATCAGGAACCTTGAAATATTTTTTAAAAAAAATTCATTAAAAAAAAAACAAATTTAGGTTTTTTTTTTCCCCCAAAGTTGAGCATAAAAGATTGTAAATCAGGAACCTTGAAAATTATTTTCTTGCATTTAAAAAAGAAACAAATTTAGGTTAAGTTTTTTTTTTTTTTTCGTTTAATTAATCTTCTTTTGATTATTAAGAACAAGACTCAATATTTCAATTATGATTTTGCATTATTAGAATTATTTAGGTCATTATAGTATTAATTAATTTTTTTTTTATATATTTCTATAATTGTATAATTGTACATGACTTTGCAAATATTGTACTATTATTTTTTTATTAGACAAAATTGTTCTTACATCATTATGAGCTCTACGCGACCTAACTACAAAGTTGTTGATCAGAAATACAACTACACTTTGGACTCTAAAACGGTATAACCATTTTTCAAAGAATTGACAATGATGACATCTCACTGGCTCCAATTGAACAAGTTCACACATCATTCATAGAATTTTATCAACGCATGAAAACTTATAAAGAAATTTGTAAGTTAATTTTTACTATATCATTATAACAATATCTCTTGTAATCATATATTTCTAATTATTTATTATCATCCTCCATTGCAGTAATTGTTATTGACAAACTCCCCAAACAATTTGTCTCAACAACGAATGGAAAAGAAAAAAAAAATCAGAGATTTCATTATTGTGGATGAAAAGTAAGTACCCCAGGCCACTTTATTACTCTTATTAAATTAAATAAATTAGTAGCTACAACAAAAAAAATACTCCGTAATACATATGCATTTAATTAATTTAGAATTAGATGTCTATAATGCATTTATTCAAAAAAAAATAGTCATTATAAAAAACATTAAAAAAGATATAATTTTATTAGTTATATTATATTTATTTTCTACCATTTAAGGATTCATTACCTTCAAATTCATTAATTAATTATATTCACACTATTAATAAAAAAGAAGATGACAAGTACGGAAGATGAAGATCTGACAATAATGACAATGCTACCCAAAAAAGAATTAAGAAGACTTAGAGAAATTTAAACTAACAGTAGTATTTATTTAGACTATCATTTTTAAACTAATTAAGTATTTAGACTAGCATTATTACAAAGTTGCAAACATTCATTTTAGTAACAATTATAATCAATCTATCATAGATTATCTTGCATTTATATACTTTGAATTACTAATTTAAATAAACAAATTCAGCATTCAATTACCTATGCATGAACATCTCCGATATAATCTTGCATTGATATACTTTAAAGTACTTATTTAAAAATAATCATTGGCATTATTCCATTTGCTCAATGCGCGTGAAAAAACAAGTATTTATATATATAACTAGTTTTTTACGCGCATTGCGCGATTGGGATAATGCCCAATGTTTTTTTTTTTTTTAAATAAGTACTTTAAAGTATATTAAGGCAAGATTATATTGAAATTGTTCATGCATAGATAATTGAAGGTTGAATTTGCGTATTTAAATAGGTAATTCTTCTCACAAAGGTTGAGTCCCCAACCTCAAGGGCCCCCCACATTCCGACCCGACAGAGCATTGTGGGAAGTTGTAAATCACGGTGACTCAATGGTTCAGCAGACAGGACCAAATGCCGGTGCGAACAAGGAATCTACCCACTTTGGACATAATTCCCGCACTGCCGCCGCCGAGGTTCAAACCTTGGTCTCTTCTCCCAAATACTGCCCACTAAACCATTGAGCTAAGCCCGTGCGGGTTAAATAGGTAATTCTAAGTTTACAAATGCAAGATAATATAGTCAAGATTGATTATAATTGTCAATAAAATAATTGTATAGGTATGGTTGAAACCAAATACGGGACATAAGGGAGAACAAATAAAAATTAGGGCATAAAATATTAAATATATACTAATATTGTTTGAGGAGATTTCGACATTAGGATTTGTGGTTAAGTTCTATTAAGACTTTAATATTAGAATTAGATTAATGGTGTAATTATAATTCTATATTAGACGTTAATATTAGAATTAGACTAACGGTGAATTAACGGTATTTAACGAAAAAGTTAAATGGATAATCATATAATTAAGGATAAATTAGAAAAACATTAAAAAAAAATTAAAACCTGAACAATTTGAACCATTCATTTGATTTAATAATTTGACGGTCATTTTTTCTACCCAGTGTTAATAATTAAATAAATTCGTTGGTCAAATCCGCTAATATAATCCGCTAACTACTGATTGTCAAACAAGGACATTGCAAGGTAGTTCTCACTTCAATTTGTTGTGTGATTTGAATACTCTCTTTGTCACAAAATCTCTCAAGTAGTTAATATGGTTGGCTTTAATTAATTATATTTTTTTAATTTTTTCATGGTATTAATAAAATACTTGGTAAATAAATATATAGCATTATTTTGTATTATAACTTTGATATTTAATTAGAAAAATAGTGCACAAAAAAGATAATAGACAATGTAGTGAATATAATCAATTGATGAATTTGAATGTAAAAATTTTTACATTTGAGAAAAATAAAGATAATATAACTAATGAAAATATTTCTATTAATTAATTTATTGATAATGAATAATTTTTTTTCACTGAATTAAGACATTGTAAGGACAATGTAGCGAATATAATCAATTAATAAATTTGAATATAAAGAATTTTTATATTGTAGAAAAATAAAGACAATATAACTAATACAATTATTTCTCTTAATTAATTTATTGATAATGAATAATTTTTTTTGAATAAAGGCATTGTGGACACATAATTCTAAATTAAAGAAATGCATATCTATAATTTTTTGTTGTAGCTACTAAATTATTATTTATATAATTTAATAAGAGTAAAATAGAGTACTAATTATGCCAACTTTGATTGGGATGAGGTTCGAACCTAAGAGCTTTTTTTTTTTTTTTTTTATTGAAATCAAGGAGTAAGTTAACGGTGAACTAACGGCAATTCTTAAAATTTTAACGGAATTAGTAACGGTGTGTGGGTATTTTAGGAAATTTTAGTGTAAAATAGAGTACTAATTATGCCAACTTTGATTGGGATGAGGTTCGAACCTAAGACCTTTTTTTTTTTTTTTTTTTTTATTGAAATCAATGAGTAAGTTAACGGTGAACTAACGACAATTCTTAAAATTTTAACGGAATTAGTAACGATGTGTGGGTATTTTAGGAAATTTTAGTGTAAAATTTAAATCTTATCAATCTTTTAATCAATCTGAGCCATTCATTTGATTAAAATCTGTGACCGCCATTTTTTCTACCAATTATAGGCCTAACTCTCTTGGGCTCTTATTAGTATAGTAGATATATATATAGTAGATGTAATATGAACTTTAGTCAATTAATTAGGCAGACGATATAATAGCATTCAAAATTTAGCATTAAAGATTACAAATAAGAACCTGTAAAATTATTTTCTTGGATTTGTTTAAAAAAACAAATATAGGTTAAGTTTTTTTATTTTTTTATTTTTTGTTTTGTTTTCTGTTTAATTAATCTTCTTTTGATTATTTAGAACAATATTCAATAGTTTTAATTATATTTTTACATTATTGAAAATTATTTAGGTCATTATGATATTAATATTTTTATCTGTATTTTTATAACAGTACAATTGTACACGATTCGTTCTTATTCCTCTTCTGGACATCCGTTATCACCTGAGAGCGCCCCTATGTGTGTGTGTGTGTATAATGCTACCCACCCCCTATGTGTGTGTGAGTGTGTGTGTAATGCTACCCACCCCTTCAAATCTTCTTCTTTGACATAACACTTTTCATTTGATAATTTAGGCCCTGTTTGGTAAAATGGATTGTTAGCTGTTAGCTGTTAGCTGATTGTGTTAGCTGTTAGCTGATTGTGTTAATTAGAGAGTATAAATAATTGATAACATTAGCTGATTGTAGAAAAATATTTGGTAAATTAGCTGTTAGCTGATAGCTGTTTGATATAATTTCTTTTCTCAAACAGTTAATTGAAAAAGTTCCTTAGAGTAACTTTTTGAATTTTAGCATTTTAGAGTTGCAAAAAGCTAATTAACCAAACGTTTATATTGATATTTTAACTAAATCAAAACAATTAATAGTTGTCAAAAAAGCCAAAATTGGTCTATAGGCCAATTTTTTACCAACCAGGTTAGTCTTTGATAATAAGTTAGTGGGGTCCCAATGAATGTATAATATAATAATTGAATTTTGGTTGCTTGACAAATTGAATTACAAGGTAAAGGTAGAACACTATTCATAAAAATGTTTTATAAGGAATTAATTCATACACTTCAATAAAAACGTAACAATACAAATGACTATGAAATTGTGTACGAAGAATACAATGGCTTGAAAATTGAAATCACCTCCAAAAAATGTTTTATAAGGAATTAATGCATACACTTCAATAAAAACGTAACAATACAAATGACTATGAAATTGTGTACGAAGAACAATGGCTTTAAAATTGAAATCACCTCGAAAATTTTTATAAGGAATTAATGCATACACTTCAATAAAAACGTAACAATACAAATGACTATGAAATTGTGTACGAAGAACAATGGCTTTAAAATTGAAATCACCTCGAAAAATATAACTCTTGTTGAGAGTGGGATTTGATCCCACGCCCTTTCGGACCAGAACCTTAATCTGGCGCCTTAGACCAACTCTGCCATCTCAATCCATTGGTCTATTATTTGAAACTAATATAATTGACCTCCTTCGTCATTTCCTTTACACTTTTTTGACGTGTACGGTGTACCTAATGCCCGTCAAATGTGGTAGTTAAAGGGACTTAAAGTAGCCCACAAGGTTAAGAATAACGTTCAAATTTGAACAAAATCTAGTACATGATATAATTTATTCTTAGATTTTCTTATCCTGCAAATCTCTATCACTTCAAAAATTAAGTCTCACCCCTATATATTTTTTTTATTTAAGGAAGGAAAATACCCTACATAAACACACTATTTGGCTCAATTGAAGTTTGAACCTTACACCTCCCACTTAGGGAAGCAACCCAATACCAGTGAATTACAAGCCACTTGGTAATCTCACCCCTATATATTCCTACAAATCTCTCACTTTCAAAAATCACTTTCATTTTATTTTATAGGCTAAAGTGTCATCCTGCACCATGAACCATTCCTGATTATTCATGCCGCACCATGATCTTTAATAAGTGACATTTAGAGCCATAAATCATAATTCTTTTTCTTCGTCTAGAACTTTTTACAGGTTTCCTACATGTTACCGGTAATAATATTGCTGACATGAATTTTTTATTAGTTTTTTTTTTTGGTATTTTTCTTATTTCGCCTTCGTATTAATTTTTTTTTTTTTTCGTATTTTTCTTTTTTCTTAAACATATAGGCATGCTCTGCATTTTTCGCTTCTCGTTTCTCCGATCAGGCCAGCTCTGCGGAGTTTGGTATTGGAGAAACGAGAAGTGAAAAACGCAGAGCATGCCTATACGTTTAGGAAAAAAGAAAAATACGGAAAAAATTATAATACGAAGGCGAAAGAAGAAAAATATCAAAAAAAAAATTAATAAAAAATTCCATATCAGCAATATTATTACCGGTAACCTCTAGGAAACCTGTAAAAAGTTTTAGACAAAAAAAATTATGGTTTATGGCTCTAAATATCACTTATTAAAGATCATGGTGCGACATGAATAATCAGAAATGGTTCACGGGGCGGGATGACACTTTAGCCTATATTATAAATATAATAATAATAATAATAATATTTTTTTAAAAAAGTATGGGCGCGGAATGGCAGCAAAATGACACGGGCATAGAGTCCGGCGCAGCCCACAGCGCCCGTGCGGCGTCCCGAGGCCCCTCATGCCCCGCGGACCAGCCTTACTCACATACGCACCACACTGGTTTCGCCCTGCCATGGGCTCATCAGGGAAGCGGCAACAGCTCCCAACCAGTTGTGCCTTTCGATCGCATCAGGTCCCCTTCATAGTCAAGTCCAAGACTAGCGACAGGCTCCCCAAACTTAACCGGGTCGGCGTGCCTAACTCGGCCAGACCTTCGCGTCTAAGGCAGAACAACCCTTAACGCTATTGACACCTCCCTTCACCCGCATGACATTGCTAACCAGTTGGCCGTTTCCTCCTATTTTTGGGTCTTCGCACGGTCACGGAAAAACGTCCGTGATAAAAAGTTGTCTTAGAAAATTTCCTATCCACGTGAGCAATAAAACAAAATAAAAAATAAAAAAATTATCTCGACTTTTCATGTCACTTAGCAAATGAGCTATTAGCTGGGATAAGACGAGCCTTATTTGTCAAAACTTGTATACAAATGCTATACATTTTAGCATTTCTTCAACCCAATACGCAGAGATAAAATTGTTTACAGATTTATTCAGCAAAATTAGTTTCTTCGTAATTTTCTTCTTCTTCAAAAAAAAAAAAAAAACTTCGCAATTTTCCAAGCTCAATCATGATAATTTTTTCACGATTTTCAATCATCATCGTTTTAACATTACATGTGATTATTTATATACTCCACAATTTTAAATAATCACACAAATATTAAATCACATACACATAGGCAATGAACTTTATTTTTGTATAAAATTTCAATTATTTGTCCACTTATTTAGCACCATGAATTGAAGTATTGCTTTTCATAGATGATATTTCATCTCCGTTTATTTAATAATATGGACAACTCGCACTTTCAGTTTCATTGGCGGATATGCAATGTAGTCCCCATTTTTTATTTAAAAAAATTTCAATCCTTTAATTATTCCAACTTTAACTAATTTAGTCCTTTTTATGAAATTTCCTTCAACGATCGTTTAAGGCATAAGTTTTTTGAGAATTTCACTCCCCACTAAAGTATTTTCCCCCAATTCTTCTGTTCCTTCAACATTTATGCAAACTTCTTATACCCTAATCCTTCCAGAACACTACACATTGTCTGATAGCATCTCCATAGCAAAGATGATCATGTCTTCAAACAATAGTAGTTCAACATGAAGGATTCCAGAAGTGCGATGTTGGTGCAGTGAAGTGGCTCCGGTAAAGATCTCATAGAGTTATGCCGATCAGGGGAAGAGATATAGAGCATTTCCATGTTAGGGAGTAAGTGTACAAAATTTAAACCATTTTACTTCACTGTTATTAGAGTTACAAAACACAAATCATTTGTCAACACTTAATTTTTCTTTGTTAATTGCATTGGAATCTCAACTCAATAGAAAATATTGGTATTTTCAATGGCTGAACTCCATGTCTCTTAGCGTGTCTCATCACATTTGAAATGATCAAAATACTCTAGTCCACCATCCCTATAATCAAATGTTGGACGCCATACAAAATTCACATCAATATGCAGTTTTATGCTAAACACAAAGGTTTCCTTGCCAACATCTATAAAATGCAGTAAATTAAGTCTACCATTTATCACAAAATCCAGTAGAATATAATTAAATGTTAGAGGTAAATGGTCCCCCTGTTTGGTCTATCTGGGTATAAAAAAACTAAACTTTTAACCAACTACAAATGATCTCCATAAAATACAATGTTATTTAACTACAAAAGTTAGCCTAAAATAAAAAAAAAAAGAGAAAATTACATTTTTGGTCCCTGAGTTATACCCAAGTTCCGACTCAGTCCCTGAGTTATGACCGTATCAATTTTTAGTCCCTCAGTTATGAACGAAGTGGCGCATTTGGTCCCAGACCGTTAAAACTGACGGAAAAATTAAAAAATATTTATAAATTGAGGGGTAAAGTAGGAAATTTACATTTTATTCTCCTTATATCAACACCAGTTTCACCACATTATTTTTTTCACTTATTAGCCTCTTATTTCAAGATTATTGTTCAATTCCAAAAACATTTCAATAACTTTAGTATGAATGGTTAGGAACCTGACTCTCGTATAACAAACTTAAGACTTAGGACAAACAAAGAAACATTTGATCATTGTCTTCAGACGTGTGAAACACACTATACTATCAATTTTCAATTTTCTTTACTAAGCAACAAAGGTAATCAAACCAGAACTTTTGAAATACAAAATGATGTCAAATTTCTCAGGTTGCTTTTATGAGAAATTCACGGAATAACTTGAGATTTTTAGTATGTAAAATTTTTTCATATGCAGTAGTTTAGTCAATAATCGTTTTTAGAAATTATAAAAGTTTTTAGAATTTTTATAGCTGAGTCTTAGGTTCCTCATTCATTACCCTTACTCTTCTTTTTAAGAAGACATATATAGGAGGTGATATATATATATATATATATATATATATATATATATATATATATATATATATATATAGGGAAGGGTTCAGGTGCGGGTATAGCTTCCCGTGCGGTTAGATCTGAGCTGTTGATCAAATTTAGATCAACGGCTCAAATCAATGAAAAAAAAAAAAAAAAAGCGTGTCTGGAAGAAAGAAACATAAGCTAAAAATGACGCACCTTAAGTGATAGAAACAATGACGCACCTTAAGTGATAGAAACACGCACCTTACGTGTTAGATCTTAAGCACAACCTCACGCACATTAAGTACAAAACCCACACACATTAAGCACAACCTCACGCACATTAAGCATAAAACCCAAGCACTTTAAATATTAACTCACAGACTTTAAGTTTCAACAACTATTGACATTAAGCACAAAGTCACGCACATTAAGTACAAAACTCACGCACATTAAGCACAACCTCACGCACATTAAGCACAAACTCCACACACTTTAAGTATTAACTCACAGACTTTAAGTTTCAACAACTATTGACATTAATCACTAACCTCACACACATTAAGCACAAACCCAACGCACATTAAGCACAAACTCCACTCACATTAAGAACAAATCTCACGCACCTTAAGCACAAAAGTCCACACTTTAAGTTTTAACAACTACTCACGTTAAGCACAACCCCACGCACATTAAGCACAAAACTCACGCACCTTACGTACAAAACTCACGCATCTTGTATACAAAACTCACGCACATTAATCACAGATCCGCTCACCTTAATTTTGACCTAGATGCAAAAGTTACAAAATTGCCACCGCGTTTTTTTTTTTTATTTTAATTTTATTTTAAATTTTGGTAATCATGGACGTTGATTTAAGCGAGATGAATGGCCCAGATTAAACCGCACAATCGCACCTGGGCACCCTAACCGCACAAGAACCTTACTGTATATATATATATATATATATATATATATATATATATATATATAATATAATTTTCATATATTGTCAGAATATACTATTCTTGATTAAGTTACTGCAGAGCTTACGAAAGAATTTTACGTACTAAAAATCTCAAGTTTACCATTATGTTTAATAAGAGAAATCAGAAACTTTTAGGATGGCATGTTTTACATGCTTGAAGACAACGATCAAATGTTCTCTTGTTTGTACTGAGCCACAGGTTCCTTATACGAGACTCAGGTTACTAACAAGTCATACGAAGATTATTGAATTGCTTTTGGAATTGACGAACCTTGAAATAGAATGCTAGGAAGTTAAAAATAATTTTGCAAAGGTGGTTTCAAGGTAAGAAAGTGAATAAAATATGAATTTTCTACTTTACCCCTAACATTTTAAATATTTTTTAATTTTTCTGTCAGTTTTAACAGTCGGGGACCAAATGCACCACTTCATTGCTAACTAAGGGACTAAAAATGAATACGGTCATAACTCAGAGATTGAATCGTCACTACCATTTATCACAAAATACAGTAGAATAATTAAATGTTAGAGATAAATGGTCCCCATGTTTGGTCTATGTGGGTCTAAAAAACTGTACTTTTAACCAACAACAAATGATCCCCATAAAATACAATGTTATTTAACTACCAAAGTTAGCCTAAAACAAATAAAAACAAAATGCAGCTTTCTACTTTTTCTTTAAAACAGAGGTCCCCACCAAATAATAACAATAGAACCCAATACACCGCACATGCTATCATCACTTTAAACAACACAAACAAAATAGCACACAATGTAGTATGTGCAACGGGTATGGTGTTTGGTTGGGGGATGGCTATGGTGTTAGTGTTCTGGAAGGGTTAGGGTATAAGGAATTAGCGTAAATGGTAGAAGGAAGTGAAGAAATTGGGAGAACAAATAATTAGTGGGGTGCCAACTTTCTAAAAAGCTCATACCTTAAATAATTATTAAATGATCGAATTTCTTAAAATTGAAAATAGAAAATAGAAAACTACATCACATATTTGTCAATAATGGAGGGATTGAAAGTCTTATTTACCTTAATAATTATAATTATAATTATAATTAATCAACTCGATCAAATACAAATTAGATGGATGCAAATTATTATTTTTCATCATCTCGAACAAAAAAAATAAAAATGTATAGTAAACCTATTTATATAGCTTGTTTTTGTGTTCGAATTGTCGTTTATGATTATAGATTAGAAAAGTATGAATTACTCCTAATCAAAAATTCAAAATTCAAAATTCAAAATAGATTATACCTAAACCTATTTACTATTTGTAGTCAAAATTTGTTAAAAGAGTTGAAAAACACAAGAGCATTGCGAATGCGCTTACGTGATAAATTTATTACTTATTTAAATTTAATACTGTTAAATATATAAATTATTAAATTCCTTTTCTTTCTATTTTTAATAACGGAATAAGAGTGTAAATATAGACAATAAAATGGGATGAACAGAAGAATAAATGGGTATAAATACATATATGGGAGACGACGCACTCTACTGAACCTAAGAGCGAGCGAGTGGCGGAGGAAACGGGCGAGAAGAAGGAGAATAAGCATGGCAATGAAGACTGTGTGCGTGACCGGAGCTTCAGGATACATAGCCTCCTGGATAGTCAAGTTCTTGCTCCAACGTGGTTACACCGTCAAGGCCACTGTTCGCTATCCCGGTCTGTTCTCTCTCTCTCTCTCTCGATCTCTGCTTTCTTGTATCTTTATATATGTCGCAATCTTTCCTTTCAGTTGAGAAATTGTGGGTTCTGGTGTTTTTTCTGTTTAAGATTTTGGTTTTGGTACATGACCTTGTGAGTTGTAAATGATTTCCCTTTCATCCCAATTTGATTATTTATATTTTTGGTTATTACTTGTTTATATCTTAAAATAGATTTATGACATTTTCTAATATATATTGATATATTGATTGATAGTATATTTCACTTCTGCATATTGCTTAATCTGATTTAGGAAACTTATTGGTCACTACCTTGACTTATAACAATGTTACAATCCCTTCTCCAAAAGCTTGAATCCCCAATCCCAAGGACCACAGGGCCAAATTCCGGTAAGCACAAGGGATCTATCCACTTTGGGGATAATCCCCACTGCCACCGAGGTTCGAACCTTGGTCTTTTCTCCCAAATACTACCTACTGAACCGTTGAGATGAGCTCGTGCGGGCAACAATGTTACAGTACCTACCACAAGGAGTGGGGAACTTATTTAGAAGAATCTTGAACTACATGGTTAAGTGATAATGGAGAATTGCAGAACTATATATAATTTGTTTACTATAAGATGGTAAAAGACAATCTAAATGCAAGTAGGAGAGGTTTAGTCCAAAGATTTGCAGTGGTGTTGTGAGTCTAAACTATTGGAGTATTTAATGCTAACTATTGGATATCATGGAGAAAGTTCTTCATATCTAAAATCCTAAACTGATTTTGAAGTTTAATTGAACTACCCCTTTATGCTGTATTCCTCAGTAACAGGTTTTAAACAAGAATTGCATAGCAAATTCATATTAAATTCCCGTGCAGATGACCCGAAGAAGACGGAACATTTACTTTCCCTTGAGGGAGCTAAGGAGAGACTTCACTTATTCAAGGCAGATTTATTGGAAGAAGGCTCATTTGATTCTGTGGTTGAAGGGTGTGAAGGTGTATTTCATACAGCCTCGCCTTTTTTTCACAACGTCACTGACCCGCAGGTGAATTTCATGTAATTGTTAGTTTTGTTTCTAAAAGTAGGTCATTAAACACAGTATAATGTTCTTTTTTTCCTGAAATAATTCCTAAGATTATGATATAAACTTAGTTCTCAGTAATATGCAATCAGTGACTAGCCATTGTAAATTTCATTTTCTTGTGCTAATTGACTATGGAAGGAATTCGTGCTGAACTGATAGATTCATCAAGTGGCTAAGTTTATTATATTGGTAGCAAATGACTAAAAAAACACTAGTGATAGAATAGGAAGTCCCTTGGTCAAATTTGAAATCCAGCTTCAGTAATTATTAATCACATTAAACTGGAGTATGAAATGCTCTTCCTTGTGGTGATTTATATATAGTGTAAAGAAACTAAACAAAACTATATAGATATATGGATTGGTTATTGGTATTTTGGAAGCTCAAAGCTTAACTTTAGAGTTATACTGCCTTTGATCCCCCTAATAAAATAATTCTGGTTTTGTCAAAAATAATATGCTAAGCCACGATCTAACATTAACATGCATGGAAACTTGAGTTGTAATCTGGACATTTGGTGGAGCAGGCAATGATTTTAGATTTTGTTGCAAATCTGTCAATTTGTCTCCATATATATATATATATATATATATATATATATATCCTATAGTTTGTAGATACCAATTATCCACATGATTTCATTTCTTAAAGCCTTTTCATTTTCTTTCAAGAAACTCTAGCTACCTGATATTCTGAACAGGTGGTTGAGTTATAAGCAAAATGACATAATAATCTCTAATATGAAGTGTATTTGGCTGTATACTAAGGTAACTATTGCTGATTTATGTCTCAAAATTGCCACTGAGCCCACTTTTGTCTCAGGCCGAGTTAATTGATCCAGCAGTAAAGGGAACACTCAATGTTCTTGGTTCATGTGCAAAAACACCATCTGTCCAGAAAGTGGTTGTGACGTCTTCTATTGCTGCAGTTGCTTATAATGGTAAACCTCGGACCCCTGAGGTGGTAGTTGACGAGACTTGGTGGTCAGGCGCTGACTTTTGCAAAGAAATGAAGGTACATCTATTATCTTCTAAGCACCTTTATAAGGAAGATAAATAAGCAAGTTGATTATTTTGCCTATTGAACCTTCCAGACAATGTTTTTTTTTTTTTTTTTTGGCAACCAAAGGAAATAAATTAAAGGAAAGCTGAGAACATTGCTCATTTGTTCTTACCATTCTTGTCCCTCTTTCATTGTTTTATTCTTTACCAGATGTGGTATGTTCTTTCAAAGACATTGGCTGAGGATGCTGCTTGGAAATTTGTGAAGGAGAAAGGTATTAATATGGTTACAATAAACCCAGCAATGGTTATTGGTCCTCTTTTGCAGCCAACATTGAATACAAGTTCTGCTGCAATCTTGAACTTGATAAATGGTATGTCCTAACCTTGTGTACAGTCTGGTTATCTTTATTCGTGCAGTTTTTCATTTGAGGCTCGAAACATTATTGTTGAAAAATCCAGTATAAAGATTACCGATGTTATTTTCCATAATGTTGTCAATTTTATGTCAGATGTTCAAGTGAATCTGACATAGAAATCATCTTGAGTGGCATGGCTTTTGCTGTTGTGTAACCTTTTTCCATTGTCTTGATTCCTTTTCAATTTTGATTGGTCCACATTGTGTGAATATTAACACAAGTGTGGGTACAGGTTTGTGTGTGTGTGTGTGTTACTACAATCTAACCTATTCGTAGTATCTGCTCAACATGATTATGCCAACATCCTTTATTGGGATGGGACTTGAACCTGTGACCTTCCGTTTGGAATGGTAACAGTGATGCCATTAGACCACAAGGTACTTGGCAGTGCGGGTACAGTTAACTCACGTTTCTGAATCGTTGTCTTATTTTAAGAATGTGCATTATAATGTTGCATTGTTCATAAACAATATGATCTGAAGTGGTTTGATTTGCTTGTTTTCTTGTTCCCTTGCCTACTTGTAATCTTTAGTGTATTGAATTCACTTGAAAAGAAATTTCCTTAATGCAGGTGCAGAGACATATTCCAATGCTTCCTTTGGCTGGATCAATGTCAAAGATGTTGCCAATGCACATATTCTAGCACTGGAGAATCCTTCAGCTAATGGAAGATATTGTATGGTTGAGAGAGTTGCACACAACTCTGAGGTAGTCAAGATATTACATGAACTTTATCCCACTCTGAGACTTCCAGAAAAGTAAGTTCCCCTATGAGCATAGTTTTGATTGTCCCGTTTTATTTCCTGATTACGCCATTATATTCCATGCTCGTTCTTGCAAGCAAACTTTTAGTTAGCAATTTGATTTGTCAAAGAAATGTAACAGATACCGAGAGTACGTAGTTTCAGCTTTGTGTTGAATATCAGAATTGCTTTTAATTCCTGCAGATGTGCCGACGACAAGCCATTTGTGCCTACTTACCAAGTGTCGAAAGAAAAAGCAAAAAGTCTGGGTGTTGTTTTCACTCCACTCGAAGAAAGCCTCAAGGAAACAGTTGAAAGCTTGAAGGAGAAGGGATTTTTTGTGCCCTCTGCAGCTCTGTGATGATAAATGTAATCGATTGTGCTTGGTGTAATGGCATTATCAATTCCTTTTAGTGACCTTCGTTCAAACCTCCATCCATCAAAAGCAACTTTGAGAATAAAGATGTTTAAGCCTGGGATTTGTATTGCCTTTTTAAGGATTGGAGATTGTTGTTTCTCTGTCAATAAAATGTGTGTTAATGTGGTTCAAATTGTGTTTCATCGCCTCATTACATAGAATTAGCTTTTTTAGATTTTTGTTTTGATTTGTTGTTTATATTGGTGTTTGGATGTAGATCAATTGCCTTGATTTTTTATTCTTATATTTTTAAATTTTTTATTTCAATTATAGGATCATACATAACTAAACAATGTATTATTTCAATTTAAATTTACTACCTTATTGGTAATTATTATTCCAATTCTAATATATTACTAAACATGAGAAATACTTTCACCAAAATCTATTTTAATTATCAAATATGTGATTCTTATTCTGATTTTAGTTTCATGTTCGAATCAAACACATCCACTAGTTCATTAGGTTTTTCCTTCCTATTGAATAACAATACTTTTATTTTTATCTAGTTTTTTTTTTTTTTTTTTTTTTTTTTTTTTAAGGGAAATGGAATTGAAATTCCATGGGACGACGCCCGGTGAGCGAATAATACTGGTAACCCACCAATACATGTGAAATATCATATATAGATAAGATATAAGTTTGTAAAGCCATTTTCGAAATGGAATACATATATATAAGTCCAAAATCAAGAGTAATAGTCAACACAAGACTCAAACACTCTCAACAAGAACACGGGAACACATCCCAAGACCACAAGGAACATCAACGACTCACAAGAAGTCTCAAGGTACAATCTATCATCAAAGGAATAAGGACACGACCAATGGCAACAATGGAAAATAAATTTCAGGAAAATTGATTCAATTGTTTGGTTGGTGGAAAAGAAATTACTAGAAATATGGATTCCATTGTTTGGTTGGATTTAGAAAGATAAGGAATAATGAATATCAAGACCATTATGCCCTTAAAAAGATGAATGAATAAATAGGTGTCTATGTAATTAAGAAACTTTCATAAGGACAAAACGGTACACTCATGTTATTTTTCTTCCCAATCCTTGTGGAAAACAAAATCCCACCACTTTGCAAGGAATTCATTTTCCTCAACTTTGAGGAATTCATTTTCCAATGGAAAATGTTTTCCATCCAACCAAACAACATAAACCAACACTTTCCTTCACTTTTAAGAAAATATTTTCCATGGAAAATGTTTTCCATCCAACCAATTATGCTATGTCATAAGTCTGTTACACGACCAATTGCCGGACCACCAGCCTGTTGCTGCAGCGCCACTGCCGGACCACCGAACTGCCGCTGCTGGACCGGTCTTCAACAGCCGAACGCCGTGGCCACGCACCAGTGCCCCACCCGGCCGAACAACTGCGGCGGAACACACTGCCGCTCCACCCCGAACCCCTAATCACGATAGCAAGGCCAAGGAAATGCTATGTGGATGCCGGGTATCACCAAGGAACAAACTCGACTACGGTTTGGGCAGTCCTACTCGATGCCAGCGATCGTTTTATTTCGGCCTTCAGCGCGCCTATCCTGAGTTGCTTTTCCCCACTTATGGCCGAAGCATTTGCGTGTAAAGAGGCTCTATCCTGGCTAAGGGCACGAGGTGAACAATCTATACAGCTTCATACGGATTGTCAGACGTTACAGTGCTACCTATCTACACCGGACAACCCATCTCGCTCATACATTGGTTATGCTATTGATAGCTGCAGAAGTTATATGTCTGCGTTTAATTCCTGCTCTGTCATTTTTTTTTCCTAGATTACAAAACTTGTTAGCTCATACTTTAGCTACTTCAGCCTTTACGCTTCCTACGGCAATGTACTGGGACGATGTCCCACCCGACTCTATTTCAGTTTATCTATAAATTAAATACAACCCAATGGTTGACCTTCAAAAAAAAAAAATGCTATGTCATAAGTGATAAGTCTGTTATCAAAATTTTTAATTGTGAATTACATTAAATCTATATAGTATAAAAAGGGAAGCTGTGAGGTAATATGAAAAAATATATATAATAGTATATTCGTAAATGTTTTTTTTTTTTTTTTTTTCATTAAACATTTTAAATATTAATAATTTACTAGTTAAATAATTAAATCTATTAAGTTTCCCATTCGTTCACATATAAAATGGAATTCTAATGACTAACATCCCATATTTTTATTACTATTTATTTTATTTTCTATATTTAAACAAATAGTATTATTATTATTCTAATTTTAAAAACAAAAAAAAAAACAAAAACAAAAACAAAAAAAATACCAATTACCATGTAGTGTGATGACATCCCAATTATCCATCCAAGTGGATGGTCAAAGGTTTGAACCCCGGTGGTGGGGGTTTAGATTCTTTGGGTTAAAAATCTTTGAGAAAGTATATAACGGATATTACCTTGTAAAATGAAAATCATAAGTATTTAAATAAAGGAGAGGAGATTGGACCCATCATACCTCAAAGGGGTTTAAGGCAAGGAGATCCAATATCTCCCTATTTGTTTATCTTGGTGGCCGAAGGGTTCAGTGCTATGATCAGGGACTATGAGAGAAAAGCCAAAATTCATGGCTTCACAGTGGCCAGAACGGCACCATCCATCAGCCATTATTCTTTGCCGATGATATATAGTTTCATTTTCTTCAAGGCATTAGTGGAGGAAGCATCACATTTGCAACAGATCCTTAAGGAATATGAGAGGGCATCAGGTCAATGCATAAATCTAACCAAATCCTCCTTGGCTTTCAGTAAAAATACTTGTGTATCTGTGAGAAACCATCTAAGCAACATACTGGGTATTCATTACAGTGGTAACAATGGCAACTATCTGGGGCTCCCTATGATAATTGGTAGAAACAAGACAGAAATCCTTAATTTCATCAAGCATCGCATTGTCAGCCGCATTCAGGGGTGGAACCACAGGTTTATCTCTAAGGCGGGGAGAGAGATCCTCTTGAAATTTGTTATCCAAGCTCTACCGGCTTATGCCATGGGGGTGTTCCTTCTACCCAAGGGTCTTATCAATGCAGTGGAGACAACCATGAACTCTTATTGGTGGAAAGGAGGTGGCAACAACAACAAAGGTATCATTTGGAAGAATTGGAAGTCTTTGTGCATTCGTAAGAAATGGGGAGGAATTGGCTTCTGGGATCTTCACGGTTTTAATCTTGCTCTCCTTAGCAAACAAGCATGGAGACTAACCAGTGATCCCGACTCCTTGGTCTCCAAAATTTACAAAGCACGTTACTATCCTAACTCTTCTTTTCTTGAAGCTAATTTAGGCGCCAATCCATCTTTTATTTGGAGCAGTTTGATGGCTACACAAGACATAACACTCAAGATGGAGAATTGGCAATGGTTCTCACACTCGTATCTGGGATGACAATTGGCTGCCGAACAATAACAACCCAAAAATTCAGTCCTTCCCTTTCCCTTTCATGGATAACTCAAAAGTGGAAGACCTCATTGATCCCGCTACTCATGACTGGGACGAGTCCATCATCCGAGATATATTTACTGCCAGAGATGCCGATTTGATTATGAAGATACCTCTTTCCAACCAATGTGTGCATGATAAGGTCATATGGGGTCCCGAAGACAATGGGAAGTTCTCGGTCAAAAGCTGTTATAAGTCCATTCGTGGCAAGTTGAGATCGGAGGATATCAAATATTGGAGCAGATTATGGAATTACAAAATCCCTCCAAAAGTCAAGACATTCTTATGGCAGGCGTGTATTTCTTCTCTACCCACCAAAGACAACTTGATGAGACAGAGGAATGTTATCTGTACTGCAAACTGCAACCTATGCAACAGTGGCAACGAGACTATTCTTCATCTCTTTGCGGACCGTGACCTCGCCAAGTCCTGCTGGAGATATCTTCACTTTAATTCTCTTCTTTATATTGCAGATAGCTTTCAGTCGTGGTTGTGCAAAGCTTTGGAGACTTTATCTGACGAGCAGTTCTGCATTTTATTCATGGTCTGCTGGAATATCTGGAATCTAAGGAACAATATAATATTGTTTGGAATAATCTTACCATTTAATCGGCTAGTAGCTTGGTATCCAGGTCGCAATCCTATTATTCTGCATGGAAAGCAGCGACATCAGAGGAACATCACAACCACAATTCTGTAGAGCCTAAGGATAAGTGGATTAAGCCTAAGCAAGGTTATATGAAGCTGAACGTTGATGCAGCCATTAATGCCGAAGATGGTGATATGGGCTTTGGTTGTGTTCTTAGAGATGATCAAGGACAGTTTGTGGCTGCTAGGGGAACTCACTGGAGAGGAACTCTTTCACCAAAAGATGCTGAAGCAGTAGCTATCCGTGAATCTCTAACATGGAACAAATCTCTTAATGTCGACAACATCATCGTTGAGTCCGATTCCTTGCAAGTTGTTCAGAGCCTCGATCAAGTCTGATATTGGAGTTTCATCTTTTCATTTGATTTTAGCAGACATTAGAAACCTAATGAGTTGTTTTGCTCATTGTAGTTTAATCTTTACTAAGCGATCAGCGAACCAGGCAGTCCATCTGTTAGCTAGGCAGTCTATTTCTTTGCCTGGATGCTCGGAGTGATTTGAATTAATGATTTTATAGTTGGTTTTCCGAAAAAGAAAGTATTTAAAAAAAAATTAAAATTGATGATTATAAAATAAAATATGACAAACAAGTAAAAATTTAAAATGAAAAGACATAATATCGGATGTCCCCGAAGGGACGAAAAGACATAATATAACATTCACGTAGTTTATTTAATTTTTAAAAAATAAAAATAGAAAAGGACTAAAAAAATAATGACTCACAATTATATATAAAAAAGAAATATATAAAATCAATTTAATCAATTATATATAATACTAGTTTTTGTTTTTGTTTTTTTTTTTTTGAAACCATATATAATACTAGTTATACTTTGAAAAGAAATTCAACGAATAATGATCACCAATTAACCTTAAGATATGTTATCAAAAGTTGTCAACAATCGAGCATATTTACTATCCAATAAAGTTAGGCGTAACGGAACTAAAAAATATTGGTTAAATTGTATATTGAAATGAATGGTTTATATTATTTTAAGGGAAAATGGCACTTTTTCCCCCTATGTTATATGCTTATAGCACTTTTTCCCCCTGAGTTATTCATGCATCCACATTTGCCCCCTCAATTATTATAAAAGTGGCGGTTTTTCCCCCTGATAATATTAAATAGACATTTTTACCCTTAAAATACATATTTTATTTATTTCTCTTGTTCAACAAATTATTGTTTATACGTAGGGATGGCCACGGTTCGGTTCGAACTGAACCGAACACTATAGCAATCAAATAAAAAAAATTCAGTTATGATTCATAACATAACCCAATATTTGGATTTCCGTTTATTAAAATTGTGAAGTGGAAAAAAATAGATTCTGAACTGTGAACCAGAGGTTCAAATCGGAACAACTACTAGCAATAGCTTAAAATTAGAATTATAATATTTGCAAATAGTGTATGTTTTTTTCGCATTTATATTGACTCTCACATATAAGTATATATAATCGCGATTTGGTTTTTATTTTGAATCATTGTTTCACAATTTCGGATCCAATTTGAACTGTTGGTTCAAACATTATTTTAAAATTTTATTTTTTTTTTATTTTTAAAGTATTCTAAATTCAACAATTAATGTATTTTATTTTTTCAAATTGTGGTTATAATTTGTTGGAGAAGTAAAATAAATGAAATATTTATTTTAAGGGTAAATATGTCCATTTAATATATCAGGGGGGAAAATTGCCACTTAAATAATATAGGGGGAAAAAGTGCTATAAGTATATAACACAGGGGGAAAAAGTGCCATTTTCCCTTATTTTAATTTTAGTATTTTTTTCTTATTTTTCCTACCTTTCTCTGTACTATATTATTTATTTTTTTTCTAAATATCCACACATTCCGTCGTGTGAATTTTAGTAACGGAATATACCGTTAATTATTTATTATTCCTAATTTACTCATTTATTTTCACAAGGAAGGTCATACGAACCTCATCCTAATCAGAGTTGGCATAATTGTTGAACATATACTATGAATATGTTTGAGTGTATTAAAAAAATACTATATAAAATTGTGACGAACAACAAAAGTGCAATGTAGAGAACAAGCCATAAAGAAATCATATTTAAGAGAGATACAATGAGAATAGGAGCCGAACATCGGAGTAGATAGCAAGGGACTTGAATTTACTTCTTGTATTATTATTATTAGAGTTAATTACTGAAATGGTCCCTTGACTATAGCCAAATTATTGATTTAGTCCTTGACTATTTTTTGACCAATTAAGTCCCTCAACTTTAAAAATATTGACTCAGGCGCATTAAGCACAAGAGTCACGCACATTAAGTATAAAACTCACGCACATAAATCAACCGCACAACCGCATGTGAAGCTACAAATGCACCTGATCCCTTGCCTATATATATATATATATATATATATATATATATATATATATATATATTTCTATATTTTCCCATTTTATATTAGGTTCATTTGTCATTTATATAATTTTCTTCATTTATATATTTTCCATATTATTTAACTTCTATAATTCTCAATTTTCGATTCTTTGCTTCCGCCATTATTCCGCTATGTTCCTAACACGCTCTTCATCAAACGGTCAGGTAAAAACTTAACTATAGCTCAAGTTTATGTTGATGACATTGTTTTTG
Organism: Ipomoea nil; assembly: GCF_001879475.1. NCBI lineage: Eukaryota > Viridiplantae > Streptophyta > Magnoliopsida > Solanales > Convolvulaceae > Ipomoea > Ipomoea nil. The sequence continues at coordinate 1,075,502 of NW_017619075.1, forward strand.
AATCTACTCAGACAGGTGCAACTGATCAACTTGTTATAGTTATGCAATAAGAATTTGAAATGCGCATGATTGGAGAGCTGGCCTACTTTCTGGGATTACAAGTAAACCAAATAGGTGAAGGATTCTTTATATCTCAAGAAAAATACGCAAAGAACTTGTTGAAGAAGTTTGTTCTAGAATCTGCTAAAGATACAAGAACCCCAATATCTACTTCTACAAAGCTGTTCAAGGATGAAAAAAAGAGTCTCTGTTGACCGTACCTTATAGAAGTATGATAGGGAGCTTATTGTACCCAACAACAAGTAGGCTGGATATCATGCTAAGCGATGGGATGTGCGCATGATATCAAACAAATCTGAAAGAGTCACACCTAAAGGTTGTGAAACGTATTATAAAATACGTCAAAGGTACACTAAATTACGGTATTTGGTTTTCTAATGACACTAATCTAAGTCTTGCAGGATTTAGTGATGCTGATTGGGCCGGGAATGCTGACGATAAAAAAAGCACCTCTGGTGGTTGTTTTTTATTGGTAAAAACTTAGTCGCCTGGCTAAGTAAGAAATAAAATTCAATTTCGCTCAGTACAGCTGAAGCTGAGTATATTGCCGTCGGTAGCTGTTGCACTCAATTACTTTGGATGCGTCAAATGTTTCTAACTATGGCCTAAATCAGAAAAGCATGACTCTTTACTGTGACAACACCATCGCTATTAATATTTCCAAAAATCATGTTCAGCATTCCAGGACTAAGCACATCGATATCCGCCATCATTTTATCCGGGAATTAGTAGAAGAAAAAGAAACCGAATTGGATTATATCTCTACTGAAAAGAACCTGGCAAATTTATTTACCAAGCCTTTGGATAAAACAAGATTTGAAGTTCTACGAGCAGCAGTTGGCCTGGAGTTTGAAATCCATCCAATTAAAAGAATATCCTTTTTTAATAAAATAAGGTAAGATTATCTAAATAATATTTTATTTTGTTATCTAATAAGTTATTTGGAAGATTATAAGTTCGAGCCTCAGTGGAGGCGTTATTGGTTCTTTGTGTTTCAATAGGTTGAGAAAGTATATGAACAGATACTACAATGTAATAGAGCCAGTAACTTTCAAAAAAAAAAAAAAAAGTTCTTTTAATGTTTCATATGTTTTTTTTTTAAATCGAGTGTCACTACTTATTTTCGAAAATAAAAATCCTCATCTGATCGCATTCTTGTGGTTTTTAAACTTCAAAGAACTTTTCTATGCCTACCTCTTAAATATAGCCTATTCCAAAGCATTAAAAGGAGTATCCTAGTCTAATCAAATGTCGCTACCTATCTATCAATCCTACCTCTTCTCGCGTTACCCAAGGTGTGACAACCCAAAATTTAATTTCATAAATCCAATTTCAAGAGAATCCAAAATAGTCAATTTTCACTCCATAAATTTTTGCGAAGAATTCGGTATTGGGTAAATTATTTTGAGGCACTTTAAATTAAATTCATCACCAAGATTTGATTTAATTCCGATATCCTAAATTTCCAGGTACATTACGTGCCAAGTTTTGAACCGAGAAATCTATCTGAGTGAAATCGGGAGAATTCTGAGAAGCCTAAATCAAATACCTGTCTAGAAATCATTTTGGGAAAATTTCATTTTCAACCCCAAACTATTTTAATTAGCAATTCTAGCCTTGGGTCCATGGAGCATGGTGAACCACTAGCCATCCAAAAACTTGTCAGATAACACCTTTTAGCCAATCTTTTTACACTTTTGCCATTCACCAATCATAGGAGATCATCCTAGGGTTTTGTGCTACTATATATAGAACATTTATCAGACTTGCCTCTTTGTTTCCACCATTGGTCTCCCTCCCCTGCAAGAGCACCAAACTATTCACAGTAAGCATTCTTGAGCCTTAGCCTTTCATTTTCTCTTAGCTTCTATCTTTCATTCTCTGAGGTATTAGGTTAAGGTTGGTTTTGTGGTTTGTTTGGGATGTTTAGGAGGTGAAGGAGGTTGTAGCTAGCTAAGGAAGAAGGTGGAAACCAAGCTAGAAGAAGAGCAAGCTACAAAGGTATAACCCATGGACTACCAAGCTATTTTCAAGACTCTGTGAAGTCTTTTGATGAGTAGAAATGCTAGATATTTGAAGTATTTGAGCTATTAAATGGTTTATTGTTGGTATATGATGTGTTGTTGATGCTTTGGATGAGTTAGAATTGCCTGAGTTGTTGTTGCAGATGAAAGGAAGACCTCTGGTGCACAGACAATGTGCACCAGTAAGGTTAACGGCCCTAGCCAACGGCTCAATAAGGAGACCGTTGGCTAGCTCCGTAGTAGACCGGCTTAGGGGGCGGCCCTAGGAGAGGGCCGTCACCTAGATCCATGTCTTAGGCGGTTGTAGGCGGAGGGTCTAGCCTAGCCCCGCCCTAGCTCTGTTGAGTTTTCCCTGTGCAGTGGCCGGGCCCTTGTGGCTCAGCTACGTGTCGTTTCAGACAAGGTGTCACGGGCCCTTGTGGCTCGGTACCTCGGGACCGTCTTGACGCACGTTTTGATTTTGTTTTCGTTGGTTTTGGATAAGTTTTGAGCTATTTATGCTAGTTTTAGTGGAAGAAGTTGTTGCAGAAGTTTTTGGTGTTCTTCACAGTGTGTGAGATTGAGAAGTATCAGACTTGTATATCTTTATGATGAGCTTGTTATTAATTAATTGTTAAATAGAAAAGCATGAGCCCTATGTGCTAAGTTTTGTTAGAAGAAGCATGCCTAAAATATCCAGTATGTTTATTTGAGTTGTCTGCCTTTGTTTTAGAATCACTGAGATGTACTGAGCATGACTCCTTTGAGTATTGTTATACTGTGAATGAGATTACCTTGAGTATTTTGAGTTCTAATAGCATGTTAACTACTTGCTAAGTGTTAAATGAGAAGATTTGTTAAGTTATGAGTTACAAGCATGATTTATGAATTTGTTGAGTTTCACAGTAAATGGAAGTTAGAAGCATGTTTTACAGTAAATTGCATCTTTGAACATTTCATGTTTTAAAAGTGCATAAGTGGTCAATGTGAGCCTAAGTATTATTCTCTAAAATCTCATATCCATGTAGAAAGCTTTTATCTTGCCATATTGAGAATGAGTTGAGAAAATATGTGCATATTTGCATAAGAAGAGTGTTGCATGGTTTGAGTTGCATGAGTGATATCTATCCATATATATCTATTGTGAGGAAAACTGTATTTTTGGAGGACCCGTTTGGACTATGTCCTTTCGGAGTAAAAGAGAAAGAAACGGACATTGAGATCCAATATCATGTAACGCGGCGTATTCCCACGTTACAAGGTTGGAAACTGCCCGCCAGACTTGGAATCCTGGTCAGCGGGTGTGCACACTGATAGTTCGATACCTGATTCCACATAGTATGAGTTTTGGAACCACGAGATTGGTTCGGTGGGCGGGATGAGAGATTGGCCGGCTAGACGCCGTGCCCAATGGGTTCGTTCACATTATGGTGAAGTCCTGCCTCGCCCACGAGTAAAGAGAAAACGAGTCACCACGACTCTAAGAAAGCGAGTCATTACGACTCTAAGAAAGCGAGTCATTACGAATCTAAGAAAGCGAGTCTTTGAGACTCTAAGAAAAGAAGAGCAAAGCGAGTCATTTTTGGCTCTAAGAAACCTCCACAGAAAAAGTATTCTTTTTGAGAGTATACGTATATCTACACTTACCTTAGCATCATTCCTTGCTTATTATATAACTTGCACGAGATTGCATGAGTAGTAACATGAGATTGCTTATTATCTGTCTTGCACTAGATTGCATGATTTAGTGGCATGAGTTTGCTTATGATATATGACTTGCACGAGATTGCATGATTAGTAGCACGAGATTGTTCATGAGTATATGACTTGCACGAGATTGCATGATTAGTATTTGATAGATTGAGCTTGTTTATGAGTTGTATGGGAAAGCATGAGATTGTTGAGTACTTGAGAAAGCTTAGTTTTGTTTATAAGTATGAGATTGTGAAGAATTATTTGTTGTAAGCATGCTTATTTATTATTTAAGTTGCAAGCATCTAGAAGCTAACGCCAAGTATGATTTAAGTGTTTTAAGTTGTTTGATTCAAGAATGTGAAACTCTGTTTTTCCAAAAGTATATACTGTATTACTTTACAAGGTTGAGTGACGTTATACTTAGCTTCGTGCTAACGAGTTTTGTTTGCTACTTGTTGTTTGTTAACACCTTTAAGGTGGGCCCAGTTCGTAGGTACGAGAGAGCACGAGTTAGACTAGTTTAGTTAGATGACTTTGTAGTCTAAAGTCTTGTTGTTTTAGGTTTATAGTAAACTATCCCTTTTGTTGGTGCTAGAGACCGGGGTTTCTTTCCCCTAGTTTTTCGGTTGCTAGATTGACTTTAATATTTAGTTTTATCCTTAGCCTATGTAATCACCGTGGGGGGTGATTGTGGTGGTGACACCCATGTTAAGTTGTTAATTAAGTTTACTTTTCCGCTGCTTAGATTATCTTAATTTGGTTTTAGTTTGTTAAGTAAGTTTAAGAAAAGTGGGGTATTACACAAGGAATCCATTAAATTAATTCTTCTTGCTTGTCTTTCACGAGACCCATCTTCTCACAGCAAAAAACCCATCATCTTCATCTAGTCATTCCTCCATAGCTAAACAACTCTCAAAGCATTTCAAAAATGGCGAACCCTTTTTCAGTTTACAGAACCAAACCCGAAAGGCTTAATCTTTTTCATCAGATCATTGACGTCGATTCCCCTCTCTCACCTACATCCGAAAATAGGGTCCTGGCAACCATTGAGCAAAACCTCAAGCTAGTCGAAGATCTAACCACCAAGGAAACTCGTCAAATCCGTGTTTTGGCTAGTAAAGTGACAACTGAACCTTGGCCTTTGATTATATTCCTGACGCCAGAAAGGAGGATATTGATGAAGCCGAAGTTCTTACATCATCTGTACTGGCCAAACAACAATCTTAGGCATTGGTATCTTCTTTCTCTGAATCTTTAGAGGGTACTACCTCCGTACCCACGTCTAGGAAGTTAAATTTCTCAATTCATATGCCTGCTCAGTTTAGTAGTTCTAATGTGTCTTCTGTGCCTTTATTTGTTCCTTTGAATTTGCCTAATATGTCTGAAAGTATGCATGTTTCACCCTTGTCCACCATCATCTATACTGGCCAAATTCTCGCATTTAAATCATCTGCTCTTAAAACCTCTGCGTCTGTCACTGTTTGCGAGTCTGAACCTGTTCTAGTCGCAATTCCGTCCGGTCAGTCTATTCCTAAATCTCAACTGATTGTGACTAAACATGTCTCTAGTGTGCAAGTATCTGATATACAGAATTTTGTTTATGTGTTTGAGGTCACAAAAATTGTTCCTACTGAGTTTTCAATTTGCAATGTAGCTCAATATGTTACCCACTCTGAATGTCTCTGGTCCAGAAGTGTCGGTTCTTATTCCTCCATCTATTTTTGTTCCCCCTCAACCTGTTGCATGCCCCGCTTCTGCTATTTCTGTACCTATCATACAGGTTCTAATAGAGAAATCTTCCCGTAAAGGATAAGAAAAGGTTTTTGGTTCTAAAGCTGCTTCGGCTAAGCTCAAACTTGATGAATCTGATGATGTGATTTTTGTGTCTAAAACCAAACATCGCAAAAAGAGTGGCTCTTCTGTTCCTTCCAGAATAACTCGGTCCCGGGCTTCCTCTGTTCTTTCATCTGTTCCAGTTTCTGCCCATAAAAGCTCTAAGAGCTCAAAATCTAAGTCCTTCAAGCCTATTCTTCTGAATGATGACCTTGTAGATAATCTATGGAAAGTGCATTCCAAAAGAGAGATGTTGCTTGAAAAATCAATTGATGAGGACGATCTTCTTTCGAATTGTAATATTTTGTCCCTTCTGCGTGACCAAAATCTTCTCTAGTCTCTTCAGGAAATCAGCCCCCCTATTCTAAGAAATTAATTGTTGAAATTTACACAAACCTGTTAGCCGAATCTTCTACCAGGGATTCTTCTCATTACCATCATGTCTTCATTCGTCACAAGTGGTATGATTTTGGCCCCGAAGAAATCAATGCATACTTGGGCCGACCTGATATTGATTGATGTGAGTCTAATTGTGCATAATCCTAGTATTAGTTTAAATATATTTGTTGGGTCTAAGTTCATGAGTTTGGTAATTTAATTGCATTTTCCTTTGATTTTATTATTTAGTTATGGTTTACACTTGTTTTGAATGTTTTATGATGTTTGTTAGTGTTTTGGAACTATTGTAGGTCAAGTTCGAAAGCAAGACAAATTCTAGGACAAGTTTGTTGCCAAAGTGGACCGAAGGGCACATTCACAAATGATTCGACGTGTCGATCCAAGGGCTCGAAGCGTCCAAATTTTCCCAGAACCGAGACCAAGATGCACACAGGGGTCTCGACACGTCGAGCGGTCACAGCAGCACAGAGAGAAAAAACGACGCCTCTTTCGACGCGTCGAGAACTCGGCTCAACGCATCAACTTTTTCCAGAAAGCAAGGCCGAGGAAACACGCCAGGATCAACGCGTCGAGCCTAGTCTCGACGCATCGAGACCGGCGAGACTGCTGGGCTGATTCGTTGGCCGCTTTGCATGGAATTTTCCAATTCTCTCCGGGATTAGTTCCAGCTATAAAATCTCACCTTCCTCAACCCTAATGGAGATTCAGATATTTGGAGACAAGAAAGAGGAGAAATCAAGAACCACAAGTTGTGTTGGGAAGCAAGAAGAAATGTAGGGAGATTTTGGAAAATCGCTTGGTTCATTCTTGTACTCTCTTTGATAATTTGTAATCTCTTTATTATATTTGCTATGTATAATTTAGCCATGCTTGGCTAAATTCCATTAGAGATTCTTTGGTAAAAGTGTTTATGAACCTATGTGCTTGTGCTCTCAGATTCTTTAATATATTATTATTTGAGTTTTAAACTTGTGTTGCAATTGTGATTATATTGTTGATGCTAGTTTACTTGTTTCATTGCTTTGTTTATGTCATAACAGGAGTTAGGCATGATTGAGAATACACACAATTGCACTTAACTGTTACACCTTGGGAGATGGCATATATGTTAGAGAGTTTAATTCTTGATTATTGCGCATCGGGAGAGGGTAATAGTTAGGAATTTATTATGAATGCTTATCTTATACTATTGGGTGTTTATATAACGGGAGTGAATATTTCACTTAGGTTAGAGATTACATGAGTAACTCTATACCATCTTTGCATTCTCACAGTAGTTTAAACCTAAATGTAATATTGCACTTAAGTTAGGCACTAGGGGATTAAACACTTGAATCCTAGAAATCTCATTCTCTCTATATTGTTTTCAAAACCCTGATATTTTGTTTTGCTTTATTTATTTTATGCAACCATCCAAGATAATCATTAGGATTAGCTTCACAAGAATAAATCAGTAGCTAATGCTTAATACAACCACTTCCCTGTGGATCGATTGCCCGATACTCCGGGTATTATTTGTTTGAAAAATATACTACAATCATTGATGATGCCTCTTATCTGGATCTCAATCTGCTTGCTGCTACATTAACTCACAATCACATTGCTAAATGGCCAAAATGAGGTGTTCAATCTCAGAAGTTGATTATAGTATACTCTGTTTTGCTCCGTATTGCTACCACGAATTGTCTTTCAGTTGTCAATAAAAATCTTGTTTTAGATAAAATGGCCCTACTACTTTACAAGGTTCGAAATCGGATTGATGTTGAATTAGGATCCATTATCTCCTCTCATATTATGTCCTTTACAAAGAAGAAAGACGCTAAGGTTCATCTTCCATTTCCAAACCCCATTTTTGGTGTGTTGAAGAAACAAGGCTTTGAGCCGTATGATTCTGAGAAGGTCCTTGCCACAAATAATGGTGTTTATCAGTTTGATCCTAGACTATCCCAGAGTTTTAATTACGATGATAGAGCTAAACTTCTCCTTACCTCTGCTGAAACTATGTCGTCTACCACAACTCCTGTCTCTCCTGCTACCACTGATTCCACTGCTTGTCCAGCTGCATCTGCCCGAGTTCCTGCCGAGCCTCCATCTCTCATTGCTCACAGGCAGTTTGATGATTCCGTTCAGTCCTCATTGGATCAAATGCACAGATATATTATTGCTCAACAAGAATCTGCTGCTGGTCTTCAGAAGATTCTTCTTCAACACCGTCGTGAAATATCCCGTTTGGAGAAGTTGCACGCGAAGATTATAGCTTCCCGTACCAACCCAACCTTTGACTCAGATACTGCTAATTCTGATCCAACCGTTGCTCCTAAAGATTCTGATGAAGACTCCGTTGCCTCTGATGATGCTACCAGCGCTTCTGGCACTCCGTCAGCCCACTGATGTTCACCGTTGTCAATTTTTTTAGCAAAAAGGGGGAGAATATATTAAGGGGGAGCTTCTGTTTTTTGTGTGTGTGTGTGTGTGTTAATAATCTCTGTTTTTTTATTTCTGTTTCGTAGGACTCTTTGTTTGGGTTGCCTTATTCTTTTGATTATTAGTCTGGATATTATCTTGGTCTATAGTACGGTCTATTAGATATTCTCTCATATGTTTAGATGGTTTCTACTCTATTATGGATTATCTATTTTGTTATGGCATATCTATTCTGCGTTGGTTGGATTATCTCTATTTATTGGGTATTCTTGGATTTTCTATTTATCTATGGGTATGGAGAAATGGAATTTCTATGGGTATGGAGAAATGATATTTCCGTTGCAACTCTTCGACTGGATTGGTCATTGGTCTATTTTTTTTATTTTTTTTTGTAATATGTTTATAGGCCGCGTTTGTTAGCAAATATGCTTAAGGCTTTATTAATAAATTGGTTGGTTATATAATTTCTGCTTTAAGAATATTTGTCCTTAGTTTTGCCAAATAATTGCTAAAGGGGGAGATTGTAAGTGTACAAATGATGCACATTTATACCTAAACATATTGGCCATATTATTTGACAAAACTTAGCATTTATTTGTTATCGTTTCTTGCTTTGGTCGGTTCGAATATCAGCAACCAATGGTTTTTGTTTACATAAATCTGGTTTGTCTTGAGCTAATATTTAGCTTGGAGTTTTGAAAGTATGGACAACATCTTTTGAGGAAGTTAGGCAGCTTATGTTTAGCTAAAGGTGATTATTCTATTTTGGGTATAAAACGGGTGTGAGGAAGCTGTTCGAAAATGCAGTGTGCATGAGCTCTAAATTGAAGTCATATTACTCCCCTATTCTGATTATTATTCATTATTATATTGATTGAAATTTGCACAAGGTGGATTCATGAAGTGTGCTTGGCGTGTAGCATAAAGTGTGCTTGCACGTCTCTCTCCAACTTTAGGTGTTTTTGAAGATTATGTTGGTTTATGTGGCTGAGGCATCTTGTATGAAAATCCTTGTAATCTTGGTGAACATCTAGAGGATTGGGTTGACGTGAGTTGCCCCGTAGACATAGGAGTTTTAGCTCTGAACTACGTGAACAATTGATGTGTCCCTCGTTCTATTTTCTTATCTTTTATTTTGTTTGTTTTATTCAAAAACTTATGTGAGCTCATTTGTGTGTGATTCTATTGCTAATGTGAATATACTTTTGGGGTTTAAGTTCGTTAAATTGATACTTTCAGTGCATATTCCCTTCCTTTCTCATGAATATATAGTTTAATGCTTGTTTTGAATGTTTTACGGTGTTTGTTAGTGTTTTGAAACCATTGTAGATCAATTGCAAAGGCAAGGGGAAGTCCTAAGACAAGTTTGGAGCCTAAATGGAGTTGGAGTGTTGAAACAAAGGATTCGACGGACTTGACGCGTCCAATAATTCCAGTAGCATTGTTTGTCGCGGTCAGAGAACTCGACGCGTCAAATAATTCTAGAGAGTTTCATTTTGGCGGAGTTCGAGACTCGACGCGTCGAAATTCCTGGACAAGTTTTTGAATGTTGTGCGGAAATTTCTTAATCTACTCCTATTGAGCTTCCAACTATAAAAAGTCCATCTTCTCTCAACCCTAGGGTATCAAGCTGCGTTTTTGGAGCAAGAGATGAGAAGATAATCGCATCAAGAGCTACAAGTCACATTGGAAGAAGAGGAAAAGCTAGAGAAATTTGGGAGAATTTCTTCACCCTTTCTTTTACTTTATTTGTTGCTTGTGAACTCCTTGATATTGTATTGAATTATATTCTAGCCATGAGTGGCTAAGTTATCTTAGAAATTCTTGGTAAAAGTGTTTATGAACCTATATGCATAATTCTCAGATTCTTTAATATATTTATATTTGGATTTTATAACTTGTGTTGCATTTGTGATTTATATTGTTGATGCTAGTAATTAAGGATCCAAATTACATGTTTCATAGCTATCTTTATGTCTTAACGGGAGTTAGGGTATAATTAAGAGCACCCACAATTGCACTTAACTATTGCACCTTGGGAGAGGGCATATTTGATAAGGAGTTAACTCTTGATTATTGCACATTGGGAGATGACTATTAGTTGGGAATTTATTATGAATGCTTGTTCTTAAGTTGTTGAGTGTTTATATCATGGGAATGAATGCCAACTACCATGTAGTGTGATGGCATCCCAGTTACCCATCCAAATGGATGGTCATACGGAATTATGGGAGTAATTCCTTCCCTTATTTGCATTCTCACACTTGTTTAAATCCAGATTTAATATTGTTCTTTAAATTGGCACTAGGTGATTAAACACTTGAATCCTAGGAATCTCATTCTTCCTCCATAGCTTTCATCAACATGTTACTTTGTTTTAATTATTTATACTTTTACAATTGCTCAATTACCCTTTTTCGATAGGATTAGCTTATCGTGAATAGATTAGTAGCTACTAGCTAGTGTTTGATACGCCCCGCTTCCCTGTGTATAATTAACCCGATATTCCGGGTGTGTAATTATTTGTTTGAGAGATATACTGCAACAAAAAACAACTTAATTAATGGTAAGTTAATTTGTTAATTAAAACCAAATAGAATTTTAGGTTTCAACTTGCATTCAAGACTCACACAGATCAATTTCATCAGTGTTTATCATCCCTTAGATCTGGACACGTGAACGGCGTTGAATGGTTCTCATTTCTCTCCTGGACGGGCAGTTCGCACCTGAACGCAACCATATATATATATATATATATATATATATATATATATATATATATATATATATATATATATGGAAGGGATCATGTGCATTTGTGGCTTCCCGTGCGGTTGATTAATGTGCGTGAGTTTTATACTTAATGTGCGTGAGTCTTGTGCTTAATGTGCCTGAGATTTGTACTTAATGTGCGTGAGTGTGTAATGTTAATGTGCGTGAGTTTTGTACTTAATCTGCCTGAGATTTGTGCTTAATGTGCGTGAGATTTGTGCTTAATGTGCGTGAGATTTGTGCTTAATGTACGTGAGTAGTTAAGAATTACGAGCTCAGAAGGAAGCAGAACAGAAAATTTTCACAGTCTCCTTCTTTTTCACAATCTTTGATGCTCTCATTAGCAGCCCCTCAGTATGCAAAGCAAAACAAGACAAAATTCATTCCTTCACCACTTCGAAACAAAAACAAGAAGAAAATGCGGCAGTGGATGCACATAATTTTCACAGCAGTGGATGAAGAACACACTCACGCACATTAAGCACACAACTCACGCACCTTAGGCACAAGACTCGCACACCTTAAGTACAAAACTCACGCACATTAACATTACACATTCACGCACATTAAGTACAAATCTCAGACACATTAAACACAATACTCACGCACATTTGAGTTCAAATCTCACGCACATTAATCAACCGTATAACCACACGGGAAGCATTCAACCGCACAGGAACCTTTCACTATATATATATATATATATATATATATATATATATATATATATATATATATATATATAACCACCAAACCTACACGAGCTCATGTGGCCACAGTCCCATACATGTTTCTGCTTTTAATTTATTATTATTGGAATAAAGTTCAAATTAGTCACTGAACGTAACTTAAAAATGTAATTATGCCACTGAACGAAAAGAAAGTGCAATTAGGTCACTGAACATTCCAAATGTATATAATTTCACTTGATAGCAGGTTACCATCCATTTCATCATGTTACTCCTGCTTACGTGGCAGCACGGTTTGGCCGTGGCCAACCCCTTCCCCCCTCCTTCGTCTCCGCTATTAGTTACCATGTAAGCTAACCTGCTGAAATGAGCACGGGTTGGCTGCGGCCAACCCCGGCCTTCCCCCTTCCTTCATCTCCGCTATGAGCTGCGACGTAAACAGGTAACCTGCTGAAATGAATGATAACCTGCTATTAGGTAAAATTGCATATATTTGAAGTGTTCAGTGACCTAATTACATTTTATTTATTTTTATTTTTTCGTTCAGTAGCCTAATTGCATTTTCAAGTTACGTTCAGTGACCAATTTGAACCTTATTCCATTATTATTTATTCATCAAACCACAATAATATAATAGCTTACCTATAACTTTTTCTACGTGCTGAAGGCTACGTCATATGTATTTTGTTCACTTCTAATTTCTTTCTTTTTGGTTGGGATATTAAGAAACAGAATGGGTTTTCATATAAAAAAAAAAAAAACATAATGTAATTTTATTATTTGTATAAGCTAGATATTTATGTTAGTAGAGGTTATTTTAATCACTATGTAAGGGATTATGCTATCCACACTTCGGCCTGACAGAATATTTGTAAGGATGTTAATCACGGTCAATAGTTCAGTTCAGTAAACATAACCAAATGTCGGTGCACACAAGAGATCTATCCACTTTGGGCATAATTCATACATGCACTACCGTTGCCGAGTTTCAAACCTTGGTCTCTTCTCCCAAATACTGTCTACTGAACCAATGAGCTAGCTAAGCTCGTGCGGGCTGAAAACACATTTCTACTGCATTTTTGGATGACGAGGAAAATTCACAATCACTATTCGAGGATGTGTATTAGATAAATTCCATCTTGTGATCCTAACCTTCAAATAATTAGAAAAAGGTAAATCAACCTAGGTTGCCCATAACTGACCAATTCAAACTAAAAAGACCAATAGACTGCTTCCATTGAGAATCAAACTTAAAACTCTATAGTCATCAAGCTAATAATGGGACCAACTTGATTGGATTGTACTTGTGCCCACACTTTTCGTCTGAATGAAAATAAGGAAAATACTTGGTGTACTCCCATGTTAATAGGCGAGTTTTTGTGCATATTAGTTAACAAAAAATGTCACTTACGGTATGGTGGGTTTGACTTGAAGGTCCTGAATGAGTTCTCATATGGTGGCCATCCTGATAACAAAAAACATTGGTATAGCGTGGCCACATTTTGTGTAGCTGGTTTGTTAAATGCTCATTTAATTTTGATTTTAACATTCACGGAATCACGGGTGGATCCAAAAATCTTTACCAGTAAAAACGAAAGATTAAAAAAAAAATGAAATATTTTGAAAAAACTAATATTTAGAAGCCAAGTCATAAATATTGTTAATTAGGATGAAAAATTAAAATACATCAAAATTGGACAAAAATTAGTCAAAACTAAATGTGAAATATAATTAATTAGATAAAATAATTTGAATAAACAACATATTATAAACTCACTATTATTATTAAAAAAGAAAAAAAAAACACAATGTTACAAATAAAAATTTCACAAAATATGAAATATAATTAATTAGATAAATAGTTCGAATTTAAAACATATTATAAATCACTAATATTACCATTAATATTAAAAATAAGATTTAAAAATACAATGTTATAAATAAAAAATTTAATTAGACTTAATCTCACTATAAATTTTGGTCGTAAGATTTGAACCCCTAACATTTATTTAGAGAAAAATCAAAAATCTTACAATCTAAGCTAACTTATCCTTTAGCTAAATTTATGTAAATTTAATATTTACAAGTTAATTATGTATATAAAAGAAACACACACACACACACACACACACACACACACACACACACACACACACACACACACATATATATATATATATATATATATATATATATATAAAATAAATGGGACAATGTTGGGGGAGTGGGGCCAGTTGCCCCCATTGTATGTGCCTCCACCACTGCACATAACACATGCATTAATGCATAATGAGAATACGTCCAACACCAATTATTATTCTATGAATCATGGTCTACACATTTGTGTTAACCATAAATAAAAAATACATTGTTAATATATTAAAAATACATTATTTATATACATAAAGTACATTATTTGAAAGTACATGATTTTTTATAGGGAAAAGGGTCAAAAAAAAAAAAAATCTGGGTCGATTGCTGGGCAAAAAAAAAGGAGTGACCAGCGAAATTTTCGACAAAAGAAGTGACCGGCGAAATTTTCGACAAATCTGGGTCGATTGCTGGGCACATTTTTTTTGTCTGAAAATTCGCCGGAAAGTGGCCTGAACCCTAATGACCTGTGATAGCAGGTCATTAACTTGTTTTTGGGCTTCATTGCACCTAAATGAATTGTTGATGGGTGTAATTGCACCTTTAAAAAGTTTAGGGGCCTAATTGACTTTTAAACTAAAGTTCGAGGGCCTATTTGACTCTTTTCTCTTTATATATATATATATATATATATATATATATATATATATATATATATATATATATATTATCAAATAATGTACATTTAGTAAACAAATAATGTACATTTAATATATTAAAGATGTATATTGTATTTATGATCCATACAGCTATGTGGACCATGATCCACGCAATAATTTATTGTCCAACACCCGTGCTAGGCCCATGCATTATTTTATGACGTACTATGTATAGGGGGCAAATTATATCGTGCAGCGCGGTGCATAATCGATTATGCACCGCGCATCAAAACGACGTCGTTTTATTTAATGAAAAGAAACAGAATCTTCGCAAAAAATAACTCTGTTCTTCAGTTTCATTTTGTATACACTGCAGTTTCAGTTCAACACAACTACAGTTTCATTTCGATATAACTACAGTTTTATTCAATATTTATACACTCAAATATGTGAAAATGTTATTTAATTTTATTTTATATACACTATAGTTTTATTAAAACACAACTACATGATCATTTCAATATAATTACAGCTTCATTGTACAATATACACTCAAATATGTGAAATGTTATTCAGTTTCATTTTATATATACTGTAGTTTCATTTCACCACAACTATAGTATCATTTTGATATAACTGCACTTTCATTTGATAATATAAAAATAATACGTGAGACAGTGTCGGTTTAGACACACTGTAGTGTCACTCCGTTATAACTGCAGAAACGGCGTTATTTTAACGGGATTATGCACCGCGGTCTACGATATAGCGAAGGTGTATAGGGCACGTGGGTTAAACAATGTTGTCCTCTAAGACAATATAATTTATGTGGTGCCGACTGAACATCATAAACGTACTCCTCAACATTATTTAGCCCACTGATTGGCAGCTCAATCATTATTGCACGGACCTGGTCCATACAATTGGACCATAAATAAAAAGTACATTTTTAAATATATCAATGGTACATTATTTATATATGTAAGGTATATTTTTTGAAAGTACATTTTTAAAATATCAAGGGTACATTATTTTATATAATGTACCTTCAATACAAAAGTAATGTACTTTTAGTACAAAAATAATGTACTTTTAATATATAAAAAATGCACCTGATATTCATGGTCCACACAATTGTGTGGACCATTGTCCATACAATAATTTGCCTTGAGAGCTTTATGTCATGAGCCTGGCAAATTTTATTGTGGAACATGGTGCATGTAGCAGTGTAGTCCATAAAGTAAGTTTTTTTTTTTTTTTGGAGTTATTTGCACTTTTGGTTCCACGATTATGGTGTCACTAACAACTTTGATCCACAACTTTCAAAACTTGTAGAATTGGTCCACGACTATTACTTTCTTAGCGAATTTGGTCCTTCCGGTGCGTTCTCCGTTCAATTTTAGCCGAATTTTTTTTTTCACCTTTTTAACGTGGATAATATTGTCTTTTTCCATCTCACTATTAGTAAAAGTGTATTTACCATTTCACCTTTTTTTTTTTTTTTTTTTTTAAAAAATTTCTTCTTATATTTAACAATATTACAAAACTGATTACTTAAGATGCATTTGACGATTTATTTATTTTTTGTAGTTGTCATAATTTGAATAAACAACATGTAATGCTCACTTTCGCATCTCTATCGCCCGTCAACATGTTCAACATAAAATATACTTAAACACATAATAAACAAATTATGTATACAACTTAAGTATTTAACTATTAATTTAAATATTTAATCAATGTCGAACACAATGACTAATTCACTCGTTGAATTATAAGCACCTCTAATTTAAATTGATTTTTAATTAATATCAAATTTTGAAATTTATTTCCCATTGAGTATTTTACTACTTATATATAGTTGACAATATTGTTGGATATGGGCGAAAAATAAAATGCATCTAATATTTATAAAAATATTCATAACAAAATATGAAACATAATTAATTTATAAAATAATTTGAATAGAAAACACATTATAAATTACACATCTCATTATTAATATAAAAGAATGTTTTATATATATATATATATATATATATATATATATATATATATATATATATATATATAAAGGATTTGAACTCTTAACCTTTACTACTACAAAATATGTGCTCTACCAACTAATCTAACTCATTTATTATTAACATTAAATAGTTTTTTTCTACTAATACTAAAACCTGTACTATATATACATATATACATATACAAAGATTATATATGGGGTAGGGGTGGGATGTGAGGGGGGGGGGGGCAACTGCCACCCCTGCCCCCCTTTGGCTCCGTCCCTGATTCTGCTCAAATGAGGCCGCGCCTTCCCGTACGGTCAGTACGGCCGCTTGAAAAAGGCACCAATAGTGTTAACAAAAGACACCAATAGTGTTAGGAAAATGCACAACAATGAAATGCAAAAATATACCAAAAAACGCACAACGCACCCAAAAAAATACATCATAACTCCCCACCCTAATTGTGCATTTCTGAACACTATGTAGTGCTTTTATTCATACCTAATGTTGCATTTTTTGTGATGCGTACCTAATTTGTGCATTTTTTTGTTGTGCATTTTCTTACATTATTGGTGCATATTTGCATAACTATTGGCGGGGCCGCAGCTGAACTCTACTATATATATATATATATATATATATATATATATATATATATATATATATATATATATATATATATATATATATATATATAGGATTAGATTCAAATAAAAACAGTCCTTAAAATACAAACGTGTGGATTTGTTGGGATCGTTGGATTTTAAGATTGGATGGCCAGGATTTAATCTCTGATTTGATGCGTGTTTTATTAAACCGGTTGCCTGTTTTATGTTAAGGGAGTATTTTAGGGGTTTTGTGTTTTGGGTTAATCGGTTCTAATCCTACTGTAATTCTATCACCATCCGCAATTTCGAATTTCACGGACTGTTTGGAAGAAGAGTTTCACGGGCGGTCTCTCTCTCTCTATCGTGACCTTGCGTCTTCCAACGCTTTCCACGGCGTCGAAAGGGTCCGTCATCAGCTGCACAGACGATGGTCGCCGGCGGGGTTCGCGGTGGAGCAAAGCGTCGGGGTCCACCTTCTAGGGCTGTAGGTCCAGGTATTTTTCCCCCTTCTCTACCTTGCGATTTTTTTGCTCATTTTTTGTGTACGGTGTGTTGCGCGGGGCTGGGGCGGTGGTAGACGGTGGTTCGGTTTCCTGCGATTAATTGGGGGTTGTGTATGGTGGTTCACGGGGAGCGTGTGAGGCGGAAATATAAGGGGTTTATAGATTGTGGTTCTAGTATGAGTATACTAACAACTTGTTTTATCACTGCCCTCATGGATGTAGAATGCTGAATTTGGATGTAGAATGCTGAAATTGGACAAAGCACAATAATAAAATAGATTGGGTCTAAATCACAATTTTCCTTTTGCAGATTTCCATGTTTGAGTTTCCATTTTGGGGGCTTTTAATTGTGGTTCTGATATTCAGTAGCATATATGAGACTTCTTGAGTACTTGAATTTTATTTTTTCTTGTAAAATGTATACTGTTTTGTGATGTCCTAAGACAAATCCTTCGTTATGATGGTAAAGATCTCAATAGTTGAAATTGTTCTGTCTAAATGCTGAACATTAGACCATGGTATAAAGTATCATTACTGGACATTGTTCTAATCTTTCAAGAGTATGGATTGAAATTAAAGGAATTTTCTGGAGTTGGCATATTGTCCTCTTTTTTTTTTTTTTTTTTTTTTTTGCATATTAAGTCCATTTCTAATTTTCGAATTTAAGTCAAATGACATTTGATGTGGGCGTAAAGTAATGGGTTTGACGTGGTCATTTTATTCCTATTTTTATTGTTGTTGGTAAGTGGATGCATTTGCTGGAATTTATGTGTGCACAGGTTTAGTAAGTGGCATTTGTAGTGTGAATCCAAGAATTGGTTAGTTGCAAGGTTGCGGTATAAAGTAATGAGTTTTTTGTGTGCATGCTTTGTGAATAAATGTGTGCATGTGCTGAGATTTATGTGTACACAATTTTATTGAGCGGCAATTGTATGTTCAAGTGTAGGTCACTATTTCTTGCAAAGTTGTGTTATAAAGTAATGGATTTGATGGGTGCATGGTTGTGTATAAGTGGATGCACTTGCTGGTATTTATGTGTGGGCAGTTTTAGGAAGTGGCATGTGTAATTTGAATTCAAGATTTGGGTAGTTGTAAGTTTGTATTTTGAGGTAATGAGTTTTTTGTTTGCGTGTTTGTGGGTAAGTGGGTGCATTTGCTGTGATGTTTGTGTGCACAGTGTTGTTGGATGGCATTTGTAAGTTCAATTCTAGAGTTGGTTAATTGTGTGGGTATGTTATAAAGTAATTTAATGAATTTGCTATGTGCATGCTTGTGAATAAATGAGTGCATTTATTCGGTTTATGTTCTACGTTTTTGAATGTGACCTAGGTTCTTTGCGTGTTGTCATCTATGGTGTGGTTATTTTGTTTGTGGTTGTACTTAGTTATGCACTTTTGCGTGCAACTGTGTGCATAGTCATTAGTTTGATGTCATTTTTGTGTTTCCTGGTTTTGTTGTTGCCTCATGTGCTTGTGCGTGTTGCATTATTTGTGCAGCTAAAAAACTCAAGCGCGCTCAGTCAGATGCTGGTCCTTCGAGAATATCTGAGGATGATAGTGACATTGTGTCGCCGCCTAGGCGAGTCCACCCTAGCATGGAGCAAGAGCCTCGACAAGGGGATGCCCCTGAGCATGTACTCACTCCAGAGGAGGATGATATGTATCCTAGAGTGAAGATGAAGTTACGCTACTTTAAGGAAATTGCAACATTAGAATTCAATTTACTTAAGTCTAGTAATGTCTGTCGGGCGTATCGGTTCGTGTCATCGATCCCGTAGGTCCAGGGTGGGTTTCGTGTCCTTGGTTGAATAGATATTAATACGCAGTTTTTGCCATGGTATGGCTACCTTTTTGGGGTTTTTATTCAGCTACCATTGTTACTGTTTATGGGTGTCTAAGCCACGACTTAGTTTGTTGAGTTCTCATTCTTTTTGCTAAGTACGGGCTGCACTCGTGTACCCGCATGGGGTCTCTTTTGACATTTGTTTCTTCTCAGCTGATTGTGTGTTTATTACTGACAAATTTATGGTATTAATTGGTTATCGTTTAGTGCAATTCTGGTGTCTACTTTTGGGTTGGGTTGCATTTGTGTTTGTCGGATTGCACGGTGGTATAATTCGGGGTGCACAACCCTACACTTCTAAACTAATTCCGTTTATTTTAGGCAACAATAGTTTGTAATGTTCATGGGTGGGATCGTGTGCACAGTTGCATGCCTCTGTGAGCACGCGCCGTACATGTTGACTAACTGTCCACGTCAGTAGAGAAATTTCGCAAGAGATAGTAGTTGAATATTATCTTACCCACTTAGTTCTTGGCCATTGGCTTGAATTATTTGTGTGCACAATGAACTAATTATCGAGCATGGGTAAAAACTTTAAAAAAAAAAAAGCTCATGTAACAAGTTTACTATTAGCTTACAGGAGTTATTAGTTCCAAACTTGTGTGCGCGATGGCTGTGCTCAATGTGAATGTCTCAAATCAATAAATTAGTTTCCTTACATAAGATTTAAAATCAGCCTAGTTTAATTTTATTGTATACGGTTATTGTTAAATATGTGGGTTCACATTGGCGTTAAATACTATGCGTTCACAGCTGAATACATTTCATACATTGGTAAAAACTAAATAAATTCCACAGTAGTGAGCAGTTGGCTTATAACTTGTAGGCTTAGTAATAACCGTGGGTGCTCAATGGTGGTAGACATGGTGCATAGGTGAACGAATTAACTAGTTGACTATTAGCTTATACGCTTAGTAATTAAACATTGTGTGTGCACCACGATGGTGGGCAGTGTGCATGGGTGAACACATTGAAAGGTGACTGTTAGCTTATAGGGTTAGTAATCAAAACTGTGGGTGCACAATGGTGGTAGTCAGTGTGCATAACATGTATTTTATGTGAACTTTCCCTTCCCTGTTCATCCTCATTGTTCCTTTTCTGATAGCGAAACCAACAATGGTTGCGTATTCCCGGTAGAAGGCTAGTCCGTCTTCTAGCGTTGCAAATTATTGCCCGGCATATGGTGTGCATTCGCTTTTGCAAGTAGGTAACCATCATTTCGATCCATCTGGTGATATGCTCATTTCGCAATCGGTTGCTCCTGCTTTGGTATGCTCTTCGCCTATAACTCAAAAGTGGTTTGCGTAAATATTAGTAGCATTGTTTGGCAATGGCAGCACGGTTAGAATTTCATATAATATAAACGTGATAAGCTGTGAATGCGCCCATGCATAAGCCTACGGTCCGCTGTGTGCATATGAGTGCAGTATGGTGTGAACTACGGGTATTATTGCATATGATATGAACGACACAGTCTGTGAATGCGCCTTTGATAAACCTACTGTCAGATGTGTGCATACGAGACTAATACACTGTGCACTAGTATCACGAAACGCTACAACCCCTACCTCCATTGTAGACACTATAGTTTATATTTTTTTGCAGATTCATACGATGCCGTGTGCACTATTAACCTCCGCTACGAATGCGTCCGCACTCAAATATTCATAACCACGGACCCCCAAAAATTAATACCAATTGTCACCATTATAATGGTTAAGTGGAGAGGGTAATTACATTGGCATCGTCCGTGGTGTCTGCGTTGCCACCGTAATTTCGTAGGGTTGCATTGTCCATGGAGTCTGTTCTTCCGTCCATGGAAGCACGATGGAAAAGTTGTCGATGGCGTGAAGGAGAGTTCAGTCCCGGTTGTGTATTCTAATCATACCACTATTTTACATCCTAATTTATAGCATATTATAGGCAATAGAATTCTTACGTTTTTTAAAGTTTTGGGTGCAATCACATAATTGCCCTTGTTTATTCTAATTAGCAATCCGCGTGTCCCAAGCTACACGACATCTAATCCATTCATCTTATCTTATCCTATGGCCACATTTTGTCCGTACGTTTGTATTTTAAGGGCGTTTGCATTAGAATGCAATCCTATATATATATATATATATATATATATATATATATATATATATATATATATATATATATATATATAAAATTAAGTTCTAGTGCGGGTGAATGTTTCCCGTGCGATTGTGCGGTTTTAATGTGCATGAATTTTGTACTTAAGGTGCGTGATTCTTGTGCTTAAGGTGCGTGAGTTTGTGATTAATGTGAGTAGTTGTTGAAACTTAAGGTGCATGAGTTTTGGCTTAAGGTGCGTGAGTTTTGTACTTAAGGTGCGTGAGTCTTGTGCTTAAGGTGCGTAAGTTTGTGATTAATGTGAGTAGTTGTTGAAACTTAAAGATGCGTGGGTTTTGTGCTTATTGTATGTGAGTTTGTGCCTAAGGTGCGTGAGGTTTGTGCTTAAAGTGCGTGAGTTTTGTGCTTAAGGTGCGTGGATTTGTGTTCTTAAGGTGTTTTGTTTGTGTGCTTAATGTGCGTGTGTTGTGTAATTAAAGTGCGCACAACCGCACAACCGCACGGGAAGTCACTCCCGCACCTAATCCCTTCCCTAAACCCTTAAGAACACAAACCCACGCACCTTAAGTACAAAACTCACGCACCTTAGCACAAAACT
The DNA here is from genome assembly GCF_001879475.1 of Ipomoea nil. NCBI lineage: Eukaryota > Viridiplantae > Streptophyta > Magnoliopsida > Solanales > Convolvulaceae > Ipomoea > Ipomoea nil. The sequence goes on from NW_017619075.1 coordinate 1,097,787, forward strand.
CACGCACCTTAAAGTTTCAACAACTACTCACATTAAGCACAAACCCACACACCTTAAGCACAAAACTCACGCACCTTAAGTACAAAACTCACGCATCTTAAGCACAAAACTCACACACCTTAAGTACAAAACTCACGCACCTTAAGAACAAGACTCACGCACTTTAAGTACAAAACTCACGCACCTTAAGACCGCACAACCGCACGGGAAACATTCACCCGCACATGAACTTAATTCTCTCTCTCTCTCTCTCTCTCTCTCTCTCTCTCTCTCTCTATATATATATATATATATATATATATATATATACATATTAAAAAATTTAGAAAATAATTAATTAATTAATTAATTTCTAGAAAATAAAATTTAGAAAAATACCTTTTGTTTGAAGCTTGAGTATGAATTCCAATATGATGCAAATGGCGAAAGGGATGAGAAGTCAGAGAGAAAGATAACATAAAAGTTTTTAGGTTAAACAAGGGTAAAATAAAAAATAAAATATAAAAACTATTCTTGAGAACTTAGGAATAGCTTAATATCAAGGGAGAGGGGCAAGGTAGTAATAGGCTAATAGCTATTCCCCTGTAGTGGTGAATATATCATTCCCAGGAACAATATAGAAGTTTTTATCAAATAAAGGAATAAGTTTATTAATGAGAATGCTATTCCATTTTAGGTCTATTCCGCGAACCAAATGTTCTGTAATTGTTTTATCATTCTCCTTAAATCTAGTATTCTGGCCTCATAACATTTGAAATGATCAAAATACTCCAGTCCATCATCCCTATAATCAAATGTTAGATGCCATACCAAATTCACACCAATATGCCCGCAATTTCACCTACTACCAAAAATGTAAAATATTTTCACCAAAACTCATATCATTATCAAATATTTTATTCCAATTTCGATTCTCATGTGCGAACCATATATACCTCATTCCTCATTTATAGCCAAAATTTGTTAAAAGAATTGGAAAAACACATGAGCATTGCGAATGCGATTACGTGAGAAATTTTTTACTTATTTACTTCTTTTTTTTTAATATATAAAATTTATAAATTACTAAATTCTTTTTCTTTCTATTTAAAAAAAAAATCTTTTTCTTTCTATTTTTAATAAAGGAATAAGAGTATAAACAAAGACAATAAAATGGTCAAGGACCTTGTGGTCTAGTAACACCAAGTTACTATCCCATATAAGAGGTTATCTCTATATGTGAAATTGTGGGTTTGAGCCTCAACCTGCTTGCTCAAGCAGGTGGAGAAAATAATTATGAATAAATATTACATTCTACAGAGTGAATAGTACTTAAAAAAAAAAAAAGAATAAAATAGGATGAGCAGAGTAAATAAATGGGCATTATATATATATGGGAGACGACGCACTCTACTGAACCTAAGAGTGGGTGGCGAAGGAAACGGGCAAGAAGAAGGAGAATGAGCATGGCAATGAAGACTGTGTGCGTGACCGGAGCTTCAGGATACATAGCCTCCTGGATAGTCAAGTTCTTGCTCCAACGTGGCTACATCGTCAAGGCCACTGTTCGCTATCCCGGTCTGTTCTCTCTCTCTCGATCTCTGCTTCCTTGTATCTTTGTATATGTCGCAATCTTTCCTTTCAGTTGAGAACTTGTGGGTTCTGGTCTTTTTTCTTTTTAAGATTTTGATTTTGGTACCTGATCTTATGAGTTCTAAATGATTTCTCTTTCGTCCCAGTTTGATTATGTTCGTGTACGTGTTCAATGATTTCGTAACCATGGGTAATATGATTACTTTCAGGAAGATGTGAAGTGTTTGGTTCAAGTTATTATACAACATAACTCATGGGATGTGACATTTAAAAGCTTATAATCTTATGTTTAGTTCATGTTATCTTAAAAAATATAACATTATCAATGGAACATACCCTCTACATAAGATTTTGAAGGAATTGAGATATTCTTACCTCTTTTTAAGTTATCTAAGATCACCTAGGATATTTATAAATTTTGTTGTTTTATTTCCAATTATATATATATATATATATATATATATATATATAATTTAATTGTTCTTGTTTTTTAATTTTTATTACGTCATGTTAGCTTATAAAATAAATTTAATTTGGAGTTTAGTTCATATTTTAAAATGAGTGAATTCTATTTTTGGTCCTATTGTTATATGGGTGTTTCCAATTTTAGTCCACCTTAATATTTTTGTCACTTTATGATCACTATTATTGAATGTGTTCCACTTTTAGTCTACCGTTAGTATTTTCATCAAGAGGCCGTGTAATCTAGGGGTATTTTGATCTTTCTTCTCATCCAAGACTATGTTTGAGTTTGAGTGTTTGACTAAAAGAAATGAGAACATTAAACCTAAAACCTAAGAAACCTCGCCGGCCCACGTTGGAACGAACGAAAAGATGTAGCTTTGGCTTCCCATTCTCGTTGTTCAAAGAGCCATCTTCGAATATCGGAGGAGGAGGACGAAGCGCCTGGATTAAAAGAAAAGAGACAACCATAAAAAGACCAAAATACCCCTGAATTATACAGCCTCTTGACGAAAATATTAACGGTGGACTAAAAAGTGGAACACATTCAATAACAGTGGTTGTAAAGTGGCAAAAAAAATTAAGGTGGACTAAAATTGAAAACGCCCCTATAACAATAGGACCAAAAATGGAATTCACTCTTTTAAAATCATGTAATTATATATGATACCGTTGTCTTATTTATTTATTTTAATTTTTAAATTTATTAAAATATATGAATATATGTTAAAGATATTTTTTTTTTGAATATTATTGATTCTATTACAATGTAGTATTTGTTTATAACTAATTTCTCAACTAAATGAGGCACATAGAGCCAATATCGTCTCTGGCATATATATGTTAAGGATATTAAAGTGTGTGTGTGCGCGCGTGTGTGCGCGTGTGTGCGCGCGCGTGTGCACGTGCGCACTCACGTGCATTCAGGTGCGAACGGGGCCGCGTAGGAGAGAACTCAGAACGCATGACATCCTTCCACGTGTCCAGATCTAACGGATGAGAAACACTGATTTAAAAAAATTATGTGGTGACTTTTTCGTAAATAATTGAACATCGAAGTGCAAAAAAAATGTATTACAAGTGTAAGTACCAGTTTCATATAGTGCGCCTCAGTGTCTGTAAAATGTATTACAAGTGTAGGTAAAATGAAGTATAGGTGCAAGTAAAATTTACACTAGGCATCAATACTAAGTGCACCTAACGTTATACCATACCTAGGTGCACCTATAGTTATAAGTAGTTGCACCTATGTGCACGATTGTTAACAAGGTAAAATTACTTGCACTTTTAAGTGAAAATAGGTGCACTTGTAACAGTTGCAAGTGATTTTACTTGCACTTTTTATTTGCAAAAGTGCACCAACTACTTGCACTTATAACACATTTACGTGCACGAAAGTTCGAGTTATTTACGAAAATGTCACCGCATTGTTTTTCTAAAATTACATCTGATTCGTTGATTTGGACACGTGGACGGCTCTGAATGGTTCTTATTTCTCTCTTGGGTGACCGTATGCATGAGAGCGTGCCCCTATATATATAGGGATGAGTTCTAGTGCGGAGGTGCTCCCAAGTGAAAAATGGGGTTAGATATGAGCTGTTGACCAAATATTGATCAACAGCTCAAATCAATGAAAATTAAAAAAAAAAAAAAAAAACACATGTCCTCAAATGTATCCATCTTCTTCATGTTTACTCCAAAGATAACAACTCCACTATTTGTTACTCCCTACATCATATTTTACCTGTCTTACTTTCCTTTTTAGTTTGTCCCAAAATAGTATCATCTTTCCAAAAAGATAACCCTAAACCAAACATGATTATTATACATAACTTAATTTTAACAAAAAATCTAACATTCCCAGTAATCTAACATTCCATGAACCAAATTATCCATATGTGTTTGCTTTGGATTGTGGATATAATATTACCTTGTTTGGTTAAGGGTTATATTTTAAATTATATAGATCAATTTGCTATATATATATATATATATATATATATATATATATATATATATATATATGTGTGTGTGTGTGTGTGTGTGTGTGTGTGTGTGTGTGTATTTATATTATGAATGTATATCAATGCTTAAATATTAAAAACTAAATATATAAATATATCCACATGTATATTTGATTATATAAACGTATACTACGTATTTATTTCATTATTATTGCTTAAATATTAAAAACTAAATATATAAATATATACACATGTATATTTGATTATATAAACATATACTAAGTATTTATTTTATTATTATTATTATTATTATTATTATATTATTATTATTATTATTATTATTATTATTATATAAGGATTAGTTAACAAGGACAATGTTGAAATAATTCTAGATAATATAAGATTACTCTGAAAATGGGGGTAATCACATTACATTGAAACATTACCGCCACATCAGCTTCGATTTAATATAACATTATCAGATAATCTCATAACTTGAACCAAAGAAGGTAACATAACATTACCAAACTCATATTACCTAGTTAATCTAAGATTACGTGAACCAAATGCCTCCTTAATGTGATTTAGGAAACTTATTGGCCATTACCTTCACTTATAATAATGTTACAATACCTAGGACAAGGAGTGGGGATCTTATTTATAAGAATCTTGAACTACATGGTTAAGTGATAATGGAGAATTGCAGAACTATATATAATTTGTTTACTATAAGATGGTAAAAGACAATCTTAATGCAAGTAGGAGAGGTTTAGTCCAAAAATTTTGCAGTGGTGTTGTGAGTCTGAACTATTGGATGGTATCATGGAGAAAGTTGTTTGTATCTAAAATAAGATCCTAAACTGATTTTGAAGTTAAATTGAACTACCGTACCCCTTTATGCTGTATTATATTCCTCAGTAACAGGTTTTAAACTGCATAGCAAATTCATATTAAATTCCGATCCGGTGCAGATGACCCGAAGAAGACGAAACACTTACTTTCCCTTGAGGGAGCTAAGGAGAGACTTCACTTATTCAAGGCAGATTTATTGGAAGAAGGCTCGTTTGATTCTGTTGTTGCAGGGTGTGAAGGTGTATTTCATACAGCCTCGCCTTTTTATCACAACGTTACTGACCCACAAGTACGGTGAATTATTTCATGTAATTGTTAATTTATGTCTCAAAATTGCCACTGAGCCCACTTTTGTCTCAGGCTGAGTTAATTGATCCAGCAGTAAAGGGAACACTCAATGTTCTTGGTTCATGTGCAAAAACACCATCTGTCCAGAAAGTGGTTGTGACCTCTTCTATTGCTGCAGTTGCTTATAATGGTAAACCTCGGACCCCTGAGGTGGTAGTTGACGAGACTTGGTGGTCAGCAGCTGACTTTTGCAAAGAAATGAAGGTACATCTATTATCTTCTAATAAGCAAGTTGATTATTTTGTTGTCTGTTGCTCATTTGTTGTTACCATTCTGTTCTTGTCCCTCTTTCATTGTTTTATTCTTTACCAGAAGTGGTATGTTCTTTCAAAGACATTGGCTGAGGATGCTGCTTGGAAATTTGTGAAGGAGAAAGGTATTAATATGGTTACAATAAACCCAGCAATGGTTATTGGTCCTCTTTTGCAGCCAACATTGAATACAAGTTCTGCTGCAATCTTGAACTTGATAAATGGTATGTCCTAATTAACCTTGTCTGGTTATCATTATTCGTGCAGTTTTTCATTTGAGGCTTGAAACATTAAACATTATTATTGAAAAATCCAGTACAGATTGTGTGTGTGTAAGATTACAATCTAATTTATCCGTAGTATCTGCTCAACATGATTATTCCAACATCCTTTATTGGGATGAGACTCGAACTTGTGACTTTCCGTTTGGAATGGTAACAGTTATGCCATCAGATCGCAAGGTACTTGGTAGTGCGGGTACAGTTAACTCACGTTTCTGAATCGTTGTCTTATTTTAAGAATGGTTTGATTTGCTTGTTTTCTTGTTACCTTGCCTACTTGTATTGTTTAGTGTATTGAATTCACTTGAAAAGAAATTTCCTTAATGCAGGTGCAGAAACATATTCCAATGCTTCCTATGGCTGGATCAATGTCAAAGATGTTGCCAATGCACATATTCTAGCACTAGAGAATCCTTCAGCTAATGGAAGATATTGTATGATTGAGAGAGTTGCACACTACTCTGAGGTAGTCAAGAAATTACATAAACTTTATCCCACTCTGAGACTTCCAGAAAAGTAAGTTCCCCTATGAGCATAGTTTTGATTGTCCCGTTTTATTTCCTGATTACGCCATTATATTCCATGCTCATTCTTGCAAGTAAACTTTTAGTTAGCAATTTGATTTGTCAAAGAAATGTAACAGATAAGCTTTGTGTTGAATATCAGAATTGGTTTTAATCCGTGCAGATGTGCCGACGACAAGCCATTTGTGCCTACTTACCAAGTGTCGAAAGAAAAAGCAAAAAATCTGGGTGTTGTTTTCACCCCACTCGAAGAAAGCCTCAAGGAAACAGTTGAAAGCTTGAAGGAGAAGGGGTTCTTTGTGCCCTCTGCAGCTCTGTGAGGATAAATGTAATCGATTGTGCTTTTAGTGTAATGGCATTATCAATTCCTTTTAGTGACCTTCGTTAAAACCTCCATCCATCAAAAGCTTGCTAGTTTCAACTTTGAGAATAAAGATGTTTAAGCCTGGGATTTGTATTGCCTCCAAGAATAAAATTATTTGAGGATCGGATATTGTTGTTTCTCTGTCTGTCAGTAAATAGTTCGTTAATGTGGTTCAAATCTGTTTCACCGCCTCATTACATAGAATTAGTGTTTTTAAAAATTTTTTGTTTTGATTGTTGGAAATTTATATAGTAATGGAGATTAATGTTTCAGGTAAACTACCATGAAAGCTTAAATAATATTTGGAGTTGTGGAGTTGTAAATATTATTTTAGTTTGGTAGAAAGTTAATTAAAATACTGGGAGAAATGTATATAGTTAATATGCTTGAGAGTATATAGCTATATGCTTGTGATATATAGCTAATATGCTTGAGAGTTATAGCTAATATGCTTGAGAGTATTAATGTATGTTTGGATATGTTCATGCGTAAGGTTTTGGGGCATTTTGAAGCTATATGCTTCAATACTACACTTAACGTGCTTGGAATATGCACTTAACGTGCTTGGAATATGCTCTTCTATTTATGCATTTTGAAGCTGTATGCTTCAAAATACACTTAACATGCTTGGTATATGTAGCTGTATGCTTGAGATTATTGAACTACATATATGGATATTATTTATATTTATTCTTTGCATGTTTTCATGCGTAAGGAATATATAAATATATATATGTATATAATTTTGCATAAGTTACTGACTCAAAATAATTTTATTATTTCTCCAGTGATAGATATATCAATCAGGATTTATCTTATCTTATGGAAGTTGAGTTTTAAATCACAGCAACTTCCATGTAACTTCTCCAAACAGATATATTTTTCATCTATAAATATATTGGAGAAACATCTGATAGGGATAGGCAATTTACAGGCATTTTACAAGCAATTATTTTGCAGGGAACCAAGATATTTCACAGGCTTACATCTCTACAGGAAATTCTCAAACAAAGCAACTTGAGAATTTCATTCATCTTCTTGTATCCCATAAGATTAAATCTTGAACCTTGTTGCTTTTATAGAGCGAGATTTAAAGCTTATAGGAAAGTGATTACACGCCTGAAGATATCAAATGATCCAGTTTTTGTTCCCTGTTGTATTCTGTATTATTGTTGTATCTCAAATGTATTACAGATTACAAGCCACTTTTTCCAACAATCTATAAGCTTTAAAATTTTCTAAATCTGTGGTCATGGTCTTGTCTTGAATGTTTTGAAGACAAGATGCCAGGCGTGAACAGTTTCCAATCACGGAAATATTTCGGAATGAGAATTTCGAATTTGGTGGTACGGATGACAGAAATCACTTTTTATTGTACAAGAAGATTTTTGTGCGGTTTTGCATGGTGTTCATGGCATGCTTATGTACATGTTGTACATGTGGTTTGAATACATGCTATGAAGTTTCATTTCTGTTTTCACTCAAAATCATGGGCATATCAAATTATGCCAAGATGATTAGTGAGATGTGGAAATGATTTTATATAAATAAATCATTTTATTAGCCATGATTTATTTGGAATGAGAAGAGATGTTCTCTCCACGGTGGGGTGAGTGGTTTTTGCGCATCAAAGGCCGGAAGAGATGGATTATCGAGGCAGATACAAGTTACGGGATGTGACGGTACAGTACTTTTTATTTGTCTCGGCCTTGACAGGATTGTAAGTGTTATTTTACTTACTGGTTTAGTTCTGGATTATGTCTAGAAGATTTGCATGAGACTTTTTTGAGTTTTTGCAAAGCCTGTTAAATACAAGGATATTTTTATGCATGTGTATAAATATTTTTATATTTGAGACTTTGTCTCGGTTGCATGCATAGTATACAAGATACATATATAGTATGTTGGATCTTGAGGTGCTATAATTTTACCAAATTTGGATTAATTTGGTGTTATCAATTTCTTGTTTTCCTATGCATGGTTACAATGTTTAATGATTGTAAGTTGGAAATAATTTCAATGTCATGCATGGAATTATTGATTATTTAAAGCACACGGATGATTTTTATCCTTGTGAAAGCTTTTGAAATATTATGTTATTAATATTTCTGATAAAGCCATAAATGCCTTTGAAATACTCTGTTATATTTCTTATGAAGGGATGCATAAATTTTTATGCATGAGATATGCATAATGAAATTCATAATATTTATGAATGCCTTTAACACAAAGTTTCTCATATTGAGAATGTGTTAAAATTCTGAAAGCCAAAAAGTTTACTAGTTTATCTATTATGGCTGACAGTTAGCAGTGAAAAGAAAGTTCAAATTTAAATCATGGATTATGATTTAAGTTGGTATGATTCTTCAGTTTAGAAGAAACATGAAAAGTTAAAAGCTTAAAATCAAAATGGTTTATTCTCCAAAGTTGATGTTCTCTGAATGGAGGAGGTTTATTCTCCAAAGTTGATGATGTCTCAAATGGAGGAGGTTAAATTTTTATTTTAAGAAGTCCTCACTGCTAATAAGTTCAACATGATGATTGAAATTCTTGGTTGAAGAATTTGCAGGATATAAATATTTATTGATTAGGAACCTATTAAGTGTGTTCCGGTTATAATCAATTAAATATTTTATTTCACCAGTTCATTAATAGGATATTAAAATTCTATCTATCATCATGTTCAGTTGGCTAAGTGGATGAGATTAAAAGGAATTTTAATATACTTGAGTAAAACCATTAATTATGGTTTAGTATATTTAATAGAAATTTTCATCCTGAAAAGATATTCTAATGCCAGTTGAATGTGTAATCATGAAACTTGTTCCTCATTTAATAGATGGATATTTCTACTTGGAGGAGGTGTTGTTTTATGGGTTCTAAAAGCAAAGTTGCTTTTTCAACTACGGCATCTGAATTTCTTGTGTTGGCTTTGACATAAAAGAATTTTATTGGCTAAGAAATTTAATTATTTAGATTCCGGTTTGGCCAAAACCGATGTCACCAGTTTAGTACATTATGACAATGCTACTACACTAGCCATATCATATAAACAAGTGTTTATAATGGCAAGTGAAGGCACATGGGCTTTAGATTTAACTATGTGGAAAATCCTAGGTAATAGTGTTGTAGCACTGGACTTGGTACAGTCCCGGTTTTAACGGATCCGTTTGCAAGAATCCTTGCAAGGGACATGGTACATCGGAAGGGATACGGAAAGCCTAAATTAAAATTGCAAGTGAAGGAAAGCTCAACTCACGTCTAAGTTATTACGTTAGACCTTGAGTTCAATGTAGATGAGTACTTCATTTTGTGATTTGCAACCATCAAAAGTTTAATTAAAATTGTATCCAAAGAGAAGGTGATGCTTGGTTCTGCATTGTTGTAGGGATGAGTTTTTACTCTTAACTGATCTTTTGAAAAAATGCAGTTGCAGTGCATGATATAAAAGATTAGCCTCTGTGAGCATGAAGTGTGGCCGCTTCAAACAAGTTTGGGCTTTACTTGGTATGTGCTCATTAAAGGATACGGACACATGGCCATAATAGTGTCAAGTTACAGTGAGTTGTAATGACTGTAAAACTTGTGTGCGTTATATCTACGTTTCTTCAAAGAGACTGCGTGATTCAAGGTTCGTCCATCACTGCAATCCGAATTAATGTAACGCATATAATACTATGTGAAAGTTCAATCTCTAAGACACTTTCATTTATGCATGAGTTTTGGATTTATCTTGGTAAAGTATTAGTCTTTACTATATAAATGGAGGAGGAATGTTGGAAATTTATATAGTTGATGTTATCACATCTGTGCTTGTTTTTATGGTTATTTTGAATCATCACAGTAATTAAGCTCTTTAATTTTGCTTATTTAATACATGTTTTCCTTGCTATTATCATTTAATTATGGTTCGCACTTGTTTTGAATATTTTACGGTGTTTGTTAGTGTTTTTGAACAATTTTAGGTCAAAGATATGACCAAGGGGAGTTCAAGGATGAGTTTGGAGCAATTTTGGATGAGTTCGGGGCCCAGTGGACTCGACGCGTCGAGCCCTTGGCTCGACACGTCGAAATTTTCCAGTAGCTAATTAATTCGCGCACAGGAAGTCTCGGCGCGTTGAGAAAATTCTCGACGCGTTGAGAAAATTCTCGACGCGTTGAATATGCGTCTGTTTCTGGGATAAAAATAGACGCCTAAAGTGGCGCGGATAAAAAAAACAGACGCCTAAAGTGGCGCAGCTGGGCAATATTCAATACAAGCGCGAGATTTCTTTTCCTAATATCAATTGCGCGGACTTCAAGGCTCATATCTCCATATTAAAAGTTAGCAATTCAAGGAATCTTCCAAATTCTAAATATCATTAAAGACGGCAATTTCTTTATTTAAAATAGGAATTAGAATTTGAGTCCAATTTGGTACAAGATTTCTATTTCATCTCAACTTTGTACCCACTATAAAATCCCTCCTTCCTCAACCCTAATGACAGAGACGGGGACCGAGAGAATTCAGAGATTCTTGGAGACAAGAAGGAGAGAAATCAAGAGCCACAAGTTGTCTTGGAAAGCAAGAAGAAGACTAGGGAGATTTGGGAAAATCGTCTGGTTAATTCTTGTACTCTTTTGATGATTTGTAATTCTTTATTTATATTTGCTATGTATAATTTAGTCATGTTTGGCTAAATTCTTTAGAGATTCTTGGGTAAAAGTGTTTATGAACCTATGTGCCTGAGCTCTCAGTTTCTTTAATATATTATTATTTGGGTTTAATACTTGTGTTGCAATCGTGATAATATTGTTTGATGCTTGTAATTAATGGCCATAGTTACTAGCTTCATAGCCATGTTTGTGTCACCAATGGGAGTTGGGGCATAAATTAGGGCACACACGATTGCACCTAATGGTTGGTCCTTGGGAAAGGGGAACTTATTAGGGGAAGTTTATTCTAGATTGTTGCCAATCGGGAGATGGTAGTAATTAGGAATAATTGAATGCTGATCTTTTGATCTTATTGGGTGTTTAAGCCATGGGAGTGGAAATTCACTAGGAATAGAGATTACGGGAGTAATTCGATTCCACTTTGCATTCCCACACAAATCTTAATTCCAAACTAAATATTGCAAACGATAATTGGCACTAGGTGATTAAATACTTGAATCCCATGAATCTCAACTTCTCTCTAATTGTTTTCAAAATCCTGAACCTCTGTTTTATTTTATTTATTTTATGCCAATCAATCATCTAAGTAATTGTTAGGATTAGCTCTAATGAATAAGTTAGTAACTAGTGCTTGATACAACCACTTCCCTGTGGATCGATAACTCGTACTCCGAGAATTATTTGTTTGCAAATATACTACGCATCAATAGTAATGGAGATTAATGTTTCAGATGAACTACCATAAAAGCTTAAATAATATTTGGAGTTGTGGAGTTGTAAATATTATTTTAGTTTGGTAGAAAGTTAATTAAAATACTGGGAGAAATGTATATAGTTAATATGCTTGAGAGTATATAGCTATATGCTTGTGATATATAGCTAATATGCTTGAGAGTTATAGCTAATATGCTTGAGAGTATTAATGCATGTTTGGATATGTTCATGCGTAAGGTTTTGGGGCATTTTGAAGCTATATGCTTCAATACTACACTTAACGTGCTTGGAATATGCACTTAACATGCTTGGAATATGCACTTAACGTGCTTGGAATATGCTCTTCTATTTATGCATTTTGAAGTTGTATGCTTCAAAATTACACTTAACATGCTTGGTATATGTAGCTGTATGCTTGAGATTATTGAACTACATATATGGATATTATTTATATTTATTCTTTGCATGTTTTCATGCATAAGGAATATATAAATATATATATGTATATAATTTTGCATACAGTTACTGACTCAAAATAATTTTATTATTTCTCCAGTGATAGATATATCAATCAGGATATATCTTTTCTTATGGAAGTTGAGTTTTAAATCACAGCAACTTCCATGTAACTTCTCCAAACAGATATATTTTTCATCTATAAATATATTGGAGAAACATCTGATAGGGATAGGCAATTTACAGGCATTTTACAAGCAATTATTTTGCAGGGAACCAAGATACTTCACAGGCTTACATCTCTACAGGAAATTCTCAAACAAAGCAACTTGAGAATTTCATTCATCTTCTTGTTTCCCATAAGATTAAATCTTGAACCTTGTTGCTTTATAGAGGGAGATTTAAAGCTTATAGGAAAGTGATTACACGCCTGAAGATATCAAATGATCCAGTTTTTGTTCCCTGTTGTATTCTGTATTATTGTTGTATCTCAAATGTATTACAGATTACAAGCCACTTTTTCCAACATTGATTACATAGAATCTGGATGGACTTGTCCACGAATTGCTCGTCCGACAGCATTGCCACCATCAGGCACTGCGTCTGGGTGGACACCAGCCCGAAATCGACATCTTCAGGGCGCACCACCAGACCACGACATCGTTGTAGGAGTACACTATCCCGACCCGGAACCGTTGCTTCTGCTTCATTTCCAGGTGCACACATCACTGCCCATCTCTTGTTGCTCTTGTCGTGTGTAGGTGTATCACAGCTTGAAAAATTGTAGAGAGAGAGAGAGAAAGATGTGTAGCAAGAGAAATATATAAGCTTTTCTTATAAAAGTTCAGAAAATGCCATTTTCGCCACAATCCATTTCTTGTTTCTTTGTAATAATGTATTACATCTAGAGCAATATGTATTGGAGAGTTGGGGGGGGGGGCACGAGAATGGTGGAGTGAAAATATCCGGAGGGAGAGAGCACGCGAATGGTGGAGGAAGTTTGGGAAGAAAATATCTTCAATATCTGTTTTGCAATTCCATTCAACTAATAAGGTGTGTGTATTTACATGTTTAGACAGAGAGTCGGAGACATCACAGTCAATTGGATGGAGGACGAAATCGGGTAAAAATTAAAAAGTTGAGGACTTAATTTGGTAAAAAATATAGTCAAAACCAAATCGACAATTTCGCAATAGTCAGAAAACTAAATCGGTAATTAACTCAAGAGAAAATCTGAAAAAGAGCGCGTTTGCTATTTTTGTTTTTTTAATTTCTTTTTTTTTTTCTATCTTTTTTTTTTCCTTCATCCTCTGTCTCCTAGTTGGCACCTCAAAAACAACAAAAAATCATTACTATTGAGGATGTCCTAAGGTGGATAATGTCCTATATTCATAATTATTGAATTCTATTTCATAATTATAAAACTCTATGTTCATAATTTTTGAGCTTCATATTCACAATTATTGAACTTTATATTCATAATTATAGAACTCTATGTTCATAATTTATGAACTATATATTCACAATTATTTTTGAATATACTTGGTTTAGGTTTTAAAAACCTTAACCTGTTCAATATTGTTCACCTTGCTAAACAAGGATGAAGGATTACGACAAACCCATCATCCACTGTGTTGCCAGATTACTTAGAGCCAGATATTTCCCACAAAACGACTTCTTGGAAGCAAAAATCAGGGCGAATCCGAGTTATAGTTGGATGTCGATCTATATTGGCAGGACAACAGCTCCTTTGTGAAGGTTGTATCATACTTTGAATCAATGTCTATGTTCGTTTTTGGGTTTTCGGGCCCAAGGAGGTCCAACACAACCTTTAGCTGGAGGATACACCTTTCAATAAAGCTTGCTAAAATAATATGGGCTCGATGATTTTGACGTGAAAACCGAAAGGAAAACCACGGGCCTTTTTGGGCGGTGCCAAGCCTAACTCCACTATGTATTTTGTAGGTGTCTTTGTACATACTTGTAGGGCTATATCTATACAAAGTGTTGTGCTTCTAATAATATAACAAGAATAATAGAAAGAAGAGTGATGGAATGGTGTGGAAGAGTCCTTCTATGTGTATAGATGAGTGGTAGAATGGAGCCTTCTTGATTGTCTTCTTGTTGTGTATGTGAATTGCCTTCTCTTGGGAGAGTGGTGTAGGAAGAGTGCTTGTATGTATGAATGAATGATATGTCTACTTAGAGGATAAAGAATGGCGAGTGGGAGAATAGTACTTGGGAGAGTCCTCCCACATGTAGATGAATGTGTGGCCCCCTTTCTTCTTGTCTTCTCCTCCTTTTATAGCTAGCCCATCCCAAAAGTGTCCGTTTGACCATTTAGTAGGGTAGTTAATAGGTATTAACTTGGTTATTAGTGGGGTAATAAGTGGGAGACTTAATAGGTAGCCTTTATTTGGGGGGTTATGGATGAGGTAGATAAATAGTGTAGTAAATAGGACTTTAAGGGTAGAGTTTAGTAGAGGCTAACGGCTAGTTTTAGGCCGACCTTCGTGCCGACTCCCGGGTCGAGTTTCTCGGTTTGGCCCATATCTATTCTTGGGCTTGCTCCATTTTCTTCTTGGGCTTCTCTTCTTCTTCTAGGCTTGATCTCTTTTCTTTTTTGGGCCCCGAGCCCACGGGGTTCACACCCCATCAACTAGTCCCTCACTTTTCTATGTCTCGCGCTTAGCAGGGCATGGAAAAGTATATTGTCTTGCCTCAAAATTTCCTTTATTAGCCGCCTCGGTTTTTGCCGACTCTTTATTCAAGATTCCAGACGACTCCATCCTCATGACTTCTCTTCGTTTGCCACATGACCGACTGCTTCAGTGGATGTGACCCTCTAGCTTCGAGCCCCTTTTTCCTTTAGCCGTCGAAGTGAATCTCGGCTGTAACTTTTTCTTTCTCTAATAAACTCTTAAGGGATTGGAACCTCTACTCCTTCTTTATTCGCCGAGTCCCTCAGTTGAGGCGACTCTTCGGTGATAGCTTCTTTTCCTTCTAAGAAATGTCTAAGGGACAGTGCCCCCGTTTCTTTTCTCTTTCTTCTAGAAACGTCTAAGGGTCGGAACCCTTGTTTCTTTTCTCTTTTCTTTTAGAAACGTCTAAGGGTCGGAACCCTTGTTTCTTTTTTCTTTTCTCGCCGAGTCCCTCAGTCGAGGCGACCCTTTAGGCTTTTTTTTATCTCAGAAACAGTTTAGGGTCAGTGCCCCGTCGTTTCTCTCTATACTCGCCGAGTCCCTCAGTCGAGGCGACTCCTGTAGGCTTTTTCTCGGAAACATCTAAGGGTTAGTGCCCTTGTTTCCTATCTTTTCTCGCCGAGTCCCTCAGTCGAGGCAACCCTTTAGGCTTTTTCTATCTCAGAAACAGTTTAGGGTCAGTGCCCCGTCGTTTCTCTCTATACTCGCCGAGTCCCTCAGTCGAGGTGACCCCTGCAGGCTTTTTCTAAGGGTCCTGGCCCTTGTTTCTTTTCTTTTCCTCTCGCCGAGTCCCTGCTCGAGGCGACTCCTGTCTACGATTCTTCTTCTCTGAGTAAACTTCTTGGATTCTTGGTTCTTTTACTACCTCGAGTGACTCTCGGTTGTTGCTTTTACTTTTTCTTCCTTTCATATAGCCTTTTGTAGATGAGAAATTCTCCGAGCAATACTTTGGAATGTATATGCATTTTTTGCCACTAAATTTCCATGCCGAGTCGTGCTCCCATATTGTAGGCCACATATGTACCCCTTCTATTTTTATTATTTTCACTGGCTTTGGAGAGATCGTTGGTACCTTTTGTATGTTGGCAATTTTCCCCCTTCTCCATCTTCTATCCGTATAAATAGATGGGTCAACCGCCCAAGGTCCGGGCGCTCGGTGGTTGACCTTGAATCTAGGTGGGCGGACAATCCGATGTCCGACACGGAGTGGTCGGCCCAGCGCGAATGAGCGGACCTACTCGGTCAGACTCTAGGAGTGGGCCTCGAAGCTGATTGGGCGGACAATCCAATGCCCGACACGAAGCGATCGGCCCAGCGCGAATGGGCGGACCTACTCGGTCAGACTCTTGGAGTCGGCCTTGACGCTCATTGGGCGGACAATCCAATGTCCAACACGAAGTGATCGGCCCAGCGCGAATGAGCGGACCTACTCGGTCAGACTCTTGGAGTCGGCCTTGACGCTTGATGGTTTTAGGGTTTTCAGGCCCAAGGAGGTCCAACACAACCTTTGGCTGGAGGGTGCACCTTTCAATAAAAATGTATGCCTAATTCGGAGATAATGTTAGTGCTTGGAATCTTTTGAGTATTCTCCCCTCTCTGGGTGTTCAATCGCCTCCCCTTTTTACAAGAATGGAGGAGCCTTTATATAGTGGCTCCCCCTCTACCGACTTGAAGGCCCTTAATGGCCGACTTCAAGGCTAATTAAGATACGGAGCCGTTGGACGCCATTACTCGGTCGACCAACGGCTCTCCCAGGCTTGTAACGGCCCGACCGAGTCCTGCTTTCAATGTCTTAACGGCTCCCTTTTAAACGAACCTCTTCAATGCTCTCAACGGCTCCTTGAGCCGAGTCCTTTCCTGGGCTTGGGCCTCGGTCGACTCCTTGTCTCGGCCTAAGCTCCTACTGGACTCTTCTTAGCAGCTCTGAACTGGGCCCCGTGCTTGGGCCTGGGCCGACTCTCGAACTCGGCCCAATTGCTCTTCGGGCTCCTCTCGACGCTGGCCCACTTCTCCTATCTATTTTCTCTGGGCCCCTATCTCTTGGGCCGGGGTCCTTACCCCATCAACTAGTCCCTCACTTTTCCATACCTGGTCCGCTAGCCTGGGTTTGGAAAAGTAGCAACTGTCCATCTCCTTCAATCACCGTATCCGTACCCTGAATAGCCCCTTGTAACGTTCGGATCGTCAGCCATTCTCTCCGGATCTCGCGGAGCCGTTTGGATTCTTCTGTCTAGGCTTGGTACCTATAAATGGCCTCTTCCCTTCTCTCTTACCTTCACAAGTCCATCATGGGTCGTTCTCCTCTGAAAGGAAAACGAATTGATTTCGGGTCTCCTTGGCGTCCGCTGCCTTCCAAGCGGACTCGGCCTGAAAGGGAACACAAAAAGAAGACTCCTCGCCCGGCTTCTCAGAGGTCTCCTGTCGGCGCTGCTTCTTCAGCTTCTCAGCCGCCGACCCCTCCTCGACGTGAGGTCGCTCCGCCTTCACGCCATCCGCCTACGCCCACAACTGCCCGAGTGACTTCTCAAGACGGGTCCTTCGTTGAGGTGGCGGTTCCAGAACAACTTACTTTCAAAATGACTTTCTCAATCCCGCTGGACGACCTGGATGGGCCGGTTACGGGCCTAATGGATGATGAGGATTACGCCCGCTACCTGGAGGCGTATCCGGATGATGAGGAGCTAATTGCGCCACCACTCATGCCAGCTTTCTGGGACTCGTTCTGCCCATCCCCACCTGGACCATCGGGGGGATTCTTTGGGGGCGACTCTTCCTCGCCTGGCGAGTGATCGTATGTACCGGAGTCGACCATAGCTCGGAGGAATCTCTTTTAGGAGCATTTTCATATTCCTTATTGTAATAAGCTCCTTGCCATTTGTATCCTCCTTTTTTATAATAATAATAAGAAATGCTATTTTCGCCTCGCCTTATGTTTTGTCGTGTTCTATTGCGTGTCGATCCGGACGACTGGTCAAGGAGTCGGTCACATCATCAGAATCTTTTCAGTCTGACACCTGCAAGATTCCCCGTATCTTGGGCGAATCCAATGTTCTCTGCGTTGGCGTGCGAATCTCGCTCTTCCCGAGCGGATCTGATGGAACTAATCTCTGACAGAGATTTGCGTTATCTGTCTAATCCGGCTCAGTTATGTTAGTTACAATCTCTTCCGCGATTATCGCCTAGGTAATTGCCTTCGCTGGGCTATATAAAGGCCTCTCACAGTTGATGCAAATAGCAACATTCTTCACTTGGTGAAGGTACGGCGCTATGAGCTACAGGGATGGTGATCGCCGCTGGTCCATTCGTAACAAGGAGCATGCTCGTCTGGAGCAGTTGAGGCAGAAGAGGTTGGCTAACGGAGGTCGTTTGGTGGGCGACTCGGCTTCAGACCCCATCGTGGTGCCTCCAGACATGCTGGACCTGATGTGTAGGGAGCCTATCAGCGTGGAGATGGAACCTGGGGTGGAGATGGAGCCTGTGGTGGAGGATCCAGAACCAATGGAGGAAGAGAAGTGGGAGGCTCCTCCCCTCTTCGGTGTGGCCATGTCGCCGAGCGCTCTGGAGAGGCCCTTGCAAATGATCGACGACGGGAAGCCCGCCGTATATTTGGACGAAATGCCTGAGCCTGAGCCGAGTCCTCTACCTTTTCGCTCTCAGTACCTCCTGGAAGGCCCTCCGACTGCTCGCCCGTCGACAGAGAAAGAAGCCAAGCCTTGACCCGTTTTTCTCTTGTAATTTGCATTGGCCGAGTTCTGGGCCCTGTAATCCCCGTACTAATTAAATAAACTGTGTGTTTTTCTGTCCGACCCTCCATTTATTATTTTGTCGCCCGACCTCTGGTTTATGGAACTGATTCCTAGTCTCGCTATAGCGAGGCCCTCCTGGTGAAGGAGTCGCCGAGTCCGATTGCCGACCTGGCGACCGGAGTCTCTTCGCGAACTCGGCTGATATCATTCGATGAGCCGGGTTCTACCGGGTCGTTCTAGAAGCTTCCGGCTTAGCAGGCCGGGTCACTGATGTTCGACCCTAGCCTAGGGCAGACGCGCCGTCTGTGGGCTAACCCTAGGCCTGAACCGTCGCCCCGCCTTTTGAGGCATTAAATGCGGCGTCCCTTCACGTCTCGTCACCTCCACTTCCTCCAACGAGAAGGTGGCACGTGGCCGTCCTTTGAAATTCCTCCCCTTTAAATAGCCATTTCGTCTCTCTTTCCATTCTCTTCTCCAGTCTTTCTTCTCAGCTTCAACTTTGAGCTTCTCTGGCCACTCTGTACTTCCTCCGATCTCTCTCCTGACTTAGGTAATGTCTTCTTCCTCACATTCTTCTTCTTCCCGTCGTTACTCGGTTGATAACCCTGAGGCGACCTCTCCCTCTTCTTCTTCTCCTTCTTCGTCTTCTTCTTCTCCTCCCCGTCGTATGGAACTTCCGGCGGACGTTCCATCGACGTCCTCTCTTCGTCGTATGGAACTTCCGGCGGACGTTCCATCGACATCTTCCCTTCCTTCGACCCCCTCTTCTTCGGGGGCGGTTACTCCGCTGAGCCCCGCTCCTTTAACGACGGTGGCGGCTCTGCCGGGTGGCATCGGACGGCCGCGAGGCAAGTTCGATCCAATCGTCCGTCCTTCCTGACCGCCGTTCGTCGTTACTGCGGCGGACCTGGAAATGGCCCAGTACCTTCTTGGGCCCTCGGCCGTAGTCCTCGCCCCGGAAGACCGGCAAATTTACGACCCACCCGAGGGTTGTGTCGGTATTCACCTGCACTCGGTTGCCTTTTGCTTCCGGGTTCCTCCGTGTCCTTTTCTTTCCCTTTTTTACCGCCATTATAACTTAGTTCCGGGCCAACTAGTGCCCAATTCTCACCGACTCCTTACTTGCTTCGTCAACCTCTGCCACTGGTGGTTGTGCGAGCCGGACCTAGACCTGTTCCGGTATCTTTTCACCGTGAACAAGGTCGGCTCGCACTCGCCGGGCTTCGTTCAAGTCGCCGCTCGCCCGGGGCGGCAGCTTTTCGAGGGGCTGTCCGATTCCATTAAGGACTGGAAGCTCCTCTATTTCTTCGTCCGCCCTGCTTTTTCTTCCTTCACCTTTCCGACCTTGTGGCCGGCCGCTCTATTCAAGCCTTGCTCTCGACGTGCCGTTCCTTCCGATGATGCGGTCCTGGGCGGCGAGTTCTTGAAGGGCTTTGGGCCGTACTCCGTCAAGTACTGGTCCCGAGTCCGGGCCATCGCTAAGCGTGGCTTGCTACCGGAGGGTGCGGCCACCGTAGGTAGTCTTCGTTACCCCTCGTTCCTCTTCTTTTTTTTTTTTATCTTGCCACATTTCGACTCGGAATACCTCATGGTTTTTCTCTCCTTTTCGCAGGTTCGTACGACTCCGACTCCTCCAGCTCCGACGAAGCGGCTGAACCGACTCCAGAGATGGCGGATAGAGCCGAAAAGATGAGGCGTTGGTTGACCCAGCGCACTTCCGGCACTGCTGCTGCCTCTTCATCCCAACCGTCTCCTGCCCCCAGGCCGACTCCCCCACCACCTCGAAATGTGGGGGATTTGACTCCGTCGCCAGTGGTGTCGCCCACTCGGCAGCCGCCTCCTCCTCAGACAGAGAGTCCCAGCTCTAAGCGCCCGGCCGGTCAAGCTGATGAGCCAGCTCCAAAAAGAATCCGGCTGTGCCATGAGGTAGAGGAGGATGCCCAGATCTGGATGGGCGCCTCCTTCGTCCGTAAGTGGTGTGCTAACGTCCTCCTGCCTAAGGATGTGGAGGCAACTCATGCTCTGGGGGATGCGTACATTATCGAGCCCTCGCTGCGCCAGTCGTATCGCGTAAGTGTCCCCCACCTAATTCCTCTCATTCGTTCTTTCCTTTTATTATCTGACTCGTGGCCGTTTCGCAGAACCTCACCTTCCAGATGGAGATGAGCAAGCGGCTGCAGAACTACAGGGCCGAAATGCGGTCTATGACCCTCAAGCTGCGTCAGACGGAGGAGGCCTTTTTGGAAAAGCAGGCGAAGCACCTCAAGGCGGTGGAGGTGCACAATTCCGAGATGCTGAGGGTCACCCGTCAGTGGGAGGAGGAGCGGGACAAGGTGGCGACAATTGCTGCGACCTCTGTTGAGGAGTACAAGAAGTCGGCCGCCTTCGAGGCGGATGTGAAGGCGGTGATAGAGGCTCGCCAAAAGGAAATTGCTAAGGACTGGCTGTCGACGCCGGACGGTGACGAGTTCCTCCTGGACTTGGGCGAGCGTGACTATCGCCTCGGCTTTCGCGAGGCGCAGACAGAGATCCATTCTGCCTTGCTGGTCCGCGACTCCTCTTTCACTCCCGAGAGCTGGGGCCTCAAGCCCGTGATAGATGCTCTTCCGGCGACTGAAGGACAGTCGGCGACTGTGGACCCGGCAGCTCTTCCGGCAGCCTCTGATCCGACGACTCTTCCTTCAGCAACACCTCCTGAGCTCGCCGAGTCCTCTCTTCAGGCCGAGGACCCTTCTTCTGTTCCCCTGACTGGACCAACGGCAGGGGCTCAAGTCGAAGGGATTGATGTCGACACCCCCTCCCCAGTAGTTTAGGGCTATTCTGTTTGGGATAGTCCCTTTTGTAAAGGCTGGCCTCCTTTTCGGGCCTTTTTTAATAAAATTCCCATTTTCTCTTCCCTTTCGTATTATCTTGAGCTCGACGCTCTTTTCTTTAACCTTGTTTCTTTTAACTGCTCACCGAGTCCCTCTGTCGAGGCGACTCCTCATGGCTTTTTCACGGAAACGACTAAGGGTCTGGGCCCTTGTTTCCTAACTCTTTCTCGCCGAGTCCCTCAGTCGAGGCGACTCCTTAGGCTCTTCCTTTCTCAGAAACGTTTAGGGTCAGTGCCCCGTTGTTTCTTTAAATACTCGCCGAGTCCCTCAGTCGAGGCGACTCCTCTTGGCTTTTTCACGGAATCGACTAAGGGTCTGGGCCCTTGTTTCCTAACTCTTTCTCGCCGAGTCCCTCAGTCGAGGCGACTCCTTAGGCTTTTACTTTCTCAGAAACGCTTAGGGTCAGTGCCCCGTTGTTTCTTTAAATACTCGCCGAGTCCCTCAGTCGAGGCGACTCCTCTTAGCTTTTTCATGGAAACGACTAAAGGTCTGGGCCCTTGGGCCCATACATGTTTTGTCCCTTTCTATTGATAAAACTTCTTCAGGTGGATAACGTTCCAAATTCGATCCACGGGCTTGCCCTCCATGGTTTCCAATTTGTAGGTCCCAGCTTGGACAACCGCAGCGATGCGGTATGGTCCCTCCCACTTGATCGCAAGCTTACCCCCTTCTGTGGGTTGACTGGCCTGTCGATCCCGTAGCACGAGGTCGCCGACCTGGAAGGCTCGCGGACGAATCCGCCCATCGCGATATCTTTTTACCGCCTGTTGGTATTCAGCCATTCACGCACTCGCGGCTTCCCTCTTTTCTTCTAAGAAATTTTTCTCAATTCGAAGACTCTCTTCGTTCTCCGTGTCTGAATAGGTACGGACCCGGTGAGTGGGCTCGACCACCTCAATTGGAACCTTGGCCTCAAAGCCATACGCGAGGGAGAACGGACTCTCTCCCGTTGCTCGTCATTGGGTAGTGCGATAAGCCCATAGGACTCGGTCAAGCTCATCCGCCCAATTCCCTCGAATATCTTCCAATTTCTTCCGAATTCCATCCACTAGCGTTCGGTTCACATTCTCGACTTGTCCATTGGCTTGTGGGTATGCTACCGACACCTTAGTGTGGCGGATTTCATGTCGGCGGCAGAAGTCGGTGAATGCCTGGCAATCGAACTGTCGTCCGTTGTCGCTGACGATGTGCTCGGGCAGGCCGAAGCGGCAAATTACCCTTTTCCACAAAAAGCGTCGGCATTGGTACTCGGTTATGGTGGCCAGTGGTTCCGCCTCGACCCACTTGGTGAAGTAGTCGATAGCTACGACACAGAACTTCAAGCCTCCGGGGGCGACTGGTAATGGGCCAAGCAAATCAATCCCCCACTTGGCAAATGGGATAGCGGTGGTGACCGGCGTGTAAAAAGTAGCTGGCTGAGTGTCTTTCTTGGCGAATGCCTGGCAAACGCCGCACTTGGATATCCATTCAATACAGTCTCGCATCATGGTTGGCCAATAATATCCTTGGACGACTAACTTCCGAGCGAGCGTGTGGGCGCCCTGGTGCGCGGCACAGATGCCTCTATGGGCTTCATCCATTATTTTCTCGGCCTCGGGCCTGAGCAAACATCTTAACAAAGGTCCTCCGAACGACCGCTTATATAATTGCCCATCAATGATTTGAAAAGAGGGGGCCTTTCGTCGAACCCTTGCGGCGACTCCCGGGTCTTCCGGTAACTCGCCTTCTTCTATGAATCGCCGGATGTCCTCTATCCAGAACATCTCGGGGTTTTTCTCTCGGTCCCATTCCTCATCAGTCACTTGCTGAATTCTTAGCGGTGTTTCTTCAATGCTTGGTCGACTTAGCTCCTCCTTCTGACAGATTTTTACCAGGTGGTCCGGTACTCCTTCCAAGGCAATCTTGGACAATATGTCAGCTTCTACGTTATCCGTTCGAGATATATACTCTATTTCGTAGGCTCCTAACTCTTTTAGCGTCTCAACCGCGCGCTCTCTATATAGAGTCATCCGGGCATTCTTGGCCTCGCATGTGCCTGAGATCTGCCCGACTACTAACCTAGAGTCAGTCTTGACTCGTAACCTCTCGACCCTTAAGGCCCTGGAACAGATAGCTAAGGGCCGTTTAACACAGCTTCGTACTCGGCCTCGTTGTTGGAGGCTTAGAACAGATAGCTCAGGGCATAATACAGTCGGAATCCTTCGGGAGTGATGAGCACAACACCACCTCCGTAGTGCTGTCGACTTGATGCGACGTCCGCATGCATTTCCCACCATTCGCCTAAGCAGCTCTCCACGGCGCGTTCCTTTTCTTCCTCACTCGCGGTGCATTCGACCAAGAAATCGGCCAAGGCTTGACCTTTTATGGAAGGCCGGGGCTGGTATTCAATCCCGTATTGGGTTAGCTCTACGGCCCATTTTACCAGGCGGCCGGACGACGATGGGTTTCGCAAAACGGTTCCGAGTGGTTGGTCCGTCAGTACTCGGACGGTGTGAGCTTGGAAGTAGGGTGCCAACTTGCGCACGGTGATCACCAACGCGTATACAATTTTTTCCAAGGCGGTATACCTTGACTCGGCAGCCTTCAGAGACCGGCTCACGTAATAGACCGGGTGCTGGACTCGCTCTTCCTCTCGGACCAACACCGAACTCACCGCCTTGCAGGAGGCGGCTAAGTACAGAAATAAGGGTTCGCCCGCCTGGGGGGTAGACAATACCGGGGGTGTCGAGAGGTATTGTTTCAATTCTTCAAACGACTGCTGGCACTCCGGGGTCCAAGCGAATCCTTCCTTCTTCTTCATGGCTTCGAAGAAAGGCACGGTCTTATCTGCCGCCTTGCTCAGGAAGCGGCTAAGGGCGGCCAATCGGCCGGTCAGTCGTTGCAGGTCTTTTATAGTGCTGGGAGGCTGCATGTCGATGATGACCTGTACTTTCTCAGGGTTAGGCTCGATACCTCGCTTGGTGACCATGTAGCCCAGGAACTTTCCACCTTGCATGGCAAACGCGCATTTCTTAGGGTTCAGCCGGAGGTTGTACCTTAACATCACTTTGAAGCAGTCGGCCAAGTCTTCTGCGTGTTTGCTCTCCTCTCGGCTCTTGACGAGCATGTCATCGACGTACGCGGCTATCAATTTTCCCAGCAGGTGCTGAAACAATCGGGCCACCATTCGGGTATATGTGGCTCCAGCGTTCTTGAGCCCGAAGGGCATGACTCGGTAACAATAAACTCCGTCCGGTGTCAAAAACGCGGTCTTTTCTTCGTCCGCCGAGTGCATGAATATCTGATGGTACCCCCTAAAGGCGTCCATAAAGCTCAACAGCGCCGACCCCGTCGTCTCGTCGACCAGTTGATCGATCCGAGGTAAGGGAAACGGGTCTTTTGGGCAGGCCTTATTAAGGTCGGTGTAGTCCACGCACATCCGCCATGCCGGGGGCTTGGGTACAAGGACCACATTCGCCAACCACTCTGGGTACTTAACTTCGCGGTCGTGTCCGGCTGCTAGTAGCATGCTCACTTCCCTTTTCACGAATTCCCTTCGGTCGTTGGCCAGGTATCGATTCTTCTGCACAACCGGTCAATGCCCGGGATCCACGGCGAGTCTGTGCGATACGATCGATCGGTCGACGCCCGGCATGTCCTCCGGGCACCAGGCGAAGACCATCCGGTGTTCCCGGAGCACCTTTATAATTTCTTCCTTTACTTCCGCGGGGAGGCCGACTCCAATTCGGACCCGTCGGTCCGGCTGTGTGGAGTCGATCTCGACTTCTTCCAACTCGACGACAGGCTCTGGACGTGGTATTATCGTCTTTTTTGGGGGCCTCTCGGTGATCTCATGGACCTGTATCTCGCGTTTGCCCATCCCCCTACATGCCTGTAGGTAGCAGTCGCGGGCGACCTTACGGTCACCGCGCACCGTGCCTATTCCGTTTGGCGTGCGGAATTTTAAACAAAGATGCTCAATTGAAATCAGAGCTCCTAGATCCTCGAGACCCGGTCGGCCGAGTATAGCGTTATGCGAACAGGCCAGGTTCACCACAATGAACTTCATGCTGAGTTTCTGTACATTTGGGTAACTGCCGATCTCAACTGGGAGTGTGATTGATCCTTCCGCCTCCACCGAGTCCCCTGTGAAACCGGCGAGGGAAGTTTTGACAGGACACAGCTGTTCTCAAGTCATTCCCATTTTGATGAAGGTTTCTAGGTATAGCACATTGACGCTGCTTCCGGTGTCTACCAGGATTCGTCGAACGACAACGCCATTGATGTCCATGGCTATAACCAACGCATCTCGATGCGGTACTTCCTCGGCTGGTAAATCTCGGTCGGTAAACACGATGGGCTCTCGGCAAACCTTTTTGGGGTTCTCCTCGCGCCCGTACACCGTTCCGACGTACAACTGGCGGCCCAGGCTTTTCTGGTGTTCGTTGAGTCACCACCTTCCGGCCCGCCGACTATCATGTTGATAACCGGCTTCTGACGCCACTGAGCCTCCTCCTCTTCGGGAGCCGGCTGCTTGCCTCGATTGTTTTCGGCAACGGCGGCGGGATCCTCATCCCCTCGACTGACCGATCTCCGCCTCCACTGGTTAGGAGGCGGGGTTCCTTGCTGAATGATACCCTCCATGATCTTCTTCAGGTAGAAGCATTCCTCCGTACTGTGAGTATAAGATTTATGATAACGACAATACTTAGAGGTCTTACCCATCTCTTCGTTCGTCGCGCGATCGTCGGTCGGCGGAGGCGGAGGCGGGGCAACCGCTTGTACCTCGTGGACCGGACGTTCGGGAATCGGCCGATAGGCGTGGACGACGGGTCGGTCGTACGGCCGTCTGACCTCGGGTCGCCGAGTTACGTTCGGGCGCCTTTCCTTGGTTTCAGCTCGCGTCCTCTTCCCGCTGGCGGATCCGCCGACTTCGCGCTGCCGCTTGTACTTCATAGCCTGCTCTGTGTTGGCCCTCTTGTTGGCCATATGAATGGCTTCTGCGTAGGTAGCCGGGCGATTGTCCCTCAGGTCTCGGTATAGCTGGCCGGACCGCAACGACTCGATGAAGAAGGTGAGCGCCGTCTGGTCCTCGACCTCCTCTGTGGACTGGATTTCTTTCTGCCAGCGGGCCAGATAGGTTTTCAAGGACTCGCCTTCATCCTGACGAATGTCGCCCAAGTGCGTTAGGTCCTTTTGCGGTTTGATATTAGCGGCGTAATGGCTCATGAAGCGGTCTGCCAGCTCTTCAAAGTTGTGAATCGACCCCGAGGGCTGCGCCACTAGCCACCTTTGTGCTGACCCTTTCAACGTGGGTAAGAAAGCGCGACACAGGACCGGATCTCGTACCCCCAAAACCTGCATCTTAGCCTGGTAGCTCAGCAAATGCTCCCGGGGATCGTCGGTTCCATCGAACGTGGCCTGCTCCGGGAACTTGAAATCACCCGGTATCTTAAAAGCCATAACCTCGTCCGAGAAGGGTAAGGCGGTCAGTAACGTACGTCCTGGGGATTTAGCTTTCCCCTCCATCCGTTCCTTTAGATTTCGCACTTCTTGTACTAAGTTCGCCACTTCGACCCTCTCCCGGGTGCGATTTCCCGTGGATTCCGTGCTCTCACCGACTTCAGACCCAACCGGTTGGTCGGGGTTGCGGGGGGGTTGCTCCACGCGACGAGTCTCAGTCCTGGCTCTTTTGGTACGGCTCTTCTCTCGTGCAGCTTGTCGATCGCGAGCGGCTAATGGGGCACGACTGGGTTCCTTCCGACCAAATCGTTCTCTTGCCGACCGACGCCCAACGCTGGGACCCAGCCGGGAATGAACGGACTGTACCGGTTGGCTTTCGGCCCGTCGGCTCTGTTGCCGGTTGTCGGGCCTATGAGGCGGCTGTAACTCGCGTTGCGGCTGGCGAGTAACGGACTGTTCTCTCACTCCCAGGCTTGCTTCGGCGCAGGCGCGCCCGATTGCGCGTAACTGCTCCGGGGTGAGCAGCACCTGGGGCAATTGTTGGTTTATCTGTGGTGTCGGCGGCGGTGTTGTCTCGTTTTCCTGGCTTCGGGCGTTTCTCCGATTCAGCTGGCTTCTCAGGTCTGCCTCCCGTCCATTGTCATGACGGCTCGACTGTTCCTCACTTCCTGCCATGTCTGAAGCTTTTCTAATTCGACTGAGGTTCTAATTGTCGTTCCTCGGACTCGCCTCACTCAAGAGGACACGTGACTCTTAGTTTCGATCCCCATAGACGGCGCCAGTGATGGTTTTAGGGTTTTCAGGCCCAAGGAGGTCCAACACAACCTTTGGCTGGAGGGTGCACCTTTCAATAAAAATGTATGCCTAATTCGGAGATAATGTTAGTGCTTGGAATCTTTTGAGTATTCTCCCCTCTCTGGGTGTTCAATCGTCTCCCCTTTTTACAAGAATGGAGGAGCCTTTATATAGTGGCTCCTCCTCTACCGACTTGAAGGCCCTTAATGGCCGACTTCAAGGCTAATTAAGATACGGAGCCGTTGGACGCCATTACTCGGTCGACCAACGGCTCTCCCAGGCTTGTAACGGCCCGACCGAGTCCTGCTTTCAATGTCTTAACGACTCCCTTTTAAACGAACCTCTTCAATGCTCTCAACGGCTCCTTGAGCCGAGTCCTTTCCTGGGCTTGGGCCTCGGTCGACTCCTTGTCTCGGCCTAAGCTCCTACTGGACTCTTCTTAGCAGCTCTGAACTGGGCCCCGTGCTTGGGCCTGGGCCGACTCTCGAACTCGGCCCAATTGCTCTTCGGGCTCCTCTCGACGCTGGCCCACTTCTCCTATCTATTTTCTCTGGGCCCCTATCTCTTGGGCTGGGTTCCTTACCCCATCAACGCTGGTTGGGCGTACAATCCAATGTCCGACACGAAGTGATCGGCCCAGCGCGAATGGGCGGACCTACTCGGTCAGACTCTTGGAGTCGGCCTTGACGCTCATTGGGCAGACAATCCAATGTCCAACACGAAGTGATCGGCCCAGCGCGAATGGGCGGACCTATTCGGTCAGACTCTTGGAGTCGGCCTTGACGCTGGTTGGGCGGACAATCCAATGTCCGACACGAAGTGATCGGCCCAGCGCGAATGGGCGGACCTACTCGGTCAGACTCTAGGAGTCAGCCTTCGAAGCGCCTTAGTATTTCCCACCGAGCTGCAAGAATAAAATATTAATGTCAGGGCGAAAGGAGTCGAGCCCTGGCCTCCTTATTTTCTTCCCAGACCTTTGCCATTCCTACAAAATTGAATTTTTGAATCTTCACAGCATTGAATGTAACACATTTCAAGGTGCACTAGGACAGTCGTGGGCAAGTTACGAAATGTGTCCCACTTTAGGATTTTTTCGCCAAATAGCTCCAGTTTTGAGACCATCATCAATCAGCATGCAAGTAGGAAATTATTCCATGTACAAGTGTGTATGAGAATGGCAAGTTGACAAAATTATTCATTCTTCTCCCTTTCTTTAAATATGCTATGTACGGTTCTTGAAAACCAATATCTCCCAGGTATCTTTTTCTTTTCAATTAAAGAGAGTAAATTGGTAAGAGAATATTAGATGCCAAACTTACTCCAATTCTTCACTCTCTTCCAAATATGCCGCACGATATTTTCTTTCCTTCTTTGCAAATATACCGCACGTTATTCTTTCTTCCTTATACTTTTCTTCATTAGACAAATTAACTTCAAACTCTCTCTGTATAATTTTTGATCGCAAAAGAGCGGCTGACTCGGCATTAGGAGCATTATTTTCCGCTTTCCCTTTGCTACCGGAAGAGTCATATGACGAACCAGGTAATCTCATCAACAGAACATCCTCAATTTCAATTTCTCCTGGCCGGATCTTTGAGCAATTCTTGAAGAAGTTTCCATCTTCTTCCTACTTTATTTAAACGAATATATCAGGAACATGAAGCATAGGGTCTATGATTTTTTATACCCGGTTCCAGAGCTTGGTGCTGCCTCGTCTGATTAATTGGTGTTTTGGCAGGAGAACAGTCTCCGCTCGATCTGCACGGTGATGATTTCTGTCGGGCGACGATTTTTAGAGTTGCGACGGAGAGGCGCGGCAATAGGTGGCGGAGCCAGAACCTCCAGCGATGATGGCGAGCAGTGGTCTGTGCGTTTGGTGACGTTCTTCGATCTCGGCCCGCGTTGGTGGTGTGTGCGGTATGGAAGTTTGAGTTGGGGCACATGGATTTGGTGTCTCAAGAACTCGATATAGCGGATGGCTTCGTCGAGCATGGAAACGGTGTCCATTATGATTCTATAATTCCAACTTTCATGTATTCGACTTGCCCATTATGTGTATCGGCCAAACAATTTGCACTTTGTGACATAATCTCCATTCCTGATGCAACGTTTGCTGTTCCAATGCCCAATAGGCATCAACTCAGAGGACGGGGAAGACTTAGGCAATTATGGAGGCTCGGCCGACTATGGGAGTCGGCAAGGAGAATATTGGCAGCCGACTATCTCGCGGCCTAGTCGCACATCTCCCGATCGTTACGCACTTGTGGAGGCTTCAGTTCGACTAAGTGAGTCGACGAGGAGGATATTGGCTGCCGATTGCCTTGCTGTCTAGTCGCACATCTCCTGATTGTTACGTACTTGTGGAGGCTTCAGTTGATTACAGGATTTGGCGAGGAAAATGTTGTCGAGTATCTGAGTCTTGGAGGGTGCAACGCCGACTGATTCACCACCAAAGGGGTCTGTTGGTGCCTTTCTTTTTGGTTCTTTCTTTTATCAATAGAATCGCTGCTATTCCCCTTGTTAGTCGGCTGTTGAGTCGACCGAATGAGGTGGTTTGTCCAGTCTTGCTATGGTGGTAGGCTATGCGTTCCCTTCTTTTAGATATAAAAACTTCCATGTATAGATGTGTCCTTTCGAATTTGTTGATGCATCCTCTATTTGCTCCTTTTGCACTGTTTTGTTATTGGCTTATGGGGGGTATGTCAGACTCCCAAGTATGTCTTCCCATAACATTCCACGTACACTTGATATGCATTTTTCATATATCATGTGTAGAGATGTAGAAAATTAACCCCCCCCCCCCCCCCACCTTTTTTTTTTTTTTTTTTTTTTTTGATTGCTATGCACAGTAGATATCTATTTTCCATATGCCATGTGTTTTTTGAGGTTGCATCTTTGTAAGTGATGTGGAAAACTCTATTTTTCCCTTGATTGCATGTACTGTAGATATGCATTTTCTTTGGGCGTGACTTTTAGCCTAATATGGTGAAAAGTGCCCTCTGCCAACTTTCCGTGCGCATAATATTAATTCATACTAGCTTTGCGATTGATCTGCCTTGAGTGGCTGCTTTTCTTGTTATGGTGATTGGATCACACGGCTTTTGATACTGACTTGGAATTTTCATTCCTTGAAACTGGAGGTGGTTGATTGAAATATATACTGCCGAGTCCCTTTACAAGTCTTGTTTGACAAACATTTCTTGTCTGCCTCTCTTATAAACAAAGCTTTTCTCATGATCAAGAGAAAAAATAGAGAAAATAATTGTGATCACGGTGTCTACTGTTAAAGTCGTGGTGGGGGAACCATTTATTCGGTGTCCCGACTTCTTGATTCCCCCGGCCGAGTCCCTCAACGTGATGGACCGGCCCTTCTCTTGTTAATAACTACCGAGTACTTTGATTTAAATATTACGTCTAATTTAAGGGTTACCTCTTGTAGAACTCGACGCACAGCTTTTTACTTGATTCTCCTCTAATTCTCTTCTTGGTCCACGGTTCTCCGTGAACCATCTCAATCTTCCGTTCGTAGTGACCGGACGCTCTCCGAAATTGCTCAGACAAAGAGGCAAACGCAACCTTTTGTCACGATCCCCACAGACGGCGCCAGTGTTGGTTTTTGGGTTTTCGGGCCCAAGGAGGTCCAACACAACCTTTAGCTGGAGGATACACCTTTCAATAAAGCTTGCTAAAATAATATGGGCTCGATGATTTTGACGTGGAAACCGAAAGGAAAACCACGGGCCTTTTTGGGCGGTGCTAAGCCTAACTCCACTATGTATTTTGTAGGTGTCTTTGTACATACTTGTAGGGCTATATCTATACAAAGTGTTGTGCTTCTAATAATATAACAAGAATAACAAAAAGAAGAGTGATGGAATGGTGTGGAAGAGTCCTTCTATGTGTATAGATGAGTGGTAGAATGGAGCCTTCTTGATTGTCTTCTTGTTGTGTATGTGAATTGCCTTCTCTTGGGAGAGTGGTGTAGGAAGAGTGCTTGTATGTATGAATGAATGATATGTCTTCATAGAGGATAAAGAATGGCGAGTGGGAGAATAGTACTTGGGAGAGTCCTCCCACATGTAGATGAATGAGTGGCCCCCTTTCTTCTTGTCTTCTCCTCCTTTTATAGCTAGCTCATCCCAAAAGTGTCCGTTGGACCATTTAGTAGGGTAGTTAATAGGTATTAACTTGGTTATTAGTGGGGTAATAAGTGGGAGACTTAATAGGTAGCCTTTATTTGGGGGGTTATGGATGAGGTAGATAAATAGGGTAGTAAATAGGACTTTAAGGGTAGAGTTTAATAGAGGCTAACGGCTAGTTTTAGGCCGACCTTCGTGCCGACTCCCGGGTCGAGCCGACTCCTCGGTTTGGCCCATATCTATTCTTGGGCTTGCTACATTTTCTTCTTGGGCTTCTCTTCTTCTGGGCTTGATCTTTTTTTTTTGGGCCTCGAGCCCACGGGGTTCACACCCCATCAGTCTATTTATCACATACAGATATTAGCGAACACACTGGCTCATATACTAGCTAGAGCAGTGAGCACTAGTACAGAATTGCACATACGCGACCGTTGTAAAACAGTTGCCTATGGCCGGAAAGTCATGGACTTTACGCGACTATTTCTCAATAGTCTCACATTGTCAGTAATACGCGACCATTCTAGACCAAGAAGGGCGACATATTGTATTTATTTATTTTTATTTTTCTTTTAATTCTAAGGTAATACGTGGCCATTTAAAGCTAGAAACGGTCGCATTTTCATTTTTTTTATTTTTTTTTTTTAAATCAACAATCCGTGACTATTCTTTGTTAAAGAACAGTCAACAAAGAACAGTCGCGGATACTGTTTAAAAAATAAAAAAATAAATAAAAAATAATTTTTAATAAATTAATTGATTTTAAAACTCCTTGAATTTTTTATTTAAAATCCTATACAAAATCTAATGTGCTATGCTTCAAAATAGCATAGAATTCCAATCAGTTTATAACAAGAGCTGCGGTATTATCTAAGCTAATGAGCCGTTAAAGTCTTCTATGCAAAAAAATACAGTAATAAGAGAAGTATTGCATAATTAATCACTTGTCCAAACCAAAATTTTTTCATTCATAAAACCAAAATCAAATGTCTAATTTTTTTTTTTTTTTTTTTTTAGATGTCAAAGTTCACTTCAAAATAAAATCAAGATTTTGAACTCTGAAGAACAAAGTTATTGAACAAAAATATCCATCCACATACAGGAAAACATAGCCGCTGCTTCAGTGGCCAGCATTCTTTCTACAACTAACTGAAAAGGCATTTAGGTGCACAACAAAAATAAAAAATTATTGAATGAATAAATAGATTGATGAATTTTAAACTTTAAAAGTTAGTGAATGAATAAATATGGACTAGATAAACTGGTTACAAAATATAAGCATGACTATAGCGCGCATTTAGCTCTAGATTCAACCTGAGTTGCAATACCAGCATGGTCAGAGTCCCAGGAAGCCAAAGTGTGGGTCTTCCCTTCATTCAATTCGGTTATATCTTACCAGTTACATTTGACATCAAGCCCTTTACGAACTCTGCAGACTTTGTGAGTGGAGAATTCATGGCCATCAAGTTGTACAGAACACTCTCAACTTTAGTATCCCATCTCTCTATATCTATGTTTTTCTATCTAACTTCAAGAGGCGAGAAGAACAGACATTGCACAATGCACACTAGTAATGACACATTATCTTTTCCAAAAAATGGCTTTTGTTCAATGAACATTCATTCAGAGATTTTCCTATACACATCTTTTGTATCCAGCTAAAACTGAATACACTTGGCAAGAAACATTCTTGTGATTCTACTAAGTGTATAAAAAAGCATTATACATTGAAACATTTCCTGAGGCGGAAAAAGTATTATACCATGAGAGCACTTCCAACATAGATAAATTATAAATAAAAAAAAAAAAAAAACGAATTGGAGAAAAAAAGCATTAAACATTAAAAAACATGATTTGTCTGTGCCTGGATTCTCTGCCCAGGATGTAAACCAAGAATTACAGCTCATGAATAACTAACAGAATATTAGGACTATCACGTTCTATAATGCTATGAAGATGTGTATATTACCGGCCAAATGAATAAAGATAAAGTTTCCAGAACATATGAAATATGTGTAAGCATTCAGAAATCGCTTAGACCATTGACATTCTTTCCATAGATCCATCACATAGTAAAGCATTTAAATTTAACATTAAACAAAAAGTTCCAACCGTTTCCGCTTGTGAACCTTGAGCTAAAAGATCTCCATTCACAAGCTGGTCTGTCTACTTGGTTATCTTCATTTCCTGATTTTATTAAACACTTTTTTCTCACTTTGACATTCAGAGCACGGGGCAGAAATCACATTGCGTTAGCGTCCGCAAGGACCATCGCAATGCTTTGTTCGCAATGCTTTGTTTTAACCAAAAAGTGTTGGCTGTTCGACGCCAGGGGAAGGCCCCAAAAGAGCCGTTCCGAGTCCGTCCCCGGCCAGCATGCGGCGACCCGCTCTTGCCGCGGTAGCAACTCGAGCAGTCCGCCGAACAGCCGAAGGGTTCGAGACTGGGACCGGTGTCCAGCCCTCAGAGCCAATCCTTTTCCGGAAGTTACGGATCCATTTTGTCGACTTCCCTTGCCTACAATTTTAATATAGTTTTTTATTTTCAAAAAAAAAAAAAAAAAATAAGATCTAGTAAAAATTGCACATCAAGAGTTAAATATTATTTAGAGATATATTTTGAAAAGAAATGCAACATTACTTGAGTTCTTAGATGCATAGTAAAACTATCATGATGGATTTGTTGGGCAAAATATTAGAGAAAATCTATGTAATTATCTTATGTTTCGTTGTTATCTCTTTGTAATGAGGAAGAAGAGGGTATAAGACATGGATGCATGCTAGACTCCTAGCTGCCTAATAATCTTATAGAAACATGCATGATATATTGGGGAGTTACGTTCATGGAATCTAAAACATAATCCTACAAAACTGGAAACTTGAGTTATCAAAATTTGTTTTTGTTTAATTAAACTTATAAGAATGCTTATATAACTAATCTTGATGGACCAACCGATTAAAGCTTAATAAATATTACGTGACTTGCACGTAAAGAGTAAGAATAATGATTATATTGCAATTTTAGTGGGGAATTGAAATAGCATTTTTTGTTGCAGAGAAAATTTTAAAGACGTGAGGTTGGAGTAGAACTCTTATGGAGTATTTGACTTATTCTACCGGCAGTGATAAAGTTAAGAGAAATGTGCACAGAAAGAAAGAAAGATTCTGAATAACTCAGGTCTCCCAACATTCCCAACCTTGCTACAGTACATCACCTTGATGATCACCATATATATTTTGATTTACAGGAAAACTCGCAATCGCTACTCGAATGTGCGCTCGCTCAGTCTTCTATAAGCATTAGCATATATGCTTCTTGTGATCAAGGAGGAGAAGCAATTGTCATGATTATTCTGCAGGCATATATGTATTAATAAACTGAATAATGCTACTAGTCTCTCATAATGTACTGTCAATATCGTATCTGTGGGTTTCAATTCAAGAATACATCTACCCAGTGCGGTTTGCATTTATACTATCAATAGCTGTGGGTTTCAATTTAAGGTAGAATAATATCTCTACCAGTGCGGTTTGCATTCTCTAGTTCATAATGCTAAGGAGTGGGGATTTGCCCGTGTGCCCTATTTAGTGTCCGCTGGTTTCCCTCATCATATTTAGTACTGGAAGGTTTGGCTGGGTTGCGTTGCATCTTTCTCATGACCGAGCCACCTAGCTATCTAAGTCCAGTGATGGAATGGTCTGGGTAGAACAGACTTAGTATGTTACATTCATTTATTTCTTTTGTTGTTGTTCGATTATATTAAAAACTTGAGAATAGATCAAATTAATTATATAGAGGGGTGAGATGGTGTAAATAGTTGGGATATATTTATTCAAATTAATATTAGTATATTTATTTGCTATCTTCATAGCAACCGTGGGTAGCTATTTATTGGCCTTCCTTTTTCTTGAGAGATGTTCATTGGCTTTCCCTTTCCATGGGGGTTGTCCAGTGGCTTTGAGCCTGCCAACTGACCAGTCAATTGTGGATCGGACTTGTCAATCGTAGGAAAAGGCAACCTGATTTGAGACCGGTGGGAAACTTAGGCACCTTGATTTGATCCTATCAACTATGAAAAATTTAGACTCTGATTTGAACTTGTCACTCTATGTGGGCTGGCTGATAGAGCTCTTATGTCTACTTCTACAACATGGTTTGAGCCTGTCCAACTGTGGGCCGGGCAACCTATGAGCAACTGGAATGTTTGTTGACAACCTAGTCAGATGTGCCCAATGAGAATGGGCAATGCTCAACCTGGTTTGAGCTTGTCAACTATGAACAATCGGGCATGCAAGAACAATAAGGACAATTGTTAACCATGGGTAATCTGGTTTGAGCCTGTCAACCAGCTTGAAAGACAGTTGTGGGCAACTTATTCGTTTGAGCCTGTAAGCTAATCTACTTAGGGTGTGTTTGGTTTGCACATAGGAATCAAAATCAGAATAGGTATTTGCAAATACTTCGTTAAAATGGGTTTTGGCGAAAGTATTTAACATGTTTGGTAGTAGGGTGGAATCGGAATGGTTACTAATAAGAATGAATAAGGGAATGAAACCCTTACTTCATTTGGGCATGGGTTTTTCAATTGATGGGGTATTTGAAACCCATAGTAATATTCTAAAAACCTATCAACCAAACAACAATAATCACTTTCATACTCATTCCTATAGGCAAAACCCACAAACCAAACACACCCTTATTATTATACCTATCAGCCCTAGGGAACTTGATGCTTTGGTAAAGCCGGTTAAAAAAACTAA
The DNA here is from genome assembly GCF_001879475.1 of Ipomoea nil. Classification (NCBI taxonomy): domain Eukaryota; kingdom Viridiplantae; phylum Streptophyta; class Magnoliopsida; order Solanales; family Convolvulaceae; genus Ipomoea; species Ipomoea nil. The sequence goes on from NW_017619075.1 coordinate 1,134,685, forward strand.
TGTTAGTAATTGATTTTCAATTAGTTTATTTATTTATTTTACAAAATATATTTAGTAGACTAAGATGCATGAAACCAGAATGAAACCTCAGCTTTTTAAATTTGTACTTTTTTTTAAGAGATCAAATGCTGTTTAAATTCAAATTTTAAATGGGATAGATATGAGTTATCTAATTCATAATAATTTTAATCACTCTGTTGGGTAAAAGATAAAAACAAAATCTTGAAAATATCTCTTAGTAATTATCCTTTTTAGGGTGAAATTATATTATATATATATAATTATCTTGCATTACAAGTAAAATTCTAATTCTCTGAGTTCTCTACGTCTCAACCTCTAACAATGGAACCTTTCTCTTCCAACCCTCTTCCTAACAACAACAAAACCATTGATTTCCCTCCCGGCGTTAGGTTTTGTCCTTTTGATCATGAACTCATATATCTTCATAAGCTGAAGATTATGGACTGTATATTACCTTACAATCAAATTCAAGAAGTTAACCTCTACAAATATAGTCCGGCTGAGCTTTCAGGTGATGTATATGTAGTATGAGTTAGTTTTCATTATATATTGTTTTCATGATATAAACATTTGTTCAATCTCATTAATTAACACTAATTAAAAATGCAGATATGTACCCTAGAACGGAGGGAGAAAAGGAGGAATTGTATGTCTTCACTCCCAGGGATAGGAAGTATAGGAATGGCACAAGGCCAAATAGGGCTGCTGGGAATGGGTACTGGAAGGCCGCTGGTGCTGACAAGCCTATCACACATGGAGATCATGGTGTTATAGGGTACAAAAAGACATTAGTTTACTATGAAGGGAGGCCTCCAAAGGGTGAGAAGACCAACTGGATTATGCATGAGTTCACAGTGAAAGAAGCTAAAACTCCAAAACCCAGGAGAGATAATGCTGATCCCATGAGGGTAATTATATTACAGATAATACTATACTAAACCCTCTTCTAATCTAGTTTTAATTTGGTAATCTATGTGTCACTGTTCTTTGATTATTATTGGACTAATAATTAATTATATTGCTTGTTTGTTTTAGTTGGATGATTGGGTTCTATGTAGAATTTACAAAAAAACAGACAAGGTAGCAGGGAGTACACAAAAAGAAGATGATGATGAGAGTAATGTTGAAGCAAATGAGGCATCTCCCCCTCCCCCTCCCCCTCAACAAGATGAAGAAGGTGAGGAGGTCCAAGAGGTCCAAGAGGTGCGATTCTCAGTCCCGCTCAATGAAATGACTTTCTATGATACCTTTGAGTTTGGGAATGACCCTGTCTATAATGATGCTCAATTCATTAACTCTGATTCTTTTATTCCGGAGATCATCTACAACCAGCCTTTGGATTTTCATATTGACCATATTTTTGATCAGTCATTCTCTTGATCAAATTTGAAGTTGTATTTGGCAGAGATGTAATGGTCTATCTAGTTATGGTTATGTCATTTTTTAGTTAGATGGATTCGGATTTTTTAGAACAATGAACATTTTAGCTAGATCAATTCGGATTTGTTAAGAAGAATTAACATTGTACTACTGACTCTGTTAGTTTGTTACAATGCACTATCTGATCTGTTTGTTTATCTAATTAGTCTTTATTCTTCATTCACTGTTTTTAAATTAGAAAAGTAAATACATTTTCAGTTTTCATTTCTCTCAAATATAAAAAAAAAGGATTAGGTTTAAGGTAGAGGAGCAATTATCAATGACAAATAAAGTGGGTTTGCTAATGGAATTGTTCATGAACGTTTGGATCCTCAAGTCATGGACGCTTAGTCTTGGAGGCAGGTATATCGAATATGATCATTAAATGATACTCAAACTAAATAGTTAATATGCCCATGGTACTCAAATTATATAGTTAATATGCCCTTTCTAGTTGTGGTATATACTCTTCCTAAATATTGTCTACTAAACTAGTGAGTTAAATCCGAATCCGTGCGAGCAATATGGTACATACTTGTCCTATGTGGTAATGGTTTTTCAAGTTAAGATTGCAAAGAATTTCAAAATTTTAGTTAGTGTCAGTGATAATGAAGTTTGAAGCCTTGCCTAAGAATGAAATCATACAAGGAAACAAAATGATAGGAATATATAGTAATCCCTAAATTATACAATGAAATCATAAGACCACTCGAACATTAAAAAAAAAAAAAAAAAAAAAAAAAAAAAAAGAATACCATTTGAACATAAAGGAAATTCTAAAATAACAATACCAAAAGAAATATACATGGATTTTAGTAATAGACCATTACAACCTGTACTTAGAAGCATGTCTAAAATTGAAGGATCCAGATTAAGCTTAGCTTTAAAAAGCAAATAGAAAAATCAGATACAAATTAAAATTACAAACACGAAATTAAAAATATTAGATTTAATAAGTTTACCCTGCCTCTAATGATAAACTAGAAATAAGCTAAGAGTAGTAATATTTAAAGGAGTTGTAGCTACTAAAGTAAAGCAGTAATATCACCAGGAACATCTAATTAAAAGTTTGTATATATAAATAAAATAAATGAAAAAGACTGTGAAATAATAAACCCACTTTTAAAATACAAGATTTAGAATCCTATATATAATAAAGCCATATGGTCTTGTGTAACATTTAATTTTCACAAGACCATAATAATATTGTTATTGTGAAAATTAAATGTTGATAATCAACATTTAATTTTCACAAAACCATAATAATATTGTTAATTATAATAACAATAGTAATAATAATAATAATAATAATAATAATAATAATAATAATAATAATAATTGGAATAATAATAATAATGATAATAATTTCCACGGACAGTTTCATATATATATATATATATATATATATATATTTACTTATTTATTTATTTATTATATTTATTTATATTTCAATTTCTACTGCTTTTTCAAATCCTATATATAATAAAGCCATATGGTCTTGTGTAACATTTAATTTTCACAAGACCATAATAATATTGTTATTGTGAAAATTAAATGTTGATAATCAACATTTAATTTTTACAAAACCATAATAATATTGTTAATTATAATAACAATAGTAATAATAAAAAAAAATAATAATAATAATAATAATAATTGGAATAATAATAATAATGATAATAATTTCCACGGACAGTTTCATATATATATATATATATATATATATATATATATTTACTTATTTATTTATTTATTATATTTATTTATATTTCAATTTCTACTGGCAAATTATTGTGAGGAACGATGGTCCACATAATTGTATAGATCATGAATATCAAATACATTTTTAATATATTAAAAATACATTATTTTTATATTTTTATATTGAAAGTACCTTACATACATATATAATGTACCCTTAGTATATTTAAAATATACTTTTTATTGCATGCAACCCCAAAGTTCATAAGTTTGAAATTAATATATGGCATAACTAGGCGGCCTAATATTTAAGATTGTTGATGTGCACATTGAGGACTACGGAGACAAAGATGCGTTATTCGTGGATTCATCGGATACTATCCAACAACACTCTCCAACTTAATTGACGTGAAGTGACTTAGTAACATTAAGATTATATTCTCGAATTATTAGTTCTCTTCTTTTATTGATTACACACTTAATTCGATAGTATTTGGAAGAAAAAATCAATGTTCGAACTAAGATTATGATTTTGATCTTTAAAAGTCAATTGTATGTTGCTACATCTAGAGTTAGAAATCTCAAAGGTCTAAAAATTTTGATCCGTGGTGACTTTAAAATTGTAATTCAATTACTATTGTAGTTTACTAAGTTCTTAAGAATTTGTAATATTAAATACAATGTACTAAATTTTTAATATAGTTTAAGATTTGTAGTAATCACCCACCTTAAATATTATTTTAATTGTAAATATATTTATGTTCATAATTTTATCATAGGAATTCACACATAATAATTATTAAAGAACAAAAATTTTATATATGAATAAACCTCATATAGGGTATATTTTTATAACATATTTTCCGTGCATCGCACGGGACAATTACTAGTATAATATAAAGACAGGAGTATTAGAATATGATAGTTTTTATGAATTGTTATTAGGATATGACTTTTTAAGTACTATTAATTATAAACTAATTAATGATGGAATAATAATAAATGATCAAAATAAAGTATATAAATAAAAACTAAACCAGAAATAATACTTATTTGATAGATTTAATCAACCCGGGTGGTCCGAATTAACAAACTCGATTAATAAAGGAAGTGTAAATAACAACAACAGCAGATCAACAAACTATGAAAAACACGATCGGTGACCATCAACGGTAGCTGGTATTTGTCCTTTTATGCCAGAATTTGGTCGGATGGTTGCCGGAGGTTCGGCGAAGTTGGTTGGAACCCTAATTGACCTGCAATTACAAGTTACCAACAAGTTAGTGGGTTTTATTGCTTTAAATTAAAATAACATATTTGTGGGTTTAATTGCAATTTCTATAAGTTTGAAGACCTAATTGACTTTTTGGGTAAAATTTAGGGGCTTATTTGACATTTTTCCAATAAAAAATAAACCAAAAATAATACTTATAATGCTTGGAGAAGAGAAATAGAACCTATATATGATGTTTGGAGAGGAGAAATAGAACCTATGATGATGGATACAAGTGAAATGAAATCACAATTAATTGAACCTATAAGAAAAACTATAAAAAAGATTAGCAAAACTTAAAGAACAAGGAAAATTCTAGATGATAGAACATAATATAATAACTTGTTGGTCCCGGTAGGGTCGAAAGAGAGTCTAGAGGGGGTGAATAGACTCTAATCGATTTTTCAAAGTTGCTCCTTTCAGAGTGATGCACAGCGGAATAAAGGTTTCGTCTTAGTTTTTACTTTGCACACTTTCGCTAGAAAATTTTAGTATTTGGTCGATATAACATGCAATGCATGAAAGATAAAGCGCAGTATTTAAAGAGATATGGAGAGAGAGATTTTTATAGTGGTTCAGCTGTTAACGAAGCCTACTCCACTCTTCTTTCACAACTTGTGAAAGGGTTTGCACTATCACTCCTAGTACAAACTACTTCAAGCTGGCTTCCTTGATCACTAAGCTGGACCCAACCACTTGATAGGTTTTTCAACTCCTTGAGTTTACTCCGCCTCTATCAACTTCTTCCTAAGAGTTGAGTGTTGGAAAGATGATGTTGTGTTTCTCCAACAGGTTGAAGCCTTGTCTTGATATCTGGATGGATCTTTACTGAAAAGATGCAAGACTTCTTCAACTTTTGTGAAGTGGGGATGATGGATAAGCCTTTTTGAAAACTTCACAGAATCACTGGTTATGAAAAGCTTTAAGAGATGAAACTGTTTGAAGAGCTTTTTCGATGAATAGCAATTGTTGAAAATAACCAACACCTTCTTCAATGGTGAAGAGAGGTATTTATAGGTGGGAAAAATTCATCCGTTGGAGGGAGATGAAGATTTCAAACCTAATAACCAGTGAGTATTAACCAGTGGGCACCGAGCATTTAATGCACTTGTATTGTGTAGCCGTTGGAGCCAAAAGCGTTATGACTTTTGTCCTTGTTCTTTGACAAGATGATACAAGTCTTTTAATGCTCCTTATCCTTTGTGAAAATCATTCCTAGGACACCTTTTTGTCCCGAATGATTGCCCAACTTTGAGTCACAAATAACATTCTTCTTGCTTCACTAAATGAAGGTTGTCCTTATAAGTTTATCTTAAACTTATTTTCTCGGTGAGGTTTTTCGAAATATTATCCTTATCTTTCGACCTTTCTCTTTGATGAGAGATCCTCTTTGTCAAATGGTTGCTCATCCGAAAGTTTGTTCTTACATCTTTTGTCTTCAAAGATCTTTCGTCCGTCTTGTTTTCTTCATGTCTTCGGGTAGACCTGATGTGTAGCAAAAATGAGTGATGGTGAGTGTACGGGTGTGTAATGTCGTCCTCAGGGGATTGGGGGTTATGGCACGCAATATGCAAACACAAGAAACTAGGCACTAGCATAAGAAAATCAACAAGAAGCTAAGCAAATCATAACAAGGTTAAGGCTACGGTAACTAAACAAAATAACAAAAACACATATGAACAAGATGGAAACACAAAATAAAGAGATAGGACTCAAGCTAGGGAGCATTATCATCTAGATGCTTTAACAACCTAAGGGATTAGGGAGAACAAGTAACCAAGGAATCAAGCGGGAATGCACGTAGGTATCCTAGTCTATGAACCATTCTCGTGATTAATAAACAAGGATTAGGACAAGGAAATGCCCCACTTTCGTGATGAATCAATTCCAAGTCTATCAAGCACACAAAGCATCTAAAGCCCCCAATTTCCCCTATTTTCGTAGGAAGAAATCGGGTCTATGCAAGGGGTGGCTTGGATTCATCACCCAACTCTCATTGAACCCTAGGTTGGAGTTCTTCCCCTTTTTTTACAATAATCACAAATCAAGCATCAAGATAGATAATACAACCCTAACTCAAGTCCATAAACTAACTACTCATGATTCAATAGCATAAAGAACACAAAAACATAAATATAAAGCATAAACATTGCAAAATAAAGAGATAAAAGAGAGAAGAAAACTTCACTAAGAAATGGATGGTAAATGTTGGAATCCAAGTGTTGAATCCTTGATTACAAGCTTGAAATATGTTAAGAAATCTAAATCTAAACCTAATCTAACACTACAATATGAAAGGAAGTGAATGAGAGAAGCAAGGGCTCAACCATGGGTCAAAACCGAGCTAAAATGAGTGAAAAACGCAGATTATAAAGTTGCAGAGGGCTGGCCACGGGTGTGGCCACGGCGTGGCTTCACCCGTGGCCAGAAATGCAGTTTACACTGCCCAGTGGCCACGGGCGTGGACAGACCCGTGGCCACAAGGCAGTGTGCACTGCCTGTGCACTGAGTCTGTCTTCTAGGTCATTTTTCACCCTCTAAACGTCTGAATTAGCCTTTGGTGCTTGAATCAAAGTTGTATACCTTCAAGTTAGCTTTCCATTGACATAAGAATCACTTCAATTGGACATTTTTAGCTCGAGATATGATCAAAATACTATGACGTCGACATGCAGGTCGGGAATTGCAATGCATTGATCTTTTGCTTCTCTTTTGCTTTGGTTTGTTCAAATGACCAAGACCATTCAAAGCACCACCCTTAGGCTTCCTTGGAAGTGTTTTGCCCATCTCCATAGCTTCTCCTTGGCTCCCATGGACTCCTAATGCATCTAAAATGCTCCATTTGACTCCAATGTCCACCAAAATGCCTGAAAATACTCATCTTTGTTTCCAAACAAAACTCCTTGCAAAATAACACAATTTAATCATAATCTCATGAAATTTGAAATGATCTATAAGCAAAATGGCTTAGTGAAAGGGAGGAAAATATATACAAATAAACACTTATCAACTCCCCCACACTTAAACATTTGCTTGTCCTCAAGCAAAGACAATAAATAAATCACCAACCTAGCAATGAAATTGATCATACTCCCACTTTGCACAACCTATCAAACCACAAACCAACTTGCTACAAGACAAGCAATCACATAGAACCACCAAATTGCCAATCCCTGGCAACGGTGCCAATTTTTTATTGTAGCAAAAATGAGTGATGGTGAGTGTACGGGTGTGTAATGTCGTCCTCAGGGGATTGGGGGTTATGGCACGCAATATGCAAACACAAGAAACTAGGCACTAGCATAAGAAAATCAACAAGAAGCTAAGCAAATCATAACAAGGTTAAGGCTACGGTAACTAAACAAAATAACAAAAACACATATGAACAAGATGGAAACACAAAATAAAGAGATAGGACTCAAGCTAGGGAGCATTATCATCTAGATGCTTTAACAACCTAAGGGATTAGGGAGAACAAGTAACCAAGGAATCAAGCGGAAATGCACGTAGGTATCCTAGTCTATGAACCATTCTCGTGATTAATAAACAAGGATTAGGACAAGGAAATGCCCCACTTTCGTGGTGAATCAATTTCAAGTCTATCAAGCACACAAAGCATCTAAAACCCCCAATTTCCCCTATTTTCGTAGGAAGAAATCGGGTCTATGCAAGGGGTGGCTTGGATTCATCACCCAACTCTCATTGAGGCAAGGAATCCTCCAAAAACAAGCTAATGAATGTGTACATCAAACATTAACAAGATATAAATACAAAACCTTCACAAACACATGAACCTTAGGTTGGAGTTCTTCCCCTTTTTTGCAATAATCACAAATCAAGCATCAAGATAGATAATACAACCCTAACTCAAGTCCATAAACTAACTACTCATGATTAAATAGCATAAAGAACACAAAAACAAAAGTAATAAGCATAAATCTTGCAAAATAAAGAGATAAAAGGAAGGAACACTTCTCTAAAGAAATTGGATGGTAGAATCTTGAAATGTTGGAATCCAAGTGTTGAATCCTTGATTACAAGATTGAAATATGTTAAGAAACCTAAATCTAAACCTAATCTAACACTACAATATGAAAGGAAGTGAAAGAGAGAAGCTAGGGCTCAACCATGGGTCAAAACCGAGCTAAAATGAGTGAAAAACGCAGATTATAAAGTTGCAGAGGGCTGGCCATGGGTGTGGCCACGGGCGTGGCTTCACCCGTGGCCAGAAATGCAGTTTACACTGCCCAGTGGCCACGGGTGTGGCCACGGGCGTGGACAGACCCGTGGCCACAAGGCAGTGTGCACTGCCTGTGCACTGAGTCTGTCTTCTAGGTCATTTTTCACCCTCTAAACGTCTGAATTAGCCTTTGGTGCTTGAATCAAAGTTGTAGCCCTTCAAGTTAGCTTTCGAATGACATAAGAATCACTTCAATTGGACATTTTTAGTTTGAGATATGATCAAAATACTATGACGTTGACGTGCAGGTTGGGAATTGCAATGCATTGATCTTTTGCTTCTCTTTTGCTTTGGTTTGCTCAAATGACCAAGATCATTCAAAGCACCACCCTTAGGCTTCCTTGGAAGTGTTTTGACCATCTCCATAGCTTCTCCTTGGCTCCCATGGACTCCTAATGCATCCAAAATGCTCCATTTGACTCCAATATCCACCAAAATGCCTGAAAATACTCATCTTTGTTTCCAAACAAAACTCCTTGCAAAATAACACAATTTAATCATAGTCTCATGAAATTTGGAATGATCTATAAGCAAAATGGCTTAGTGAAAGGGAGGAAAATATATACAAATAAACACTTATCAAGACCTATTATGCTAGCCTCAACTAAGATTCGTGCACCAACTAGTGTGAATCATTTGTTGAGTTACAATAACTTTTCGTTTGAAGTAATAGTTCTAACTACGAAAGGAAAAATAGGGGTCTACAATCCTAGTAAGTTTTGTATCATCAAAATTTAATTACACTTGTTCCTAACATAACCTTAGAACACCTCCGCAACCTGCCAACTCGTTCGCCTTGCAGCAACCATCTGTTGGAAAAATTAGCTTAAAATGGCATAAAATGGCGTATTAAGTGGCTATTTTGTGGTACAATTATCAGTGGGGTCCACTTCCAATTTTGGTCGGGTCAAAGTGGATTCGGATTCTTCGTAGTAAGACGAAGAGATTGATATATTGTACGCTCAAAACGGATAATGGGTGAATGAGATATTGATTCTCAAAGTAGACCCATTTAAGTTGGGAAATGAAGGGAAAATGTAGGACTTTGTCCCACATTGGTTTGGAAACAAGATTTGCCCCCCTTATATACATGAGCTCTTTTCAAGCTTGTAGAATTGTATAGCATAGAGGCTCTCTCGCGCGGGGGGGAGGGGGGGTGCAAATCAAAATCCAACTAGAGGACATCAAAAAGGCTTGAAATCAAGCCCGAGCTCGCGTGCGCCGGCACCTGCGGGCACGAATGTCGTCCGGAAATGGGCTGGCCTTACGGGCTAAGTTATGCCTAACTTCGGTATCATTTTCCATCGGATATAGTCACTTGGTTCGGTCAAAACCGAACCGAGAGCACCTACTCTCGTGTGTAGCACGAGAGGTGTCACTTGGTTCGGTCAAAACCGAACCGAGAGCACCTACTCTCGTGTGTAGCACGAGAGGTTGTGGTGCACCGAGAGCACAACTCTCGTGCATCTATGACCACGAGTGTAGTGCACTCTCGGGTTGCACCACAGTGCACACGAGAGATGTACTCTCGTGTTGCTGGTCCGTGTGCTCTCGTGTGAACCTGCACCCCAACGGTCTGAAACCCGAAAGTTCAGCCTGTTGTACAGATTAAACTCATCTGTTACGGAATTAATACTGTTTTAATTCCAATTTTAAATCTGAGTTTAATCCTACTTAGTGGGTGACCGTTACAGGTGTTATACAATTGGTTTAATACCAATTAAAAGCCATGTTGAATGCTATCCCTTCCAACAGCCCTATATAAAGAGAGGTAGAGCAGTAGTATTTTCACACAGTGAGAAATAAAGGAATTCCAGTAGCTTTTCATCTCAAAACTCTGCTTCTACTCTCTTCTTTTAGCCAACCAGTGTTCCAGCTTTGCTTTGTTTGCCGGGTTCCTTGTTTAGGTGCTTAAACGAGGAATCGTAGCACGTTTTATCCTGGGAAACCTAGGCTACAACGCTCCTAGCACTTGTGGGAGGTAGCAAATAAGGTTTTAAGGAAAAGAACTTCATGTTCGAACTCGTGCTAAACCTTTACCCAAACACTCAACCTTTTCCTTCCCTATTCTTTCTGTTTTCCCATATAATATTAATCTTTTCGTAGGATTATTATTTTTTGGGAATTTTCAACCATATTACCCAACACCATCCACGTTGACTTTCAACCATCCCCTCCTCAGTCTCTGCCATCTCACTTGTTCATCCGCCGGAGTCGGCAACCTCTTCTCCGGGTTCATGCGATTCGTGAAAGCACCCCGTACTTCTTGATCGACTCCTACCAACCAGTCTAGCTTTTGCCCCGTCGTCCAGGTCTGCTGCCTGAAGATTTCGTCATTCCGCCACTTCCACAACCACCACATCCTCACGCAGAACTTCTCCGGCCAACTCTCGGTGAAACCTTTGGACGCCTCACCCTTCAAGTTCGTCTCAAGCCAGTCACTCTAGGGCAGCGCTAGCGAACTCAGCATTTTCGTTGTCCTGTTGTGGAGCGTGGCGGCCCACACATCACTGGCCGCTGGGCAAGATCTAAACAGATGATCCAAATCTTCAACCTGACCTGCACAACGAAAACAGAGTGGATTAGTTGCTATTCGTCTTCTTATCTCTTCAATAATAATATATATGTTTTTTATTTCCTAAAATACAAATATCAAATTTTTATAAATGTTTTACATTATTATTATTATTATTATTATTATTATTATTATTATTATTATTATTATTATTATTATTATAAATATCTACAATCTAAATAAATATAAGATTTTAATATAAAGTATTAATATTGGACACTTATTTTTACTCATCGCGCATAGAAAATACTAGTAATAATATAAAACTAAAAGAAAATACACTAGGAGAAATAATGTGTGTTTGGTTCAAACATTGGATTTGAAATTGTAATGGGAATCAAAAATTGGTAATGGACGGTAATTGGTTTAAGTAGAATGAATCATTTTGTTTTGTAGTAAATGGGGAATGGAATCAAAATAAATAAATTAATAATTAATTAATTAATTAAAATATAGTATATATAATACATGTATATACACATATATATATCTAATCTAAAAACATAATAAATCTCAAATTAGGTTATATCTTTGACCTTATGTCCGATTTTACTGTTAATTATTTTATACATTATGCTATAAATGTTGTACTATACAATTCTTTGAACAAAAATATTGATAATGTTATAACTTCGGTTATCCTTTCCCATTATTATTACCATGTGCATGCATACATAATATCTTTTCTTATATTTTTCAAAGGTAATTGTGGGTTTTACGGCTTTTGGATGCCGCTCAGCGGGCCAACACTACCGTAAAATACTTAAACAAGGGTTTAGATGAATAAAAGATTTGAGTAATAGAGAGAATAACGTGGTGTTATTATTCTAGAGTTTTGGCCGCTAGAGTGCCAGAATTATCGTCCCTTTACACGGTGATCCCGGGGGATATTTATAATAGAGTACAAGATTCCTACAAGGAAAGTAGGGCTGACGTAGAACCAATTCTATATGGGAAAGTAGTGCTGATGTAGAGCCAATTCAGATATGGAATCCGGCCTACTTCATACTATAACTGTCTAAGCTAACAAAGGAAGCTACTTAAAATAAATAAGGAAGTCTCCGCAAAATATGTCTGTAACCGCCTCTGGATGCGCACCCAGCCGGGAATGCCCTGGCTGCCAAGGGGACGTTTTGAGGGGCCACAACACTCGGGCGAGGACACCCCGACCGTGGAGCCTGGTCGCCCGATTAAGTTCCTGAGTGGTACCCGGTCGGGGACACACCGCCCGCGGAGCCTGGTCGCCCATCTGAATCCCACAGGGCGTTCAGTCGGGGACGTACCGACTTTCGAGGCTGGTCGCCCAACCGCGTCTCATATATGATCTAAGTCGGGGACACACCGACTACCGGGCCTGGTCGCTATATACCTGAGCCGGCCGGTATCCGCCTGAGTAGGCACATGTCCTCCTGGATGGCCGGTTGCTTAAAGATGGGTGGTTGTGATCTCCAGGCGCTTTGTATGACGAACTGATCAAGATAATGGGTGTTGCCCATTTGTTAAGTGTTAGGCTGTGCTTGAGTCTGACTGCCTTGCCTTGCGCCCCCGACTGACTGTCTGATTTGGGGTATCTATCAGTAATTATGTATATAGCTATGGGCATTAATTATATATTGGAGTAATATAAGAAATATGTTTGATTTCCTTTAAATTTTAATTAAATGTTACCATAATCTATACTTTTAATAAAAACAAAATCCTGCATTTTAACTTCCCGCCCAAAACATTCATATACTATTAAGGTCGTAATATTGTAAAGTAGTGTAATACAATTCCTAATAGAATATATTGTTTCCTACTTTCCTATTCGTACTACAACCCTACATTAAAATTTCTATTCGTAATACAATACTACAATATTAAAATTGAAAAATTATAAAAATACTCCATATCATGTAACTATATATATTAGATTGAAAATGCTATAAAATATTATAGAAAAGTCTTAGAGTTAATTCCCCAGAGATCCCTTGTCTTTGGTGGCAATTCCAAATTTAGTCCAAGACTATCGTTTTTGCTATTTAACCTCTCATACTATTATTTTTTGTAATCTTTTTAGTCCTTCTTATGACTTTTTCTATTTTTAGTAAGGATTTTTTTTTTTTTATCTTTTCATATTTTTCTTTTGTTGTTTTTCCAATTTCAACTAGTTTAATTGGTTTAAAACTTTACTAAAAATCAATTGAAAAATATGGACATTAGAGTACATTTACTTGTATTTCTGTTATCATCTTTCCTCGTAATATATATATATATATATATATATATATATATATATATATATACACTGTATCCAGCTTTCTGTTGGATTCTGTAAGCTTCCATCCAGATTGATACTGTTCATCCTTTTCCATCGAGATCGATACTGTTCATCCTTCTCGTTCTTTCCACTTTGCATGCAACTGCTTCATCACTTCCAGATTTCCAAATCCCGAATGCAACCAAGTGCTTTCAGTTGTATTTGAGAGCAGGCTTGAAGTCCAGTCCAAACAATCTGAATACGAATATCGTCTCTCTCTGTCTCTGGGCAATTTCATCCCCATTGGCAAAAAGGTAAGATTCTGTTTCTTCCTTCAACGGAGGATACAGCATTAACTTTTTTATTTTAAAAACAATTTAATTTATAAATAATAATAACTTCATTAGTTCTCCATTTCTGCGAATTTCAGTGAGATTTTCAAATTTTAAATGGAATTCTTAAACATTCTAACCTACTACTACATTGCAGCTAGTTTTGAAGAGGATTGATGTGGAATATATATATATCTAAATGGAATTCTTAAACATTCTAACCTACTACTACATTGCAGCTAGTTTTGAAGAGGATTGATGTGGAATATATATATATCTAAATGGAATTCTTAAACATTCTAACCTACTACTACATTGCAGCTAGTTTTGAAGAGGATTGATGTGGAATATATGCTGCCTCCCTTTTTGTAGGGAGAAGGAGCAGAAAACAATCTAATTTCACATTGTTTTGTTCCTGCCAAGTTTCGAAACGCACTTGGCATGTAGCGCAGCTTATATTCCCAGTTGGTTAGAACACTTACTGCATGCGCCTGGAACAAGCAAACAGATTGGACGGAGGAAGAACGAGGAAATAAAATCACTTGTATTCAGTGTCTCATTTAATTGTCCCTCTTCTTAATTATGACCAATTAACCTTAACATATGAAACATAATTAATGGGATAAAATAGTTCGAATAAAAAAAATACATAATAAATCACACATCTTCTATATTGATATCATATTTATAAATAATTTTTTTAGCTAGATCAATTTCAAGTTTTCACTAGATTAATTTGAATATGATGACACACAATAGAACTTCTAAACTACATTAACTAAATAATTAATAAAAAAATTAAATAATCTTTTAAAATATTTTTCATAACTATATTACAAAATATATTACATATACATAACTCATTAAAAATTCACAAAATAACACATATTCTAAATATAAGTAGTAAATTACTCAAATAGAAATATATTCAAAATTTGATATGTATAAAAAATCAATCTATATTATAAATCTCATTAAAATTATAGAAAGGTGAAAAAAAAAGTTACAAATTAAATTTAAAAAATATAAATTAGAAATAGAAATAAATTTAACCAACTAAACAAACTTAGAATTGAATAGCATAAATGTATATTAAATAACTAGCATTTTCACCCGTGCGATACACGGAATGAATTTGTTATAATATATTAAGAATATTTGGATCGATATACAATTATTTAAATTATAACATGAAATACTACGTATTATATAGTGCAATTGAAGATATATGGTTTGTATCGTTTATGTTTGTTGATGTTAGCATTGCTTGAATTCGAGTAAGTAATTGCTCAAATTAATAGTTAATGTGTAGATGTACGCATGCAGTGTTGTAACTTTAGAGATTTTTATATATCACTATTTAGGATTTTTATAAATTGAGCAACTGTGCTCGTTCTCTAACAACTTAGTTATAGTAATCATCCAAAGCTCGTGCACGTTCTGTGCAGGCTGTTCGTATAGCTTCTCTGCGTCAAATACAGTAACGCAAATGAGGAAGAAGAAAGCTAGATAATGAAAAGACTATTTTACCCCCTAAACTAACGGTTAAGAGATGGATAGATAACATAAGGACCATTGCTGCAATAAATTAGAAAGTTAAGTGTCTTTTTTGTCCAAATTAAAAGTTGAGGACTAATTTTAGAAAATCGCACTACTCGGATGACCATTGTTAGAATTAACTCTAGTTTAAATATATACTCACACATACGTGGATGCACGGAAGCATATTACGAAAAAAGAAATGAAAACTCTATTAGGATATAATAAATGAAATTAAAAAAGAAGAGACATACATGATGCATCGTTAATGAGGCTTGTATTTGAGTCCGTCATAACATTCACCACTAAATTTAAGTCCATTTCAACGATAATCCGTCGCAACCCTCCCGTCATAATAGAAGCGCAAACCCTCCTTTAGGCCCCACAACCTTGCCGTAAAACTATCCACAGAACCAATCGTGACAGAAAACCCCACAACCAATCACCATTGTTATAGCACAGGAGCACCAAAACCAGATTTTACGTACAACTAGAATTATCTAGACGGTAAAGACATGATATATGATTATGTTGGATCTCTTTAGTCTTTATACTACATATTTGGTAAATTCACATGTACCTTTCAGGCCAACGATCAGAATTGTCTTGTAAACACATGTTCGAGTTTTTTTTTTTAAAGCCAACCTTATAGCAAACCAGAAATAGAGTCAGGAGTCCAGTACATAGTGCTAGTCTGAGAGAAAGCTATAGAAACAAGAGTATGAGCGCCTAGATTAACAGTTTTAGGAACTAAGCTAACAAAACAACAACTAAACGATGACATAATAGACCGGCAGGCATTGATAGTAAAGCCAACGTAAGAAAAGAGATCAACATGAACAGTAAATAAGTAGTGTTGGAGATTGGAACAACAATAATAGGTTCAATCATGGATATAATTATACACGGAAAGAAAAGCTTCTTTAAGGTGGGTTTTGAACGGGATTGAAGATACCATTAAGGTGACCTAATGTACTCTAAACTCTATGCTTAAATGAGCATATTCTCTATGATTAAATGAGCATATTCATCAGGCCAATCCCTACCGCTTACGGGCTGTTTGGTTGGAGGTAGTTTAGGTGTAGTTGAATTGCAATTTCGCGGAGATCACAATTACGCCGTTTGGTTGGAGGAAATTACAATTTCAAATTGCAATTCCCTCCAAATGCTGAATTATAATAATTCCGGACTCCCCCTAGGAATTGTAATTCAGTGTTGAATTGGAGATTGAAAAGACATTTTTGTCCCTGACATCTATTATTATTAGGGAGAAGTGTCAAATAGACCCATGTACTATTGGCAAGTGCTCAATTCTCACCATGAACTAAATTAAACGCCAATTAACCACACTTACCTACTAAATTTGTTCAATTAGCATTTTTAGCAGGTAATTGACTTTTTTTACAGGTTACCAATTCAATTATTAAAAAAAAATAATTTCAAAATAATTTATTCCAAGCTAAGCTATATTTTGAGGGATAATCAGAATTAGCTTTCCGGTTGAAAGAAAATAGCGTCTGGGAATCTGGGATGGAGATTGATGAAGACGAAAATGAAACTAAGGGAGCGATGTGGGTTTTGGACAAGAAGCTTGATCAGCCTATGGATGAAGAGGCTGGAAGAATAAGAAACATGTATAGAGAAAAGGTAAACTTTGCCTTTCTATTTATATATAAAGATTATATATCTTGGAGCTTTTATGGTTAGCCCCTTTTGAGGATTTATTATATGCTCACTAAAATTGAAGTAGTTATTGACAAGAGAAGACTGATTGTTTCTTTATTTTGTGATTTTGTTTTAGAAATTTTCAACTATATTGCTATTGC
This sequence comes from Ipomoea nil, assembly GCF_001879475.1. Taxonomy (NCBI): domain Eukaryota; kingdom Viridiplantae; phylum Streptophyta; class Magnoliopsida; order Solanales; family Convolvulaceae; genus Ipomoea; species Ipomoea nil. Next base: position 1,151,850 of record NW_017619075.1, read on the forward strand.
GCCTTGCATTTCAGAGCCTGGGAGTAGTATATGGAGACCTGGGGACATCTCCCTTATATGTTCCAGGCCATGGCCGTCCATGCTAATTATTTTAAAATTATTTTTTTAATAATTGAATTGGTAACCTGTAAAAAAAGGTCAATTACCTGCTAAAAATGCTAATTGAACAAATTTAGTAGGTAAGTGTGGTTAATTGATCTTTAATTTAGTTCATGGTGAGAATTGAGCACTTGACAATAGTACATGGGTCTATTTGACACTTCTCCCTTATTATTATTATTATTAGTACATGAGGCCATTTCAGTCCTTGTATCACTTATTTCCTTTCAATTTCCTGTAATCTTATTTTGCATACCAAACACTGTAATTTGAATTCCTAATTTATTCCTACCTTATTCTTTTCCCACCGAATTGCAATTCATTTCCACCCTAATTCCTTCCTTCCAACCAAACCGGGTTTTAGTGCGCTGACCGTTGGGACGGGGGATTAGTCTTTGACTATCTGCCGGAGGAATACCTTGGGCAACCAAAAAAAAATGAGCATATTCATCGTGGTGAGTTATACTAAGCGGACAGCTAATTTGGTGAATCTTAGTAGGAATTACATATGGACCTTCTTGATTTGAACCAATTATATAATTATTGAAAACTTAGATTGGTTCACCTTCTTTTGATCCTTTGAATAGTTTTCTTTTGAAAAGAAAAAAAAAAAACAACTAGATTAAAAATTTAGCGATTGATAAAAATTGTAGTAGATTCGTAGCTAAATACTTTCTAACAATAAAGAATGACAACGAAATAATGATGGATATTTTCGTCACTTAACTGTAGCTAATTGGCACCTACGAAAACAAAATAGTGACAGACAATCTGTTAAATTTAGCGACAGAATTCGCAATTCCCTTGCAAATTTCGTCATTCGAATCATTGGGGAAGGAAATTAGCGACGGATATTTTTAATTTGCTGACAAAATATCCGTCGCTAAATTTAGCAAAAAATTTGTCACAAAATTTTAGCGACTCTACTTTTTGCGACGGATTGAGTTCGTCACTAAGCACTTAGCGACGTATTTTGCAATTCCCTCGCAAATTTCGTGGGAAGAAAATTAGCGACAGATATTTTTTTAATTTTGCGACAAAAATTCCGTCGCTAAATTTAGCACAAAATTATCACAAAATTTTAGCTACTCCGCTTTTTGCGACGGGCCAATTTCGTCACAAAATACTTTAGCGACGGACTTTTCATCGCTATTTTCACATTTTTTTGTAGTTGAAGAAGGATAATTAGAAAACCAATAACCAGTAGATTGTGAACTTGCTTCCCTTGCCAAGACATGAGCCGGCTTGTTTTCTGATCAATTAATATACTGGAAAGACACTGTACCAAAGTGTCGTTTTAGTGTTTGGCACTCCTTGATGACACAATTATATTCAAGGAGCATAAGATAGATTCGTGACTAAGGCATTTAGCATTTAACATACCATTTGACAGTCATACACTGTTACCTTTAGCCATACACGATCCTTTGTCCATGAAAGAGCCTCTATAATGGCTAATGCTTCGGCTAGGTCTGCTAGGTATCGGACCGCTCCGTTTCTCAGAGCTAGAAATTGACCATTTCTCTCGTGAACAGCTGCGGCAATGTAGCCTTTTTTGTCAATCCCTGTTTAGCCAGCAAAGCAAGATTAAATTCGTGTAGTATTTTAAACCCCAACCCACCATTCTGTTTCGGGATACTCATGCGAGACCATGAAAGCTAAGCCAGCGCATACCACCCTCCTTTGAATAGTTATTGATCGTTCATAAATACTTGAATCTACGATGGATTAAAAAGATCAGATCTAGTAAAAATAGCACATCAAGAGTTAAATATTATTAAGAGATATATTTTGAAAAGGAATGCAACATTACTTGAGTTCTTAGATGCATTGTACAACTATCATGATGAATTTGTTGGACCCGCATGGGCAGCTCAACTGGTCACAGAGATGAAACTTTGGAAGAATGACCAGGGATCGAGTCTCATCAGCGGCAGGTCTACCCTCTGTGGTTCATGTTCAGTTGAGTTACCATGATCCCTTAGGGTTGGGGTTCAACTTTTGGAAGAATGAATTTGTTGGGTAAAATATTAGAGAAAATCTATGCAATTATCTTATGTTACGCGTTGTTAACTCTTTGTATTGAAGAAGAAGAAGGTATAAGATATGGATGCATGCTAGACTCCTAGCTGCCTAATAATCTTATAGAGACATGATAATCTATGTAATTATCTTATGTTACGTTGTTATCTCTTTGTAATGAAGAAGAAGAAGGTATAAGATATGGATGCATGCTAGACTCCTAGCTGCCTAATAATCTTATAGAGACATGATAATCTATGTAATTATCTTATGTTACGTTGTTATCTCTTTGTAATGAAGAAGAAGAAGGTATAAGATATGGATGCATGCTAGAGTACTCCTAGCTGCCCAATAATCTTATAGAGACATGATATATTCATGGAATCTAAAATATAGTCCGACAAAACTGGAAACTTGAGTTATCAAAGTTTGTTTTCTTTGTTTTTTATTTTTGTGTTTAATTAAACTTATAAGAATGCTTATATAATTATAATCTTGATGGATCAACCGATTAAAGCTTAATAAATATTACGTGACTTGCACGTAAAGAGTAAGAATAATGATTATATTGCAATTTTAGTGGGGAATTGAAATAGCATTTTTTGTTGCAGAAAATGTTAGACATGAGTTTGAAGTAGAACTGTTATGGAGTATTTGACTTATTCTACCTGCAGTGATAAAGTTAAGAGAAATGTGCACACAAAGAAACAAAGATTCTGAATAACTCAGGTCTCCCAACATACCCAACCTTGCTACAGTACATCACCTCATCAAGAGGATGATGACCACCATATATATTTTGATTTTTGATTTACGGAAAAACTCGCAATCGCTACTCGAATATGCGCTCAGTCTTCTATAATCATTAGCATATATGTTTCCTGTGATCAAAGAGGAGAAACAATTCTCATGATTATTCTGCAGGCATGCATATATATAGGTATTAATAAACTGAATAATGCTAATAGTCTTGTTAGAAATAATTATTTCCTAACAATGATTTAGAAATTTCAGGTACTCACGTTGATGATTAGTGAAGTGTAAAGGCGGAATTACCGGGTGAAATTCCCTCCCTCTCATTCTATTAAAATTTAAGTTTATAAGGGTTAAAAGATGTATAATGGATAAGGTTATGGGTTTCACAATCCTAAAGGGATTTCTATTCCTAAAAGGAGGTCACATTCCTAAAGGGATTTCTATTCCTAAAGGAGGTTCCCCATTCCTCTTGAAAGAGGGTTTCTCATCACATCTATAAATACCCAGGAAAACTCTAGGGATATTAACGGTTTCAAATCTCTAAGTCTTCTAGTCTCCGTATCATCAGGAGGTGAATAAGGTATACGGATCAGAGAGGTGAAGCATTATATTCTTAATTCATTCAATTTAGAGATTACATCTTCAATGGAACCGAGTAAGTCCTGTCTTTCCTATTTAATTAAAAGTCGATGATCATGAACATTGTTTAGTTGATTGATTTGATTTACATGCGATCATTGTTAATCGTGCTTCCGCATTTAAGTTATAGCGCATAAAGGATTTTTTAACATTTGGTATCAGAGCCTGCTTGTAAATTGATTAATCACTAAAATTTGGGTTCATGATATTTGAGGATTTTTTAATTATTAAGGTTTAATTACTTGTGCATTATGTATAATTTTGGTATGTACTGTGCACATCTATGTACGCTGTTTTAAAGTTGATTGGGATGGTTCTTGGAATCAAATATGCGTACTGTTCATGTATATAACAAACATATACGTAGTATGTCATATGTGTATACGCTGTTCATATAATGTTTTGGTACGTGATTCAATACTGATGAATTTATATGGATGATGGTATTAAATAGTGTCGAATGTTCACATATATATTAACAGTGATGGATTCAACAGTGTCGTATGATTTGTGTTTTGTTGATGATGGAATCAATTCCCACTATTTGTCAAAATTCATGTTTTAATGTCATCACTGGAATCAAACAAACAAACATATATGTCATCAGATGTATGTATATATTTTTGGAATTGAATCATATGGAATCAAGAAACATATATGTTAGTTGTACTGTGTTTGTACAGTATATGATTCATATGTTATATGATTTGTCTCTATCAAATCATGAATTATATGTTATAAGAGAACGACATATAAATTAATGTTTATTTTGTTTGGACAATTAAATTGAGTCTATTTGGGTTTATTTAAAGTATTATGGAGTCAGTTTAAATTTTAGGCTCATTTAATTTGTGTTTATATTTGAGTCTATTTGGGTTATTTAAAGTATTATGGATTTGCTTTAAATTTTAGACTCATTTAATTTGGGTTTATATTTGAGCTGTTTGGTTTATTTAAGGCATTAAGGACTTGCTTTAAATTATAGGCTCATTTGTGATCAATTATGGTTGGAGGTTATATCCACTATTAGTTTATATATATATATATATATATATATATATATATATATATATATATATATATAGATATGTTTATAAATGAATTATTATATATATATGTTTATAAATGAATTATTAGCATAAAGCGAGTGCGTTAGTCGCCAAAGCGGCCCACTCAAGGTAATAGCTAATAATCATTTATGTTTATGTTTACAGCATATATATAAATCAAGGTTTACTTACATAAATGAGTTATTAGCATAAGGCGAGTGCGTTAGTCGCCAAAGCGGCCCACTCATGGTAATAGCTAAATGATCATTTATGTTTATGTTTGCAACATAAATTGAAGTTTATTCACATAAATAAATTATTAGCATAAGGCAAGTGTGTTAGTCACCAAAGTGGCCCACTCAAGGAAATAGCTAAATGATTATTTATGTTTACAAATGTTTATCGTACACAAGTATTCTGCATCGTTGAATGACACTAAAGGATTGATAAACATTTGTGATCATTAACACATGGTTCTAGCGGTTGCCCAAAGGTAGATCAGACATGTGATTAATGACAATTTAGGGGATTATGATTCTTGTTTTGTTGATATGTAGTGCATGTCCAAAGATTGCCTATATATTAAATTGAAACTTGATGAATAGTCTCATTCAAGTATGTGTGAATGATGCATGTCGGTAAATTGACATTGTATTTAAATTTGACCCAAAGGCGGATTTAAATACAAACTTAAGGTCTATAAATTATAGTCTGAATAAAGGTTTAATTTGTTACTCAAAGCAATTGATTTGTGAGATAAATGTTCACAGTGAACACTATCGTATCACGCTATAAGGTGACAGTTTTAATGTCAATGATAATAGCAGCAAATCTAAAAGTAGTAAAGAAGGGCAAGCATCCTATGAAGGTGCAAGGTGATGTTCAGAAAGTGCAGAAATGCTATTCTGTAACAAACCTGGGCACAAGAAGGCTGAATGCCTGAAGAGGAAAGCTTGGATGGAAATAAAAGTATACATTCAGTTTCAGTATGCTTTGAATCCAATCTTGTTAAGGTTCCTTCTAATACTTGGTGGTTAGACACTGGTGCTGTAACACATGTTTATAACATTAAGCAAGATTTTTTATCATGAACATTGTTTAGTTGATTGATTTGATTTACATGCATACAGATATCTGTGGTCTTTTTTAGGATGTTCCGTCTTAAGGCGGTGATAAATACTTTATTACCTTTATTGATGATCATTCTGGGTACTGTTACATCTATTTACTGCGTGAAAGATCTCAGTCTGTGGATGTCCTAGAGACATTCATATTTGAAGTGGAGAGTCAGCTAAATAGAAAGGTAAAAACAATTAGATCATATAAATGTGATGAGTATTATGGGAAAACATCAAAAGTTGGGCAAATTTCTGACCCATTTAAAGAAATTCCTCGAATCTAAGGGCATTTTGTGCATAATACACAATGCTAGGCACACCACATCAAAATGGTTTGAAAGAAAGGTGAAATCGTATTCTAAGGGATATGGTTAGGAGTAAGGTCATGCTTGTTTCATTATGGATATATGCATTAAAGACAACATCATACTTACTCAATAGGGTTCCTAGTAAGGTTTTTTTTTTTTTTTTTTTTTTTTTTTTTTTTTTTTTTTTTTTTTTTAAACACCTTATGAACTGTGGACAAGAAGGAAACCTAGTTTAAGGCATATTCACATTTAGGGCTGTCAAGCTGGAGTGATGATATATAATTCACATGAAAATAAATTGGAATCCAGAACCATTAGTGGTTATTTCATTGGATATCCAGAAAGGTCTAAAGGGTACATGTTTATTGTCCTAATCATAAGTACGAGGATTGTTGAGTCTGGTGATTCTCGCTTCATTTAAAATGGCGAAGTCAGTGGGAGTGTAGGAGCTCGTAATGTTGAGATTAAGGAGTCATTGATGGTTCCAGATTCATTAAGTGATCTTTTTTCCTGTTGTTGTTCCTATTGCTGCAGTGCAGTGTAGCCTTATGGAAATACTTTGGAACAACAGCAACTAGATGCTCAAATTCCACATGAGGAAGCTATTGTAAATGAAGATGAGGTTAAAACTCAAGATGATGATCAAGTGAAATCTCAGCAGGAAGTGGCATTAAGGAGATTTACTAGATAGAAAAGATCAGTCATTCCTGATGACTATATTGTTTATGCACTTGAGCATGAAAGTGACTTGAGCATTGATAATTATCCAGTCTCATTTAACCAAGCCATACAGGATAATAATTCTCCTTGAAAATTATTTTGGTTTTGGTGGCTCATTCTGTTCTTGAGCTCTACCAAATGGTTGTTAAAATCGCCTTTTCTGAATGGTAAATTAAAAGAGGAAGTATACATGGATTAGCCGCAAGGCTTCATGGCCACAGGAAAGGAAAATCTGGTATGTAGATTGAAGATGTCGATCTATGGATTAAAACATGCTTCTAGACAATGGTACTTGAAATTGTTATTTGGTTTTGTAGAGATCACTGTTGATCGGTGTATCCACATAAAGGTTTAATGGAAGCAAGTTTGTAATCCTAGTATTACATGTTGACGACATTCTTCTTGCTGCTAATAATAAAAGGGATGTTGCGTGATGTTAAGGAATATCTTTCTAAGAACTTTGAAATGAAGGATATGGGTGAGACTTCATATGTGATTGGAATAAGAAATATTCTGTGATAGATCACATGGGATTTTAGGTTTATCCTAGAAGACTCACATTAACAATGTTTTAGAAAGATATAAACTGGAAAACTGCAAAAGAGGGTCCTGTGATACTTACAAGGCACTAAGGACCACATGCTCACCTATAAAAGGAACGAATAACCTGGAGGTTATAGGTTATTCGGATTCAGGCTATGCCGGATGTTTGGATACCCGAAAATCCACATTCGAATATATTTTTCCACTGCTCATGGAGCAATATCTTGGATGAGTGTGAAGGAGCCTGTCATTGCTACTTCCACTATAAAGGCAGAATTTGTAGCATGCTTTGAGGCTACAATTCAATAATCATGACTGCGTAATTTCATTTATGGTTTGGGCATTGTCGACACTATAGCCAAACCATTGAGGATTCATTATGATAATACAACAACTATGTTCTTCTCAAAGAACGACAGATATACTAGTGGTGCCAAGCACATGGATTTGAAATTTCTGTCTGTTAAGGAGAAGGTACAAAATCAAAAGAGTATCAATAGTGCATATTGGCACCGATCTTATGATCACGGATCCGTTGACTAAGGGATTGGTAAAGCCGGTTAAAAAAACTAATGTTAGCACAACACAATTGATTGATTTTTAATTAGTTTATTTATTATTTTACAAGATACATTTAATAGACTAAGATGCATAAAAACAGAATGAAACCTCAGTTTTTAAATAAATACTTTTTTTTAAGAGATCAATGCTGTTTAAATTCAAATTTAAAATGGGATATATATGAGTTACCTAATAAATATTAATTTTAATCATCTGTTGTTAAAAGATAAAAACAAAATCTTGAAAATATCTCATAGTAATTATCCTTTTTAGGGTGAAATGATATATATATATATATATATATATATATATATATATATATATAATCAAGCATTTCTCTTTCGACCCTCTCTCCCTGACAACAACAAAACCATTGATTTTCCTCCTGGTGTCTTTTTGATCATGAACTCATTTTTTATTATCTTAAGCGGAGTTTTTAGGTGTAGTATGAGTTTTAATGATATAACTCTAATGCATATTGTATTTTTCAGAGAGGTTTTTTTTTATGTATATGTAGTATGAGTTTTAATGATATAACTCTAATGCATATTGTATTCTTTAGAGAGATAGAAAGTATAGAAATGGTGCTGGGCCAAATAGGGCAGCTGGGAGTAAGTATTGGAAGGCCAGAAATGCTCATACATTGAGACATGGAGCTCATGGCATTATAGGATTCAAAAAGACTTTAGTTTCTAATGAAGGAAGAACATCTATCCTATTTACTACATCGCAACTAGCCTTGAAGAGGGTTGATGTGGAAAATGCATGTATGCTGCCTTTTTGTAGGGAGAAGGAGGAAACAATTTCACACTTATTTTGTTCCTGCGAAATTGCGAAACGCATTTAGCATGCATGCAGCTAATATTCCACCCCCAGCACCAAACTCATGTTTTCCCAATTGGTTGGAACAAGCAAACAGATTGGAGGAAATAGCAGGCAGCTGTCCTGCATGAGTTGTGGTTGTCTCCTAACTCAATAAATTCTTGTTCTATTGACTTCATCAATAGGTTAGCAAACCAACCTACTCATCTCTTGGCAAGGTAAATTGGCTCAGTCCAATCGTCTCCACCCGTCTATATTCAGTGTCTCATTTAATTGTCCCTCTAGTTAAACTAATCTTTAAAAAAACTGAAACAAAATAAATTTACCAACCAAAATTATACTTCTAAAAGAAATTCGAAGAATAATTATCACCAATTAAACTTAATAAGATATATGTTTTCAAAAGTTGTCAACAATTGGAGCATATATATATAAATAATGTTTAAAAGCAAACAAATGATATATTGGATTTGAAGAACTCTATGAATATTTTTTAAAAAATATTTATTAAAAAATGTTGAATAAATAATTAAATATGAATAAAAGTTACTCCGTATTGTTTTTATTTTGGGAAAATTGTAATTTATGCCCCTCTATAATATGTCAATTATCAATGTCACTCCTGAATTATTAGTGGTATAAATGTTTCCCCTCAATTTTCAAAACGGTACATATATTGCCCTCCCGTACCATACAGGAGGGGCAATATATGTACCATTTTGAAAAATGAGGGGCAACATTTACACTACGGGAGGGCACTATATGTACCGTTTCGAAAATTGATGGGCAACATTTACACTATTAATAATTCATGGGTGACATTGATAATTGGCATATTATGGAGGGGCATAAATTATAATTTTTCCTTTTATTTTTGCATCTCCACTTATTATCTAAATTATAAAATTAATCCATCCATCAATAAATCACACTTAATAAATATGAAGAAAAAAAAAACACAAATGTCAAATAGGCTCATCTACTATCTCAAAGTGTTCAATTCACTCCACCATCTAAAACATATTGCAATTAGACACACTTACCTCTTAAAATTGTTCAATACGTTTTTTTTTTTGCAGGTTACCTCAGGTTTGCGATGACTTGGCCAGGTTAAAATGAAGTGTCATTGATTACATGGCATTAAAATAATTAAAAATTGTGATTAATTGAAATTTGTTGGTCCCGATAGATTGTGTGGTGAGTCTAGAGGGGGGGGGGGGTGAATAGACTCTCGTTTTTCTTTAGTTTTTAAAAGAAAAACCCTGACAACACTTTTGAGTAAGGTAAGCACAGCGGAAAGATTATAGAGTGAGGGTTGCACGAGTTTGATAAAATGTTAAGAGGAGAGATAAAAAGATGATATGCAAGCAGTAAAATAAAGCAGTAAGTAAAGAGAAGAGTGAGACGAGATTTTATAGTGGTTCGGCCAAACGTTGCCTACTTCCACTCTTCTTCCACAACTGCTGGAAGGATTGCACTATCACTCTTTAGTACAATTACACAAAGACTTCCTTGATCACTAAGCCGGACAGCCTTTGAAGGTTTTTCAACTCCGAGAGTTTACTCCGCCTCTATCAACTTCTTCTTCTAAGTTGAGGTTGGTAAGAAAGTATTTCTTGATTCCTCCAACTGTGAAGTCTTGATGGTGTGGGATGATTGCTTCAAGAGTGCAAGACTTCTTTCAAGATGTAGGGCAGTAATGGATGATCAACTTCAAATGCCTTAACACCTTAAGTAACTGGTTCGCAAAAAGCTTTGAGATTGTTAACTTTTCAAGGACTTTTTGCAAGAGAGTGAGTAGAGTGATAATGAACCAGCACCTTCTTAGTTGATGAAGGTTGGTTTATATAGGTGATGAAAATTCATCCGTTGGAGGGAGATGAATTTTTCGAACCTTTTATCTGTTGGACAAGGACCATGGAGCCTCATGCATTTAATGCTCCATTGATGGGTTTGTACTATGTAGCCGTTGAAGGTATGGAGGATTTGATGGCTTTTGTCTTTTAGCTCCAGAGATAGTACAGCTTCATTAAATGCTCTTTGGAGAGCGTGTCCCATGAGTTGAGGTCCTTATTGTCCTAGGATGTTGTCAAATCAGACAGGTAGAACATTCTTCTTGTTGATGAGAAGAAGAATACTTGTTGGGATGGTCTTGAAAAGAACTGTCTTCTTAATGACAACTCCTTCTTTCGTTGCTGTGGAGTCTTCTTTCGTCTTGATCAGCCTATCTTCTATTCATAACTCTTTTCGTGTGTTTGTTCTAGCTTAACACGAATTACATATGAGTTATGGCAACTTTCGTCTAGAACGAAAGTAGCGATACAAGAGAAACGTAAGAGTTAGGGGTCTACTTTCTACATTACATTGGTATCATCAAAATCCTAATACAAGGTTCCTAACAAAATTTGCTCCCAATCATCTCCTTCCCGTGAAGAAGTTGACTTGTAGAAACCCAGAAGCTCGTCTTTCACTCTCTACTTCGACTACCTTCAGACTTCCCCTCACTCTCGACCCACTCTCGCTTTCTCCACTCCCCTTTTCGCTCTCTGCTTCCTCGCCAGAACCAAATACTCCGCGAAGCTGAACGTCCCGTGGCAGCTCTCAGCGGTGATGTCCGCGAAGCACGTAGAAAGGCGGACGCCAGAGGAGCGTGCGAGGATTCAATTTGGTGTGCGGAAGAACCTTATACAAATATAATAACTATTAATATTTTATTTAATACTTCCACAATAACAGGTGCAAAATATTAACAGGCGCTTACAAAATATGAGTTCATAGTACAACTAAAATCTCAGTCATATACACAACAAGAAAAATTTACAGTTTCATATACTATGATCCCAATAAACTTCTCATATATAATATTGCATTGATATACTTTAAGAATTTCTCATATATAATCTTGCATTAATATACTTTCAAATACTTATTTAATTATAAATATTGAACATTCACTCATTCGCGTGTAAAACTAGTATATATATATATATATATATATATATATATATATATATATATATATATATATATATATACTCTATCAGGCTCAATGTCTCTGCGGACACTAGGTACATTGTCGCTACTGAGTTTCAAGCATTGGTCTCTTCTCCCAAATACTGCATACTAAACCACTAAGATATACCTATGCGGCCACTGTTCAAACACAATTGAATCGTGTTCCTCGTAATGATGATGGTGGAGATGTAGATGCAAACAATCGTTTGTCAATTTTTACTCATCCGGGTCGACCATTAGGGCAAGGTATTCGTAGATACCTAAGTGATGATGAGTATAATGCTGCTGAAATTTATGTTTTAATGAACAGTGAAGATGTTGTACCATATATTGAGTAAGTATGTCAAACTTAATCTCTATAACATATATAGATAAAAAAAAATTTAAAAATAATTCACCTCGAACTATTAAACTAATGTTAGGAAATTTGATGATGAGATACAACAAGCAAGATCAACAATAGGTGAAGATGAATTACAAAATATTTGTGAAAAGAAATTTGCTTCATGGTTTAGACAATATGTAAGTTTTACTATTTACAAATTAGTATAAGTGATCTATATTTTATTACTTCAAACTTACTACTGATATGATTTATTAATTTATATATTTAGGTATGCTCAATTAACAAGGATGTGGATAGTCCTATATACGAGCTATCTAGAGGTCCATCCCAAATTGTCACCATTTGTAAAGGATATTTTGTAAATTGATTTAAGTTTCATACACAAAAATATGGGCAGCACATAAAAACAATGAATAGTGGAATTTGGGTGAAAGGAAGTTGCTATAATGAATATGAACGTGACTACTATGGTGTTTTGCTTGATATCTATGTTTTGGACTATTTTGGAGTTGGTAATAACATAGTTCTTTTCAAGTGTGTCATTGGTTTGATACTGAGAGAGGTATTAGGGTGCATCCTTATAATGGTTTGGTTGAGGTTAATCACAAGTCAAGACTTGCATATAATGAACCTTTTGTATTAGTCCAGCAAAAGCTCAACAAGTCTATTAGAGTTGTTATCCATGCACTCGACTAAATAGGCGTAACTAGTTGGCTGTTTATAAAGTTAAGGCTAGAAATAGATATGATGGAATTTCAAACATTGATTATGAAAATGAGGATAACAATGAATCTGTTTACCAAGAAGATGAAATGATTCCAACAACTATTGCTCCATCAGATGGACTAGATGTTGAGTGTACTCTTGATGGAGGTTATATGGAAGAAGTGGATCGGATATGCTTCAAGAGCAAACACATATCCAAATTGAGGAAGAAGATTTGCTTGAAGTTGAAGAAGAAGATGAAGAGGTTGATGATGAAGATGAGAATGAGGAAGATGAAATAACATTCATGTCATCTGATTCTTATGATGATTAACACTTAAACTCATCAAATTCTATACACTTTTTTTTTCTCCCTTTAATTGGTTAGTACTTGTAATTAGTTTTTTTTTTTTTTTTTTTTTTTTTTGTTTGTAATTTTGTGATTATGTATGTACAAAGCTAACATCAACTTCTTTTTTTGGTTACAACTTTGACAAGCTAAACTATCCCAACATATTTTTTGGATTAGCTTGTCCATTGGGATTTATGTTTTGTATATTAGTATGATGTTAGCTAACAGCTCTTAACTCCAATTTAGAGGAGGATATCAGTTAGCAACCCCATAATATTAGTGGTTTTTTGTTGTTTTTGAGCGATGGAGCCTATTTGTATTAAACTAATTATATCTATGATGAATTGAATTTACTATTTTATATTGGGTGATACTTATTTTGTATATATGCACAAGATTTGTGACAGGAAAATTATAAATTATACTAGTTTGAATGATGTGATTTACGACAAACATTGCGACGAACACTACGACGTAAAATATAATTATTATAATATTAACTACGACACAATTGACATATAATTGCGACAAACAAAATTATATTTAAAAAATTTGCATCATATTACAACGACAAACATATAACAACAATTGCGACATACATTTCGACAAAAATTTGGAAACAACGACGAATATGAGCAAGTATTTGCAACGATTGTAAAATCAATTGCGGAAAAAAATTGATAAAAACGACAGACTAATAAGCATAATTGCGACGAACAAAATTATTATTTGCGACACCTCGCGACAAACTAATGCGACTTATTTCAATTACAAATTACGACAAAATTAAATATATCGCGACAAAAATATGATCGTCGGTGATAATAATTAATTGCGACAAACAGTCGCAACTGGGCAATTGCGATTCAACCTGATGCAACGATCACGTTTTGTCGCAAAGTATGTTGCAATTTCTCTTTTGCGTCGAAACTTTGACTAATTGCGACGGAACCCGTCCGTCACTATAGCCATGTTTTTTAGTAGTGAATGTTGTTATATTTGCCAAAAAGAAAATTAGGTAATTGAATAAATTTGGTAAATTCATAATTACTCGAGACAAAAATTTCGCCCCTTATATTAAATTTATACTTTTCTTGATATCATGGAATTAAATTCTTATTATCCTGAACTTTACTAAATCAAAGATTGCAAGAGAATAATTTTTCAATTTTACCTTCATCTTCGTTCCCTTTTATGTCTATCATTGCAAGAAAACCAGATTTTACGTACAAAATTTCCCAGACTTTAAATTAAAGGTTTGTCTCACATTGTTTTCAAAACCTAACTTTTCCTACTTTATGAAGGTTCACATTTTCAAGGAGGCTTGAAGACTTATAGAGAAGAAATAAAGGAGAATCACGTGTGCCAGATATTGCTTTTACCTGTCGGAAACGTTCCAAAATTTGTAGACTGCACCGTCACTCTGGAAATTGCTTTGGCAGACTTGACGTACATTACCTACGGCATTATTCTATTTCTTAACACTCTTTTGCTCCATATCTTGTAAATTCCCATGTACCTTTCGTGCCAATGGTCTACCTTGAAAATTACACATTAGAGCTCTTTACCAACGGAGAAACACAATAATAAGTTTGATCAGGTATATAATTATAGAGGTGAAAGTTTAGAAGAATGACCAGGGATCGAGTCTCACCAACGGCAGTGTGGGAGCAACCTCTCAAAGTGAGAGGGGTTCCTTGTACGCAGTCAGAAAATGTCGTCTGTGATTCATGTTCAGTTGAGTTACCATGATTTACATTCTCCCAAATGCTCTATCGGATCGAGGTGTGGGGTGCCCTTAGGGTTGGAGTTCAACCTTTAGAAGAATGTATATAATTATATACTGAAAGAAAAGCTTCTTTAAGGCGGGTTTTGAACGAGATTGAAGATAGTATTAAGGTGACCCAACGTAATCTTAACTCTATGATTAAATGAGCATATTCATCAGGGTCGAGTTATATGTTATTGGACGGGTGGATTATGGTATTTCCTTTTCATCTTGAATCTTGAACGGACAACAGGTTTGGTAACTCTTACTGGGCTTTTGGTTGAAGGGAATTTAAATTCTCTTCCCATTTAATTCCCACCTAATTCTAAAGGCCACAAAATTCTCTTGTTTGGTTGAAATGAATTGCAATTCTCCCATTTTCATGGAATTAAAATCTCATGTCTCCCTGGGATTTTAATTCTTGGGAAAAAAAGATAGTGATGAGTCAAAATTACTCCTTCCCTTTTTAACCTAAAATTAATGTCTAACAACAATAATGGACATTTTTTACTTTATACTACTTATTCCCTTTCAATTCCCATGTATACCAAACATTGGAATTGAAATTCCCAGTAATTCCATTCCTGTAAACCAAATACTGGAATTTAAATTTCCACTTTATTCCCAGTAATTTATCTCCCATGGAATTGCAATTCCTTTCCCACGTAATTCCCCCTCTCCAACCAAACGCCCTGTTATAGTGGGAACCAAGGTTGTGCAATACACTAGGCGCTAGTCGTGCGCCAAATACCCGCCTAGGTGGAAGACACAAAATTAAATCATAATAATAATACACAGAATATTTATATTGGAGGAAAATAAATGTTGGTCCCGATAGAAAGAGATGAGAGTCTAGAGGGGGGGGGGGTGAATAGACTCTTTTCGTTAGAAGCCCTAAACGTCACCTTTCGGTGTCTTGGCGCAGCGGATAAGATAGATTTGTTTTAGATACTTTGCACGAGTTTGCGTAATTGGACAAACTTTCGGTAACGATAATAAAGGAATGATATGAGAGCAAAAAGGAAAAGCGTAAGTAAGGAGATAGAGAGGACACGAGATTTTATAGTGGTTCAGCCAATGTTGCCTACTCCACTCTTCTTCCACAACTGTGTTCATCATGATGTGGTGCTTCCGGATTTTCACCATGCATCGAGTGGCCATGTTCAGGTGAGGCTTCCTTTCTGTCCTCATGAGCTGGAAGATTATGTTGTTGTTGTACAGATTTGCTCAGATGCGGAATGATAGCACGAGACGAGTGAACTGGATTTTTACTGGATGCTTCATCCGAGTCTTCGTCTTCAGATGGTATTTTCAAGAGAGGTGGTCTTTGTGGACAGTTAGCATAGTCCGTTTCGACCAAGATAGTGTGGCTATCTTCTGGTTCTTCTTCTTCAGCACCTTCTCCTCCTTGTTGATTATTGTTATCATCATTATCATCATCATCAGTATCATCAGTACCACTGTTGTCGTCTTCTGTTTCATCATCATTGTTCTCGTCTTCATTTTCTTCTTCATCCTCTTCTTCGATTTCGTTGCCATGAACATCTTTCGTTCCACTAGCACTGCCTTTGGGATCTCGAGGATGATCTTCTGCCATTTTGGCTTTAATTTTGGATAGCAGCATGATGTAGCGAAGTTGTTTCAATTCGGCTTCAGTCGCTGGATCCATGAGAGGTTTATGAAGAGGGATTACCAAGGGAGCTTTGTCCTTCCCGAGAGATCGATGAGTTATTCTATAAGAGTACACTCGGTGGATCTCCTCAATTCGCACAGCCTTTGTGACGTCCTGAGTTTCAAGCCATTGAAGTGCGAATTCTTCTTCGTCGATCATGGCTTCAAAAGTTTCAAGAAAGGTTCTGAGAGGTGCCGTGCGCCACTTGTGCCATTGTAGAACTCGATTGTAATCTCTTTCAATCGATTCTCTGAGAGATTTATCGAGGGTGTACCGGTCTGGAGAAGATTGATGAGCAGATGGTTTCGGGACAAATGATGTTTGAGCAGCTGTCATTTCGTCTACTAGTGCAGGTTCTTGTGTCAGAATTACCTGCTCTGCAATAGTAGGTTCTTGTGGAAGAGATTGAGCATCATTTGGAGCATCAGAGGCTGCTTTCGGGATGTCTTCTGGAGAGCCCGGCTCGTGTGGAAGATTTTGACATCTTTCCTCCATTTCTACAGTAGCAGGTTCTTGTGTCAACTCTCGTAGGAGTTGCTCTGCTAAGGTAGGTTCTTGTGGATGAGGAACAGGAGATGCATTCGGATTGATGGATTTGTGAGCAACGGGACTTCTTTCGGGCAGAGAAGTTTTCAGTTCCCCCTCAGAGGTTGCTACTTTCGGGATGTCTTCCCCCTGTGATGTTGCTCCTTTTGATAAGGGTTCCCGGTTTTGAGCAGGTCTCATTCGACTTCGTTTGCTTAGACGAGTGAGAAGTTGATCATCATCATCTTCAGAGGAGTTCTGCACGATCAAGGTTTCGAGAAAAGGATCACCTTTCGTCTTTGGTTGGGAGATGACCGTCTTTTGAGTCTTAACCCGAGAAGAGGATTTTTCTTGTTTCTGCCGTTTTGGTTTTGGTTGAGCTTCTTCGTCTGCTTTAGGGGTTTTTAACTTTCGTTTGGACTTCCCTTTGGGTAGATTGGGTTCAAGAGGAATGCCCAATTCCAACGCCTTCTGTTTGTCATATCCAGATGGTTTTTGCTTCATGTGACAGACCTTTTGACCAGGTGGAGCACCAGCACGTAGAATCACTCCTTTTGTGGCAAGAAGATGGCTTATAATGAAACCGAAGCCCATCTTCTTTGTAATGTCACCAGGACTCCTGCGATGGTATGTGATGGTGTGGGCGATGTTGTTGAATACTATTTTGGACCAATCAATCTTATGCTCATGAAGGAAGGCGTGCAGCATTTTCAGCTTTTCCCTTGTGACATCATCTGTGCCAGAAGTCTTGTGGTCCACAATCTTGTTGAAGATGTCTACTGCAAACTCATGATCCAACCGGAACCATTTTTTCTTGAGGGGCTAGAAAATTTCATCTTTGGAAGGGGCCTCCTTGTGTCGTATGGATTCATAGAAATCCTCCGGATCTAGATGATAATATACCAGGTTGGATTTGTAGGACTCATCTCGTCTGGGAAACCCAAAAGTTGATCGAATATCCTCAGCAGTAAACACAATGTGATGTTTATTAACTCTTGAAGTTATGCTCGAGAAATCAGAAGCCACATACGCATTCAAATAAAACTGAGTAACGTCAAGAGGATACCATTCATCATAGTGGTGAGTTACCAAACCATATAAACCTGTTTCTAGCAAAAGAGCGATTATCCGTTCTCCAAAGGCTTTATCCAAGACATACTTACGAAACCCTTCTTCGTCCCACATACTTCCTCCTACGATAAATGGAATTCTGGACTTGATAAACTCTAAATCTTCCATGGGAAAACTTGGTATTACTGGAGTGGATGAGGGTTCAGGGTTCTCTGGATTCTTTTCGGAAGGAGCCGCCATTGATGATAGAGAGCTTGACTATAGAGAGCTTTGAGAGGAAGGGATGTATTTTGAGAGTTGTAGAACAGACGGAATGAAGGTTTGAGCAGGGTTTATAAAGCTCCGGGTTGGTGTCCTTAAATCAGCCCATTAAAAAAAAACTTATTCGAATTTCGAAAAAGAACTCAGCGGTTCCTTTTCCTCAAGAGGTAACTGATCATCATGGATATGTGATAGGAACGTGTGCAGATCTGAAACGATCATTCCCTCATTTAATGAGGAGAGAGAAAAGCACTCAAGTGCTGAGAGGTGCATTAAATGCACGTCTTTGTCCTGTCAGACTAGTGGGATAGTGGCGATTTTCTCGGCCGTATGATCCCAATAACACTTTATGAACGGTTTAGATTCAAAAAGGAATAGCGTCTTAAGTACGATTCAAAAACCCGAATGTTGTTCAGAATTTCATAAGACGCACAAAATGTTGCCCGAGAGAGAAACAATCAACATTGTCACCCGAAAGATTGGTAACTGATCAGTCTTCAAGATTCGTTTAGATGAATCATGAGATCATTTCATGATATCTCCTTTAGGAAATATTTTTCTCGCTATTTTGTTCAAGGTGGTCAAATCCTTGAACGAAATTATTTCTTGGGATTTTTGAGAAAAAAATTGCGAGTAAGTTTCGGTACACAGATAAAACATGACATCTTATTAGCACATAGATAGGCAAGCTTTTATTCAACAAACGAGAAGAGAAGATACAGAAACATAGATGATGATTTTCAGAAAATCATTTTTTCTTCCCCTCAACCTTCTTGGATGAAGAGCATTCAGGCTTATCTTTCTTCATCCTTCCAAACACTTCCCTATACCATCTTTTATAGCGCGGAAAGTTGGAACCAGTAGAGGACTCAGCTTCATCATCTTTGTCATACTTCTCTTCCAGATTTTCTTGTGCCAGAAAGGCCATGTAGTCCTTGTCAATCCATTCTTTTGGGATTGTCTCACTTGGATCTTTTGAGATCTTTTCTTCATTCTCAGATTCAACGATGAATCCAGCCATATCATCGTATTGAAACGATGAGTCTGAATCAGAGATGAGATTGATAGGAACATTAGGACTATTGCCTGGGTATAAGTCACCTTGCTCCTCCCTGAGGCGCCTAGCGGCCTCTTGGAGCTTGCGAGAGTCATTTCTCGTGAACCTTTTCTTAGGTGCCATTGAGAGAGGAGATGGTGAGAGTTGTGAGAAATTCTCTCCCTTTTTATAGCCAAGGATTGAAGGGCTTATCAGAGAGTTTATCAACATAGCAATCAATGCTCATTAATGTGGTCAAGAGAATGCTGATTTCAGTTGAGACTAAAATTTTGATTCTCTGTAAGGCTCGAGTTCTAACGTGCTTAGCATTCAATAAATTCATAATGAATTTTTGTACTCTTTTTGACCAGATATAACTTGTAATAAATGCACTCAATCAGTAATCCTTCCTGTAATCCGAAACCATAAGAAACGTATGCAATGCATTTATTTGGATAACACAACCATCATGACATACATGATAGAAAGAGAGAGAAACTTAAACATAAAAAGCTCAACCTACTATGGTTTAAAGGAAACGATAGGGCACGTGAAGTTCCAATCGGGTCATCTCATCAGTCACATCAGCCAGATTTGTTGTTTTGGCGTATTCATCCAACTCTTCTAGAGAGAGAGTGGGTTCGGGTGGCTGATCTGTGACCCGAGAGTGGACCCTTGAGAAATCCTCATAGGATTGAACATTGGGTGGAGGAACTTCAGGAATGGGATACCATCGAGAGGTTGGTGTCGACGAAGAGTCTTTGTTGGAGCTCTTCATCATCATGATTCTCTCATAGGCATCCTGTCTGGCTTGTTCCAGATGATACCTCTTTTTGGCCCTAGATTCGTCGACAAGAGTGTCAAGAACCTCTTTGTTAGGCATTGAGAAGGTTACGTTGATCATCTCTCCTTCTTCTTTCAAGCTTATGATGGTGGCATTAGGGAGCTTGCTTGCTTCCTGTAAGTGATGCTTCAGACGAGTAGCCCTTTTTCCTGCTTCGTCCATTTTTCCTTTCTCTTTGTTCATACCTGCGATCCTTTTTCTTAGAAAGAAGTGAGTGTGTCTTATGCATGGCGAAACTATTTTATAGGCAAATAAGTGTCGTGGAGATCTATACAAAATCTTTTGGATACTGACACTTTCTTGCGTGAGAGATACGAAAACAAAGAGACACGAAAGGATAAGGTGATTCATTATAAAGCATGGTGGAATAACATCACATATTAAGAAAAGGACAGAGTTATTTAGATCTTCCTTTTCTTGCTGCTGGCGGTGGATTTGAGTGGTGAGAGCATCTTAGGAGGGGTGCTGGACGGTGAATAGTCGAAACTGTCGCTTTTGTCCAGCACACTGTTTTCTTTGGCATATCCAATAGAATTGCCTGCAGAAGGAAACAGCTCTTTTGACTCTTTGTCTGTTGGAGCCCGAAGAAGACTCTGAATATGTTGAGAGTGTTCCATGAACTTGTTCACTTCCTCCTGGGTGATGAGTTTGTCATTAAGGATCTCACTTTTTCCACTTTTTCCACCCTGATTCTCAGTGTTGGTTCTTTCACTACCTGTACTCATACCTGCAAGAACAAACACTAGAACTTTTGTTAGTGATGTATGCACAAACAATTAGTATACCTTATTTATAAGGATACTTGCGTGTAAGGATGGATCAAATCTTGCGAGAATCAAGAATACGAATCTTTACAGATTTGATTCTCTGAATTTTAGGTCATTTCAATCATTCCGATCTCATGCCTTAAAAGAGAGAATCTTGTCTCACTCAGAGGTTTAGTGACTATATCTGCCAGTTGATCATCGGTATTGACATATTCGAGAGAAATATCTTTCTTTTCAACATGATCACGAATAAAATGATATTTGATATCAATGTGCTTGGTCCGAGAGTGTAGAACCGGATTGTGTGTGATTGCTATAGCACTTGTATTATCGCACTTAATGCTCACTTCTTGGGCATTTATCCCATAGTCTCTTAATTGATGTCTCATCCATAAGATTTGAGCACAACAACTTCCAGCTGCTATGTATTCGGCCTCAGCCGTACTAGTAGCAATGGAATGTTGTTTCTTGCTAAACCAAGACACAATTCTTCCTCCTAGGAACTGACATGTTCCTGAGGTACTTTTTCGATCAATTCGACAACCTGCGAAGTCTGCATCTGAGTATCCTATTAGATCAAATGATCCTTCTTTCGGATACCAGAGACCGACACTTTGTGTGCCCTTAAGATATCGTAATATCTTTTTAGTTGCAATTAGGTGACTTTCTTTCGGTTTAGCCTGAAAGCGAGCGCATACACCAACAGCAAACGAGATGTCAGGTCTGCTTGCTGTTAGGTATAGAAGAGAGCCAATAATACCACGAAAATTTTTCTGATCAACTTCCTTTCCTTCATTGTCAATGTCCATCCTAAGGGATGTACTCATAGGTATTTTGACAGAACTTTTTCCATCAATGCCAAATTTTCGGATAAGATCTTTTGTGTATTTGGCTTGGTTTATAAATATCCCATCAGGACATTGTTTAACTTGTAAGCCCAGAAAATAATTCAGTTCTCCCATCATACTCATTTCAAATTTTCCTTTCATGAGATTAGAGAATTTTTCACATAGATCTGGATTCGTGCTTCCGAAGATAATGTCGTCGACATATATTTGTACCAGTAGGATATGATCATTATCCTTTATACGAAAGAGTGTTTTGTCAACCACTCCTTTCGTGAAGCCACGATTGATTAGGAAACATGACAGTGTATCATACCAAGCTCGTGGAGCTTGTTTCAAACCGTATAAGGCTTTCTTAAGGTGATACACCTTTTCGAGGTCATTGTTGATAGTAAAACCAGGAGGTTGTTCAACATATACTTCTTCTTCAAGAAGTCCATTCAGGAAGGCGCTTTTGACATCCATTTGATAGACTTTGAAATTTTTGTAAGCTGCAAAAGCTAAAAATATTCGTATAGCTTCCAATCGGGCCACGGGGGCGAAGGTCTCATCAAAATCAATACCTTCTTCCTGACAATATCCTTTAGCCACAAGACGAGCTTTGTTCCTAACAATGAGTCCATCTTCACTCATTTTGTTTCTAAAAACCCACGGGAGCGTTGTTAGAAGGATTGATTGGCTGATTTCCATTTGCTTGTTGAGATGACATCTCGGGTTCTGGTACTTTCGGCTGATACTTCATGTAAGACGAAAATAAGTCTTCTTCGTCTGAGATGTCTTCATCTACGGATTTCTGAGCATTTTGAGCTGGGATAGCAGGTATCTTGTATCCAGAAGGATTTTTCTCAGATTGTTCATCAAATTTGACGTGGATGGATTCTTCGATAACCATTGTGCGCTTGTTCAGAACTCTGAATGCTTTGCTTATGGATGAATATCCCATGAATAATCCTTCGTCAGCTCTTTCGTCAAATGCTTTAAGATAGCTTTTGCCATTGTTGTGAATAAAACACCTGCAACCAAAAACATGAAAATATCCAATATTTGGAGTCTTACCTTTCCATAGCTCATATGGTGTTTTGTTGTGAGACTTGTTGATTAAGGATCTGTTCTGTGTATAGCATGCGGTGTTTATGGCTTCAGCCCAAAATCTCTTTGGTAGACCTGAGTGTGAGATCATTGTTCGTGCTGCTTCTTTTAGAGTTCTATTTCTCCTTTCGGCTACTCCGTTTTGCTGAGGAGTTCGTGCTGCCGAGAGTTGATGAAATATTCCATTTTGAGCACAGAAATCCTTTATCACTTTGTTGACAAATTCGGTTCCTTGATCCGATCTGATTCTTATTATTTTGACATCCTTCTCTGTTTGAAGTTGCTTCAAAAGATTTGGCAGAGCCGTTTCTGTTTCATTCTTCTTTTTCAAGAAAAGAACCCATGTATATCTTGAAAAGTCATCTACTACCACAAGGGTGTACTTTCTTCCGCTTATACTTGCTGGATCTATTGGTCCAAAAAGATCCATGTGCAGAAGGCTTAGAGATCGGGAATTTGTGTCTACATCTTTTGACTTAAAGGACGACTTTAGCTGTTTTCCCTTTTGACAGGCATCGCATATCCTATCTTTCGTGTATGATGTTTCGGGTAAGCCTCTTACAAGATTCCTTTTTGCAAGCTTGTTTATTGTCTTCATGTTCAAGTGGCTTAGCTTGTTGTGCCATTCTTAGTTGAGATCTGCATTACTCTTTGCTACAAGACAAACATTAGTATTAGAAGAATTTAATGAAATTACATACATGTTCTTCTTTCGTTGGCCTGTAAGTGCTGTCCTGCCATCCTTCGTGTTTATGATTTTGCACTCTTCTTTAAAGAATTCTACTTTGTATCCTTTGTCGCAGAACTGACTTGTGCTTAGAAGGTTGAATTTAAGTCCTTCTACATAAGAGACATCTTGTATGATTATTCCTTTCTTGATGATATCTCCTTTTCCTCGAGTTTGGCCACTTGTTTCTCCTCCAAAGATAACTTTGGGTCCATTTATTTCTATGAAATTGCTCAAAATTGTTTTGTCACCAGTCATATGTCTTGAGCATCCACTGTCGACATACCATATGACCTGTTTCTCCTGCATCAAAGATTATGCATTTTTAGGTACCCACTTAGTTTCGGGTCCTTGGGGGTTAGCAGTCAATTTTGGAACCCACATTAACCTAGAGTGCACATGACTCATCCTTGGTCCTCTGTATCCGTTGGAGGTGCGATAATCGTAATAAATACTGGCAAAGACTTTGTCCTTATACTTCCTTTGTTGCTCTTTTGGTGGAAGATTTTCATAATACCAACGATAATCGGTTTGTTTACGCCGATGTGTTACCTCAAGAGCTTTCCTCGAGAGGAGTTCCGGGTAATCAAACCAATCTTCTTCTGAAGGCCCAGTCCTTCCATTGCCATACCCAGATCTTCTGAGGATCCTTTCGGGTTGTTCGTTCTTTGAGATTCCCTGAGCAGAACTCTTTGGACGATATTGCCTCTGGTTAACATTTGTCTTTTTATAGGATCGAGAATTCCAGTTAGGCTGACTCAATTTTTGGTGTGGACTTTTTCCACTGCCATTTGGTCCATTCCTTTTGACATATATTTGTCTAGGATTGCCTTTACTAGGTTTTCTCTTTCCTGTTTCCACAATTTGTTGTACAGCCTTTCCTTTCGGTTGGCTTGTTGATTGTGGTGCTGTGACATTGTTATGTACCATCATAGGCTCGGGCAGCTGGGTTGGTCCTTGAACAAATATGGTTGCAAGATTCTCGTGTGAGTATGCATTCGTGGATTTGTTCATTTCGACTTGTGAAGAGGAGCTGGAGTTAAAACCAATTCCGGTTTTCTCTCCGGGCAGTCTGGATTCGTTTAACATTCTGTCCATTAAGTTGGATGAATTGTTAAACTTGTCCAACACTTCAAGCAATTCTTGCTCTCTCTTTTCTTTTGCTGTGCACTGCTCCTTAAGAGCAAGAACATCTTTCTCGAGTTGCTCCTTAGCAATGATCAGCATATTGTTCTCAATGCGAACTTGCTCTAATTCATTATAGCTAGTCATGAGCCGAGAGTTCTCCTCTTTTAGCTTGGAGTAAGTGCTATTTATCAACTTGAACCTCCTCATCATTTCAGTGACAGATTCACTGGAGGTTTGACTCGCTAAAGAACTTGATTCGGCTGAATAACAAGAAGAAGAGTGAGAGTTTACCTCTTCTTCATCTGCCATGAGGCATAGTTCCTCTGATTCTTGGCTGTAGAGGCATAGTAGTCCTTTCTCCTCATCACTGCTTTCGTCTTCTGAGCTTGAGCTTGAGGTACTACTTTCGGGTATAGCTTTTTCAGTGTTTTCGGCAACCACCATTGCTTTTCTTCTTCCCTCACTCCTGGAGTTTGATGATTCTGGTTTATCACCTCTCTTGTGCTTTTCTCCAGATTCCCTTGAGGGGCTTGTGATATCGTTGCCATCTTGATATTTGCTAACCATTGGATAAGGACAGTTCGCTTTGAAGTGCCCTGGCTTTCGGCAGTTGTAGCACAACAGCTGTGAATCAGTGGTTTCAGTCTTTGAAGTCTGAGGGAAGCTTTCATGCTTCTTTCGGTGACCTGACCGTTGTGGATCTTGAAAGTTGTTCTTTCTCATGAATCTTTTCATTTTCCTGACAAATAGGGCATATTGTTCGTCAGTTAAAAAATCACAAGAGTTAGATTTCGACCTGTTAGGGGTTGACACTGCCTGATTTGCTACGAGGGCAATATTTCTTGTTTCTGGTTCCTCAGCATCTTTCGGTTCATGTTCAAACTCATATGCTTTGAGATCACTGCAGATTTTGGCTATGGGTGTTGTTTTCATGTCACGACTATCTCTCATCGCGATGACCTTCATCTCCCATGACTTTGGCAATCCACGAAGGATTTTCATCTCCAGTCATCAAACTTGGCAAGACTAAAAGCAAGCTGTTTAGAGCGATGTTGTGCATATTCCTTTTCCATTTTAAAAGAAATCGTGCAACGAAGAAGATCCAAAAAACAATAAAATTCAAAGATAGATCTACCAGGCAGTAAATGCAAAAAGCCTTTACCGTTCAAGGTATTCGGCTCTGATACCACTTGTTGGTCCCGATAGATTGTGTGGTGAGTAGGGGGGGGTGAATAGACTCTCGTTTTTCTTTAGTTTTTAAAAGAAAAACCCTGACAACACTTTTGAGTAAGGTAAGCACAGCGGAAAGATTATAGAGTGAGGGTTGCACGAGTTTGAGAAAATGTTAAGAGGAGAGATAAAAAGATGATATGCAAGCAGTAAAATAAAGCAGTAAGTAAAGAGAAGAGTGAGACGAGATTTTATAGTGGTTCGGCCAAACGTTGCCTACTTCCACTCTTCTTCCACAACTGCTGGAAGGATTGCACTATCACTCTTTAGTACAATTACACAAAGACTTCCTTGATCACTAAGCCGGACAGCCTTTGAAGGTTTTTCAACTCCGAGAGTTTACTCCGCCTCTATCAACTTCTTCTTCTAAGTTGAGGTTGGTAAGAAAGTATTTCTTGATTCCTCCAACTGTGAAGTCTTGATGGTGTGGGATGATTGCTTCAAGAGTGCAAGACTTCTTTCAAGATGTAGGGCAGTAATGGATGATCAACTTCAAATGCCTTAACACCTTAAGTAACTGGTTCGCAAAAAGCTTTGAGATTGTTAACTTTTCAAGGACTTTTTGCAAGAGAGTGAGTAGAGTGATAATGAACCAGCACCTTCTTAGTTGATGAAGGTTGGTTTATATAGGTGATGAAAATTCATCCGTTGGAGGGAGATGAATTTTTCGAACCTTTTATCTGTTGGACAAGGACCATGGAGCCTCATGCATTTAATGCTCCATTGATGGGTTTGTACTATGTAGCCGTTGAAGGTATGGAGGATTTGATGGCTTTTGTCTTTTAGCTCCAGAGATAGTACAGCTTCATTAAATGCTCTTTGGAGAGCGTGTCCCATGAGTTGAGGTCCTTATTGTCCTAGGATGTTGTCAAATCAGACAGGTAGAACATTCTTCTTGTTGATGAGAAGAAGAATACTTATTGGGATAGTCTTGAAAAGAACTGTCTTCTTAATGACAACTCCTTCTTTCGTTGCTGTGGAGTCTTCTTTCGTCTTGATCAGCCTATCTTCTATTCATAACTCTTTTCGTGTGTTTGTTCTAGCTTAACACAAATTACATATGAGTTATGGCAACTTTCGTCTAGAACGAAAGTAGCGATACAAGAGAAACGTAAGAGTTAGGGGTCTACTTTCTACATTACATTGGTATCATCAAAATCCTAATACAATGTTCCTAACAAAATTTGCTCCCAATCATCTCCTTCCCGTGAAGAAGTTGACTTGTAGAAACCCAGAAGCTCGTCTTTCACTCTCTACTTCGACTACCTTCAGACTTCCCCTCACTCTAGACCCACTATCGCTTTCTCCACTCCCCTTTTCGCTCTCCGCTTCCTCGCTAGAACCAAATACTCCGCGAAGCTGAACGTCCCGTGGCAGCTCTCAGCGGTGATGTCCGCGAAGCACGTAGAAAGGCGGACGCTGGAGGAGCGTGCGAGGATTCAATTTGGTGTGCGGAAGAACCTTATACAAATATAATAACTATTAATATTTTATTTAATACTTCCACAATAACAGGTGCAAAATATTAACAGGCGCTTACAAAATATGAGTTCATAGTACAACTAAAATCTCAGTCATATACACAACAAGAAAAATTTACAGTTTCATATACTATGATCCCAATAAACTTCTCATATATAATATTGCATTGATATACTTTAAGAATTTCTCATATATAATCTTGCATTAATATACTTTCAAATACTTATTTAATTATAAATATTGAACATTCACTCATTCGCGTGTAAAACTAGTATATATATATATATATATATATATATATATATATATATATATATATATATATACTCTATCAGGCTCAATGTCTCTGCGGACACTAGGTACATTGTCGCTACTGAGTTTCAAGCATTGGTCTCTTCTCCCAAATACTGCATACTAAACCACTAAGATATACCTATGCGGCCACTGTTCAAACACAATTGAATCGTGTTCCTCGTAATGATGATGGTGGAGATGTAGATGCAAACAATCGTTTGTCAATTTTTACTCATCCGGGTCGACCATTAGGGCAAGGTATTCGTAGATACCTAAGTGATGATGAGTATAATGCTGCTGAAATTTATGTTTTAATGAACTGTGAAGATGTTGTACCATATATTGAGTAAGTATGTCAAACTTAATCTCTATAACATATATAGATAAAAAAAAATTTAAAAATAATTCACCTCGAACTATTAAACTAATGTTAGGAAATTTGATGATGAGATACAACAAGCAAGATCAACAATAGGTGAAGATGAATTACAAAATATTTGTGAAAAGAAATTTGCTTCATGGTTTAGACAATATGTAAGTTTTACTATTTACAAATTAGTATAAGTGATCTATATTTTATTACTTCAAACTTACTAATGATATGATTTATTAATTTATATATTTAGGTATGCTCAATTAACAAGGATGTGGATAGTCCTATATACGAGCTATCTAGAGGTCCATCCCAAATTGTCACCATTTGTAAAGGATATTTTGTAAATTGATTTAAGTTTCATACACAAAAATATGGGCAGCACATAAAAACAATGAATAGTGGAATTTGGGTGAAAGGAAGTTGCTATAATGAATATGAACGTGACTACTATGGTGTTTTGCTTGATATCTATGTTTTGGACTATTTTGGAGTTGGTAATAACATAGTTCTTTTCAAGTGTGTCATTGGTTTGATACTGAGAGAGGTATTAGGGTGCATCCTTATAATGGTTTGGTTGAGGTTAATCACAAGTCAAGACTTGCATATAATGAACCTTTTGTATTAGTCCAGCAAAAGCTCAACAAGTCTATTAGAGTTGTTATCCATGCACTCGACTAAATAGGCGTAACTAGTTGGCTGTTTATAAAGTTAAGGCTAGAAATAGATATGATGGAATTTCAAACATTGATTATGAAAATGAGGATAACAATGAATCTGTTTACCAAGAAGATGAAATGATTCCAACAACTATTGCTCCATCAGATGGACTAGATGTTGAGTGTACTCTTGATGGAGGTTATATGGAAGAAGTGGATCGGATATGCTTCAAGAGCAAACACATATCCAAATTGAGGAAGAAGAATTGCTTGAAGTTGAAGAAGAAGATGAAGAGGTTGATGATGAAGATGAGAATGAGGAAGATGAAATAACATTCATGTCATCTGATTCTTATGATGATTAACACTTAAACTCATCAAATTCTATACACTTTTTTTTTCTCCCTTTAATTGGTTAGTACTTGTAATTAGTTTTTTTTTTTTTTTTTTTTTTTTTTTTTGTAATTTTGTGATTATGTATGTACAAAGCTAACATCAACTTCTTTTTTTGGTTACAACTTTGACAAGCTAAACTATCCCAACATATTTTTTGGATTAGCTTGTCCATTGGGATTTATGTTTTGTATATTAGTATGATGTTAGCTAACAGCTCTTAACTCCAATTTAGAGGAGGATATCAGTTAGCAACCCCATAATATTAGTGGTTTTTTGTTGTTTTTGAGCGATGGAGCCTATTTGTATTAAACTAATTATATCTATGATGAATTGAATTTACTATTTTATATTGGGTGATACTTATTTTGTATATATGCACAAGATTTGTGACAGGAAAATTATAAATTATACTAGTTTGAATGATGTGATTTACGACAAACATTGCGACGAACACTACGACGTAAAATATAATTATTATAATATTAACTACGACACAATTGACATATAATTGCGACAAACAAAATTATATTTAAAAAATTTGCATCATATTACAACGACAAACATATAACAACAATTGCGACATACATTTCGACAAAAATTTGGAAACAACGACGAATATGAGCAAGTATTTGCAACGATTGTAAAATCAATTGCGGAAAAAAATTGATAAAAACGACAAACTAATAAGCATAATTGCGACGAACAAAATTATTATTTGCGACACCTCGCGACAAACTAATGCGACTTATTTCAATTACAAATTACGACAAAATTAAATATATCGCGACAAAAATATGATCGTCGGTGATAATAATTAATTGCGACAAACAGTCGCAACTGGGCAATTGCGATTCAACCTGATGCAACGATCACGTTTTGTCGCAAAGTATGTTGCAATTTCTCTTTTGCGTCGAAACTGTGACTAATTGCGACGGAACCCGTCCGTCACTATAGCCATGTTTTTTAGTAGTGAATGTTGTTATATTTGCCAAAAAGAAAATTAGTTAATTGAATAAATTTGGTAAATTCATAATTACTCGAGACAAAAATTTCGCCCCTTATATTAAATTTATACTTTTCTTGATATCATGGAATTAAATTCTTATTATCCTGAACTTTACTAAATCAAAGATTGCAAGAGAATAATTTTTCAATTTTACCTTCATCTTCGTTCCCTTTTATGTCTATCATTGCAAGAAAACCAGATTTTACGTACAAAATTTCCCAGACTTTAAATTAAAGGTTTGTCTCACATTGTTTTCAAAACCTAACTTTTCCTACTTTATGAAGGTTCACATTTTCAAGGAGGCTTGAAGACTTATAGAGAAGAAATAAAGGAGAATCACGTGTGCCAGATATTGCTTTTACCTGTCGGAAACGTTCCAAAATTTGTAGACTGCACCGTCACTCTGGAAATTGCTTTGGCAGACTTGACGTACATTACCTACGGCATTATTCTATTTCTTAACACTCTTTTGCTCCATATCTTGTAAATTCCCATGTACCTTTCGTGCCAATGGTCTACCTTGAAAATTACACATTAGAGCTCTTTACCAACGGAGAAACACAATAATAAGTTTGATCATGTATATAATTATAGAGGTGAAAGTTTAGAAGAATGACCAGGGATCAAGTCTCACCAACGGCAGTGTGGGAGCAACCTCTCAAAGTGAGAGGGGTTCCTTGTACGCAGTCAGAAAATGTCGTCTGTGATTCATGTTCAGTTGAGTTACCATGATTTACATTCTCCCAAATGCTCTATCGGATCGAGGTGTGGGGTGCCCTTAGGGTTGGAGTTCAACCTTTAGAAGAATGTATATAATTATATACTGAAAGAAAAGCTTCTTTAAGGCGGGTTTTGAACGAGATTGAAGATAGTATTAAGGTGACCCAACGTAATCTTAACTCTATGATTAAATGAGCATATTCATCAGGGTCGAGTTATATGTTATTGGACGGGTGGATTACGGTATTTCCTTTTCATCTTGAATCTTGAACGGACAACAGGTTTGGTAACTCTTACTGGGCTTTTGGTTGAAGGGAATTTAAATTCTCTTCCCATTTAATTCCCACCTAATTCTAAAGGCCACAAAATTCTCTTGTTTGGTTGAAATGAATTGCAATTCTCCCATTTTCATGGAATTAAAATCTCATGTCTCCCTGGGATTTTAATTCTTGGGAAAAAAAGATAGTGATGAGTCAAAATTACTCCTTCCCTTTTTAACCTAAAATTAATGTCTAACAACAATAATGGACATTTTTTACTTTATACTACTTATTCCCTTTCAATTCCCATGTATACCAAACATTGGAATTGAAATTCCCAGTAATTCCATTCCTGTAAACCAAATACTGGAATTTAAATTTCCACTTTATTCCCAGTAATTTATCTCCCATGGAATTGCAATTCCTTTCCCAGTAATTCCCCCTCTCCAACCAAACGCCCTGTTATAGTGGGAACCAAGGTTGTGCAATACAATAGGCGCTAGTCGTGCGCCAAATACCCGCCTAGGTGGAAGACACAAAATTAAATCATAATAATAATACACAGAATATTTATATTGGAGGAAAATAAATGTTGGTCCCGATAGAATGAGATGAGAGTCTAGAGGGGGGGGGGTGAATAGACTCTTTTCGTTAGAAGCCCTAAACGTCACATTTCGGTGTCTTGGCGCAACGGATAAGATAGATTTGTTTTAGATACTTTGCACGAGTTTGCGTAATTAGACAAACTTTCGGTAACGATAATAAAGGAATGATATGAGAGCAAAAAGGAAAAGCGTAAGTAAGGAGATAGAGAGGACACGAGATTTTATAGTGGTTCAGCCAATGTTGCCTACTCCACTCTTCTTCCACAACTGTTGGAAGGATTGCACTATCACTCTTAGTACAAATACACAAAGACTTCCTTGATCACTAAGCCGGACAGCCTTCGTAGGTTTTTCAACTCCTCGAGTTTACTCCGCCTCTATCAACTTCTTCTCCTGAGTTGAGGTTGGTAGAAAATAATTTCTTGAATTCTCCAACGATGAGGTCTTGACTCTGAGATATGATTGCTTCAAACAGATGTCAAGACTTCCTTGAGGTGTAAGATAAATGATTCTTCAAGTTACTTAGCACCTCAAAACTGGTTCACAAAAGCTTTTAGTAAATTGTAAACTTTTCAAGAGCTTTTGTAAGTGAGTAAGTCGAGTGATAATGAACCAGCGCCTTCTTAGTTGATGAAGGTGAGTTTATATAGGTGATGAAAATCCATCCGTTGGAGGGAGATGAAATTTTCGAACCTTTTAACCATTGGACAAGGACCGGGGAGCTTCATGCATTAAATTCTCCATTAATGAGGTTGTACCATGTAGCCGTTAAAGGTATGGAAAGCATTAGGGTTTTGTCCTTTAGCTCCAAGAAACGGTACATCTTCATTTAATGCTTCTTGAAAATTGTGTCCCATAAGATGAAGTCCTTATTGTCCTAGGATGTTGTCAAATCAGACAGGTGAAACATTCTTCTCGTTGTTGAAGAGAAGTAATGCTTGATAAAGATCGTCTTTCACAAACACTGTCCTTTCGTGCTTATTGACAACTCCTGCTTGACTCTCGTTGTTGTTCTTCATGTCTCGTGTCTTCTTTCGCCTTGGAGACCCTATCATCTAGTCATAACTCATTTTTGTGTGTTTGTCTAGCTTAACACGAATTACGGGGGAGTTATGGCAACTCTCGTCTAGGACGAAAGCAACGATTGAAAAAGCTAAAAGTTAGGGGTTTACTCTTCTACATTACATTGGTATCATCAAAATCCTAATACAATGTTCCTAACAATTTCCCCCTTTTTGATGATGCCAAAACCTATACTCTTCTTATAAGGCTGATAAAAGTTCCATAAGGATTTTTCTATTATAAAAACA
The DNA here is from genome assembly GCF_001879475.1 of Ipomoea nil. Classification (NCBI taxonomy): domain Eukaryota; kingdom Viridiplantae; phylum Streptophyta; class Magnoliopsida; order Solanales; family Convolvulaceae; genus Ipomoea; species Ipomoea nil. Next base: position 1,184,973 of record NW_017619075.1, read on the forward strand.
GCCGTACTTGAGAGTTTACAAGTCCTTTTCTAGATTAAAGCGTTAATAAGCGAGACAAGGACAAGTGACTCAAACAAGTGACATGAGATGTGTGACAATGAGAGTTTCATATATAAAGAAGTGATCATTACAAAAACTTTATAAAGAGAAACATAACGAAAGTTAACTTACATTTCTAAAAGCTTTGATTTCTGTTGTTCAGCTTCCTTGAGTTCTTGGTCATCCTTTTCCTTTTGTTGCTTTAGCATCCTGTTGAAGTCAATTTTCTCATTGATTTTTGCTCTGAAAACTTTAATAGGATTAGTCCTGACAAGCTCTTCATGTTCTCCTTTGATGTTCAGACCAGTGTAATTGTTGTAGGCTTCCCGAATGTTGCTTCCTTCAACAATACCATACTTCCACCACGAGATCAGTTCAAACGAATTCATGCCTTCTTGGTAGCTCTTTCCTAATTCCTTGTGCACTTTGAAAGCTGCATTATGCATGACATTTTGTGGGGAGTCTTTGGTTACATTAGAAAGGTCTTCAATGAGATTCCTGATCCTTTCTCTTTCCATTGCTTCATCTTCTCTTCTCTTTCTTTCTTCATCGTGCTTCCTCCACAGTTCTTTGTTTGCTCTTTTGATTCTCTCATTTTGAGTGCTCATGTGATTTTGTCTTGTATAATTGTCTTTTGTTTTCAACCAAATGGGATTATTGCAACCCTCGAATCGTTTGCCACTGCCTTCTTCATATGGGACGAAGTCCACAAAGTTTCCTATGCCATCCATAGTTACTTTGTTGTCTCTCATAAGTTTCTGCCTTAATTTCGTCTGTTCTCTCTTTGGCAGTCCTGTGAAGATGTATTTGGCTTCAGAACCAAATGATTGTCGAGGCTTAATTTGTTTGGAGGATTGGTATCGACCATGATATCTTGGCTTCGAGGAGTGGTAACCACGAGACTTGGAAGGTGGATGAGATGGATTCGTGTTCCTTTGGTCATAGTCTCTTGGTGTCCGAGAGGGAGAGTGTCGTGCTTCACGAGCTTGATCTTTCGTGCTATCTCTCGGCTGATCATCATCCTTATCTTTGTCATCATTTCTCTTTTCCCCCTTTTTGACATCATTTCTCTTTTCCCCCTGATCACCATTACCTTGGCCTTAGCAAAAGAGTACAGTGCACGATATTTCTCTTCGTGCTTTAGAAGAGGGGTAAGTTCAACAAGAGAGTAGAACTCTGAAATTTCAGGTTTTTTTCTCAGATGATGAGCCTTTCTCGACCGAGTTCCCGAAATCACGGTGAGACATTTTTCCAGTCTCAGATAAGCTCTTGGATGAGAGTGTCTTTTCTTTCCCTTTATCCATGAGTTGAAGAAAGAGATGAGTGAGTTCATAGAAGATTGGGAGAGTCCATTAAATAGATAGACCGAACCTCTCAAAAGATGTGTCCAACTGTCTTGACCAAGACACTGCTTAGGGAATATATTCTTTTTCAAGAATTTTGTCCTTGATTCGATATTATTAGACAGGTGATAGATAAGACATATAAAGTCTCGATTAAAGGAAACCGGAGCCAATTAAACTTTATTAATCATGGAACCGAGAGAAGAAGGTACATAGGATAAGATACAACAGACAAAAGATCAAATTTTCTTCCTCTCGTTTTTCTTGACTCCAGATGGTTCACCTTTGGCCTTTTTCAAATCTCCCAGCATTTGCTTGAACCATTTCCCGGTTCGTGGGTAGTTTGAGCCAGAAGAGGATTCAGGTTCTTCCTCCTGATCATATTTCTCCATTAAGTCCTCTTGTGCCAAAAATGCCATATAGTCTCGATCTGGAATCTTGGTAGGATCTTTCGAAATCTTCTCTTCACTTTCAACAATAAAACCCGCCATATTATCATACTTAAGAGACGAGTCGGAATCAGATGGAATTTCCACTGGTGCTTGTGGACTGTTACCAGGGTAGAGGTCACCCTGTTCCTCCTTGAGACGTCTGGCACCTTCTTTCAGCTTGTGGGAATCACCTCTGGTGAAAGATTTCTTTGGAGCCATGGTAAAGAAAAGAAGGATGAGTATAATGTGAAGAATTCACCTCCTTTTATAGCAAGAAATCCACATAGCTCATGTGTCTGATACACATTAATTTCAACGTTACAATTAATGCTCATAACTGTAGTCAAGAAGTTATCAGTTCCAAGCAGGACTTTGACTGTTAACTTGTTTCTTTATGAAACTCCAACTTCAATGAACTTTTAAAATAATGTAACGTATAAAATTATGGCCATTTTGACCAGAAACCGTATGAGTGATGAGCTTTCCTGTGATTTGGACAAGTAACATATAAAGTTAGGCATAGACAAGATAAGCAGTCATTTTAAGTACGAAAGGATAGAATTTTCATTAGATCACGAGGATTCCAGGTCACGGGAGTACATCATACAAAAGCTTAGAGAAAACGATAAGGCACGTGAAGTTCCAGACGTGTCATCTCTTCGGTCACCTCAGTCAGATTTGCCATTTTCGCATATTCATCCAACTCCTCAAGTGAGAAAGTGGGTTCGGGTGACTGAGTTAAGGACCGAGAGTGAACCATAGTGACATCTTCAGAAGATTGTTCAATAGGTTGAGGAACTTCATAAGATGTTTGCTCATTAGAACCTTTCATTATCAGAATTCTCTCTTTAGCAAGCCGAGTGGCTTGTTCCATGCAGTATGCCTTCTTAGCCCTGGACTCGTTGACCAATTTGTCATGAGTTTCCTTGTCCTTTGGTGCTGTGTTGGGCATGGAGTAGGTTACAGTGACCCTTTCCCCATCTTCTTCCAGCCTTATGATGGTGGCATTCGGAAGCTTGTTGGCTTCTTGCATATGATGTTTTAGACGTTTGGCCCTTTTTTTCAACTTCGTCGCTCTTTTCCTTCCCCTTATCCATTCCTGCAATCTTTATCCTTCTCTAAGATCTTTGTGAATGAGTAAAGCTCATGAAATAGAAGAATAATATATAGGCAAAAGATAACGTGCGAATCTTAACAAAACACTGTCTTGACCAAGACACTGCTTAGGGAATATATTCTTTTTCAAGAATTTTGTCCTTGATTCGATATTATTAGACAGGTGATAGATAAGACATATAAGACATATTCGATATTATTTCTCTTATTTAATTTATTAATAATGAATATATATATTTTTTTTGAATAAAGACATTGTAAGACACATAATTCTAAATTAAAGAAATGCATATGTGCTATTTTTTGTTGTAGCTACTAAATTATTATTTAATTTAAAAGAGTAAAATAGAGTACTAATTATGCCAACTTTGATTGGGATGGGGTTCGAACTTAAGACATTTCTTATTGAAATCAATGAGTAAGTTAACGGTGAACTAACAGAAATTAACGGAAAAGATAATATTTAAAAGAAAAATGTTAACGGATAATCATATTCATTAAGGATAAATTAAAAAATCTTAAGGAAAAATTTAAATCTGATCAATCTGAGCCATTTATTTGATTAAAAAATTTGACCGTCATTTTTTCTACCCATATATATATATATATATATATATATATATATATATATATATATATATATATATATATATATATATATATAAGGGATCAGGTGTGGGAAGGGCTTCCTGTGCGGTTGTACGGTTGGACGCTCATTAAGCATTAACTGACGAACTTTAAGTACACAACACACGCACATTAAGCACACAAACAAAACACCTTCAGAAAACAAACCCACATACGTTAAGCACAAAACTCACGCATGTTAAGCACAAGCCTCACGCATATTAAGCACAAGCCGCACGCACCTTAAGCAGAAAAACACACGCACCTTAAGTTTCAACAACAACTCACATTAAGTACACACTCACGCACATTAAGTACAAAACTCATGCACCTTAAGCACAAGACTCACGCACCTTAAGCAAAAACTCACGCACATTAAGCCCAAAACTCATGCACCTTAAAGTTTCAACAACAACTCACATTAAGTACACACTCACGCACATTAAGCACAAAACTCACGCATCTTAAGTATAAGACTCACGCACCTTAAGTACAAAACTCACGCACATTAAGTACAAAATCCACGCACATTAAGCACAAACCTCACGCACCTTAAACACAAGACTCACGCACCTTAAGTATAAAATTCACGCACATTAATCACTCGCACAACTGCACGGGAGACACTCAACCGCACTGGAACTTAATTATAAATAAATAAATAAATATATATATATATATATATATATATATATATATATATATATATAATTAGGTTCTGGTGCGGTTGGTGCGCCCAGGTGTAGTTGTGGGGTTAAATCTAAGTCATTGATATTGCTTAAATCAACATACAGATTATCAAAATTTAATAAAAAAAATGCGGTGGCAATTTGATACTTTTTGCATCTAGGTTAAATTTAAGGTGCGTGGGTTTTGTGCTTAATGTGAGTAGTTTTTGAAACTTAAGGTGCGTGGGTTTTGTGCTTAATGTTAGTAGTTGTTGAAACTTATGGTGCGTGGGTTTTTCCTTAAGGTGCGTTGTTTTCATTCTTAAGGTGTGTTATTTGTATGCTTAAGGTGCGTCAGTTGTGTGAAACTTAAGGTGAACCATTTTAAAATCTTAGGTGCGCGGTTTGTGTTCTTAAGGTGCTTTGTTATATACTTAAAGTGTGTGGTTTGTGTTCTTAAGGTGTTTTATTTGTGTGCTTAAGGTGCGTGATTTGTGTATTTAAGGTGCGCCATTTTAATGCTTAAGGTGTGTCCTTCGCACAAGTACAACCGCATGGGAGCCCTTCCATATATATATATATATATATATATATATATATATATATATATATATATATATATATATATATATATATATATATATATATATATAATTGCAAAAATAAAAATTATTACATATGGTGTTAGAATTGCAAAAAAAAAACAATAAATAAAATTAAAAACTAATAATATATAACTCAGCCGAGTTAACTTGGCTGATTTGGCGTCGAGTCGGCTGACTTGGTGACGCCTAAGGGCAAACACGCCGTGGCCACCTAGGCCGCATTTTACAACCATGGGAACTGTCTATGAACTTTTTGGTTTGAACCGATCAGTTATTGATAACTTCGACTGATTTGCCTTATTTTGTTCCTTTGATAGTTATTATTCGGTCATAAATTAATTGAATCTACTATGGATTAAAAAGATCTAGTAAAAATAGCACATCAAGAGTTAAATATTATTAAGAGATATATTTTAAAAAGGAATGCAACATTACTTGAGTTCTTAGATGTATAGTACAATTATCATGATGAATTTGTTTGGTATTGTAAAAGATTAGAGAAATCTATGTAATTATCTTATGTTGTTTATCTCCTTGTAATGAAAGGTATAAGATATGGATGCATGCTAGACTCCTAGCTTCATTAAAACCACTACCTAATAATCTCATAGAGACATGATACCACTATGTGAACAATTTGTTTTATTCACTTCTTAATGGGCTTGTGGCGTGTTTATGGAAACTAGAATATAGTTAGGGAAAGCGGGAAACTTAGTTATCACATTGTTTTTTTTTTTGCATTTAATCAAACTTATAAGAATGCTTAGATATAATTAATCCCTGATGGATCCACCAATTCAATTAAAACTTAAAACTTAATAAATATTACGTGACTTGCACGTAAAGAGTAAGAATAATTATTATATTGCAATTTTACTTTATTGCTAACATCATTATTTTGTTTTTGCAGAAAATTTTAAGGATATGAGTTTGAAGTAGAACTCTTAGCTTATGGAGTATTTGACTTATTCTAGCAGGGAGAGAAATGTGCACACAAAAAAAGATTCTGAATAACTCAGGTCACCATATATGTTTTCATTTACGGGAAAATTCGCAACCACTATTCGAATGCGTGTTGAGTCTCCCCACCATATATGCCTCTTGTAATCACCATAAATGTTATAATTTATGGAAAATCTCCCAACCGCTATTCGAATGTGTGTTGAGTCTCCCACCATATATACCTCTTGTCATCACTATATATGTTTTAATTTACGGGAAATTTTGCAGCCGCTAATGGGATTTGTGTTGAGTTTCCCCACCATATATGCCTCCTGTCATCACCATGTATGCTTCTTAATTATGATCAAAGAGCGAGCGAGATGCAATTCTCATTATTATTCTGGCATGTCTTATGTATCATGAATTCATGATGAAATGTTGCCTTCCCATCCTTACATTTAATATGAACTGAATAATGCTACTAGCTCGCTCGCCTGTCAATGCATGTGGGTTTCAATTCAAGAATACATCTACCCAGTGCCCCTGTGGGTTTCAATTCAAGAATACATCTACCCAGTGAAGTTCAATTCAAGAATATATCTACCCGGTGCAATTTGTATTGTCAATGGCTGTCGGTTTTCCTTGTATCCCAAAAAAATTTAAAAAAAAATTAAATCCACCGCTTGGTGGATGACATTCTTTTTCTCCCAAATACCTGCGATGTGGGTTTCAATTCAGATGGATGATAGAGAATAAATACATATGTAGGTATATATATTTAGTACTAGAAGATAATTTTAAAGTTGTATATATATTTTGTACTAGAAGCTAGATGAGAAGGAGATATGTTTGTTTGGCTGGATTGCATTTTCTTACAAACCTGCTAATATAATATGTTGCATCTTTCTTTTTGTTAGTTGTTTTCTCCATTTATTTTCTTAGCTTTTGAATTTTGTATGTTTGTAGCAACTCCTGCCCGAAAGATATTCATTGGTTTTTGGGGAGTTCTCTATTGGCTTTTTCTTCTCTCTTGGCTTTTTCTTCTGGATAGATGTACTTGTCATGTATGTCCAACATACACAAAACATACATAAAATGGGCATGGCCGACACCTGGTTGTGAACTTGAGCCTGTGAACCAGCCTGGTAGGTGTGAGCATTGGGCAGCCTGATTTGAGCACCTATGTATGCAATGGGAATGGGTAACATGGGCAGCCCTGACCTGCTCGGAGAGCATTTATGGGAATGAGCAACATTGGCAACCTGGTCCCGCGGACTTAAAAATTCCTCCTACAATTAAGGTCTGTTCAAAATGGTCATCAAACAAAATATGTACTCAATTAATCTAGTTTGGACTCAATTAATCTAGTTTGCTGTCAAATGTGCTGTCCTACCTGTGTCAAATGTGCTGGCCAACATGTGGACGACAAATTATTATAGTCCACACAATGTTACGTGGACCATAACAAAATGTACATTTTTAATATATTAAATGTACATTATTTTGGTACTGAATGTACATTGTATAATATAATGTACACTCAGTACAAAAATAATGTACATCCCCTAAATAAAATTTAGGGGATGTACATTATTTTTGTATTGAATGTACATTACTTTTGTATTGAATGTACATTATTTTACCGCATACAAAATATGGTTCATGTAACTTATGTAGACCATGGTCCACACAATAATGAGTGGCCAATATGCGTAACCCAATTTATTTCAATTAGTTTATTTATTTATTTTACAAATATTTTTTAAGAGATAATACTTTTAAATTCAAATTTTAAATGGGTTATCTAATGAATAATAATTCTAATTAGTCTGTTGCATAAAAGATAAAAACAAAATCTTATAATATCTTGTTGTAATTATCCTTTTAGGAGTGATATATTATATATATTATTAATCTTGCATTACAAGTAAAATTCTATTCTCTCCGAGTTTCCTTGATCTCAGGCACTAACAATGGTTCAACCCGGTCTTCCTCTCCCTCACAACGGAATTGTTACTCCTAACACCGAGAATGATCCTTTCAATTTCCCTCTGGGAATTGTTACTCCTAGCAACAAACGAATTGTTACTCACTGGAATGATCCTTTGAATTTCCCTCCGGGTGTTAGATTTTGTCCAACTGATTATGAACTCATTTATTATCTCAAGATGAAGAGTATGAACTATGTATTGCCTCCCAACGAGATTCAAGAAGTTAACCTCTATAAATATAGTCCAGATCATCTTTCAGGTTTTATTCTTTTAATTATTATTTTTTTTTATTTTTTTTTTTATGTATATGTAGTATGGATTTTCATGATATAAACCTGTACTTATTTCTACGATTATCGATTATCTCACTAATTAACACACCCTAAAAATGCAGGAAGGTACCGAAAACTGGAAGAGAAGGATTTGCATTATGTTTTCACTCATAGGGATAGGAAGTATAAAAATGGTAGTAGGCCAAATAGGGCAGCTGGGGGTGGGTATTGGAAAGCCACAAGTGCTGACAAGGTCATCAAACATGGAGCTCTTGGTGTTATAGGGTGCAAAAAGACATTAGTTTTCTATGAAGGAAGACCTCCAAAGGGTGAGAAGACAAACTGGATTATGCACGAGTACACAGTGAAAGAGAAAGAGGCTACAACTCCAAAACCCAGGGGAGATAATGCTGATCCCATGAGGGTAATATAATAATTACAGATAAATTAAAACCCTCTTCAATTCTAATCTTGTTTTGGTAATCCATTTGTCACTGTTCTTTGATTATTGGACTAATAATAATTAATGTGGTTAATTGCATGCTTGATTGCTTGTTTTGTTTTAGTTGGATGATTGGGTTCTATGTAGAATTTACAAAAAATCAGACAAGGTAGGGAAGTCTACAAAGAAAGAAGATGAGAATAATAATGTTGAAGCAAATACATCTCCCCCTCCATGTCCCTCTCAAGATGAAGAAAGTGAGGAGCTTGCATGGGCAGCTCAGTTGGTCACAAATGTCCCTCCATGTCCCCCTCAAGATGGAGAAAGTGAGGAGTTCGCATGGGCATCTCAATTGGTCACAGAGGTCCCTCCATGTCCTCCTCAAGATAGAAAAAGTGAAGAGCCCGTATGGGCAGCTCAGTTTGTCACAGAGGTCCCTTCATGTCCCCCTCAAGATGGAAAAAGTGAAGAGCCTGAGCTCGTATGGGCAGCTCAGTTGGCCACAGAGGTCCCTCCATGTCCCCCTCAAGATGGAAAAAGTGAGGAGCCCGTATGGGCAGCTCAGTTTGTCACAGAGGTCTCTCCATATCTCCCTCAAGATGGAAAAAGTGAGGAGCCCGCATGGGCAGCTCCGTGGGTCACAGAAGTGAAGTTCGAGAACAATGAAGAAAGTGATGAGAAGGTCCAAGAGGTGCGATTCTCATTCCCGCCCAATGAAATGTTAACTTTCCAAGATGGCTTCAAGTTCGGGAATGACCCTGCCTATAATGATCCTCAATTCATTAACACTAATTCTTTTACTCCAGAGAACATCTACAACCACCCTTTCGATTTTCATATTGACCATTATCTTTGTAGTGATTTTGATGATCAAATCTGAAGTTGTAATTTATCAGAAATGTAATGGTCTATCTAGTTATCTTTTAGTTAGATTGATTCGTATTATTTTAGAAGAACGAACATTCTTTAATTTTTCAGTTTTTTCATTTATTGAGTTTTTATTCTTCGTTTACGTACCTGTTTTTAAATTAGAAAAAAATAAATGCATATAAAGTGGGGTTTGCTGATGGCTGGAATTGTTCATGGCCCTTCGGATCCTTAAATTGCAGAGATTTGATCATTGAAATAACCCTTCAAATTGAGGGACATATTTCTTCTTACTGAATCAGTAAGCTAAACTCGAATCGAATTTTCAAGATTGCAAAGAATTGAAATTGATAATGATGTTTGAATTAGCCTTGCCTAGAATGAAATCATGCAAGGAAACAAAATGATATGAATATAGTATGTACTCCCTAACAATGAAATCATAAGACCACTTGAACAGAAAGGAAATTGTGATCTAAACTAACAATACCAAAAGAAATATACATGGATTTTAGTAATAGACAATTACAACCTGTATTTAAAAGCATGACTAAAATAGAAGGATCCAGATTAAGCTTTAAAAAAACAAATAGAAAAATCTGAAACAGAATTACTAATTAAACACCATAATAAGTTCCCTCTAAATGATAAACTAGAAATGAGAGTAGTAATATTTAATGGAGGTATAGCTACTAAAGTAAAGCATTAATAATAATTTTAATATCCCCGGTAAGATATAAGGGTGTATTTGGTTCATGGGTTTACACTAAGAATAAGAATCAAAATTATAGTTAGTGTTTGGTTGACAACTTTTAAAAACACAACTATGAAATTTTAGGAAAATTTACACTTTTCATCGCTAAATTATCATTGATGTTGCACTTTTCGTCTATTTACTAATAAAACATTAGGGATGGAAGTTATCATTGATGTTGCACTTCTCATCCATTTACTAATAAAATATTATTAGGGACAGAATTTGCAATTTTAGTATAACTCATGGACGAAAAGTGAACACGAAATGACAAAAAGTGAAACGCCAATGATAATTTAGGGACGAATTCTATAATTACTCTATAACTTAGGGGCGAAAAGTACAATTTTCCTTGAAATTTCATTACCCATTCAATTAAAAATCTCATTCCCTATTAATTACTCCCTCCGTCCCTAATTGATTGTCTCATTTGCTTTTTGCACGATTTTTAATACAACATAACAAATATCACTAACTTTCCGATTTTGCCCCTCAAAAGTAGATGTTATTGTACAAAATATAATTATCTCTAGAAATTTGAAAAGTCAAAAGGGTAAATTGAAAAATGTAGAGTGATAGTTATGTTCAATTTTAAAAAGATGACACTATTTTGGTACAAACTAAAAAGGAAAGTAAGACAGGTAAAATGGGACGAAGGGAGTAATTAAAAAGTGTTATAAATATTATACTTATTATGGACATTATTATATAGTATTGTAACGTTTGTAACGGTTATGTAATTATCTCTCATTATTGCTTCCGTTAATTACCTTGTATGTATATATATTCCATACTTATTGTATAGAGTGATATATGAATGAAGATGAGATTCCCTTTTTTCTCTCTATTCTATTTTTCTTTTAACACGTTATCAGCTCTTTGCTCTACCTCTTCGGGTGAACCGAAGACAAGGGAAATGTTCGAGACATTCTGTCTGACTTGCGTCGTCAGGGTGTTACGCTGCCCTCATCCGCGATCCGAAGGCTCCAGGAAGGCGATGGTGGTTCGGCGTTGTCCGGAATCGTCTCCAACACCAATCTGCACCATCGCCAAAATAAGTTGGCCACAAATCGGATCCTTGATCGGAAGGTTCACCGTCGTTTGTCACTGATCGGATCCTTGATCGGACACAAATCCCAATTTCTGATATTCTCGATGATTCTTCGTCTCAAGTGGTGGCATCGATGGTTGAGACTGGTCTGGTTAATTTGGTATCGGTGATGTGGAGTTTGGCTGCTCCCGTCGATGCTTTGGAAGGGAAAGAAAGAATCTCGGAAAGACATGCACAGAGAAAATAAAAAAGAATTGCCAGAGTTTAATTTCGACCGTACTCTAGTTGGCCAGGTCTGTCTTCTACTATTCTAATTTGATAAAATATCTATACATGCATATATTCATGGTTATCATTTAAGAGGGTGATGTGTTATATGTGTTTACACCTAGCTAATTGATACATCAGTTTTGTAAGCTGTAAGCATAATTGAAGCTTTCTCTGTTGAATGACTCTCTGCATATATGCCCTCAATCCCAAGTCTAACTGCTGTTCCAGTTGAATCTGAGTTGGAGTTTGATTATAGTTTTTGGAGAATGAAACTTGAAAATGATTTGATCTTGTTGCATGTTTCCGGGTTTCCTTTCTTGAAAGAAAAATCAATGAGCACGTAGAATAAAAGTTTTCTAGTATAGGCTTAATCATATCAGAAAGAGAGTTTTTTTTTTTTCCAGATTTGTGTCCTGCTTTGGTGCCTTCCATGTTTCTATTGGTCCTTTCATGACACCTGGGAGTTATCTGTATGGTCACACAGTGTTTTTGTTGAATATTCCATACTCATTCGTAGATGAAACGTTTTAGTTTTTGGTGTCTTTTGATGAGCAAGCAATCTCTACAAGTCAGCCTGTGAAAGAGAGTGCATGATTATTCTTTTTCAGATCTGTTGATACTGTTTGTAACATTGCACTGTTCTAGGCCATGATAATAGGGTAACAATCATTTGCTATAGGCCATATATCTGCAACTCCTATTTCTAAAGCTATGTTACTATCCAAAAGTTAAAATTGACTCATATACATCGTGATGGTTTGCTGATGTTATCACATCTGTGCTTATTGTTATGGTTATTTTGAATCATCCAGTAACTAAGTTCTTTAATTTTGCTTATTTAATACATGTTTTCCTTGCTATTATCATTTAATTATGGTTCGCACTTGTTTTGAATATTTTACGGTGTTTGTTAGTGTTTTTGAACCATTTTAGGTCAAAGATATGACCAAGGGGAGTTCAAGGATGAGTTTGGAGCAATTTTGGATGAGTTCGGGGCCCAGTGGACTCGACACGTCGAAATTTTCCAGTAGCTAATTAATTCGTGCACAGGAAGTCTCGACGCGTCGAATATGCTTCTGTTTCTGGGATAAAAACAGACGCCTAAAGTGGCGCGGATAAAAAATAGATGCTTAAAGTGGCGCAGCTGGGCAAAATTCAATACAAGCGCGAGATCTCTTTTCCTAATATCAATTGCGCGGATTTCAAGGCTCATATCTCCATATTAAAAGTTAGCAATTCAAGGAATCTTCCAAATTCTAAATATCATTAAAGACGACAATTTCTTTATTTAAATATAGGAATTAGAATTTGAGTCCAATTTGGTACAAGATTCCTATTTCATCTCAACTTTGTACCCACTATAAAATCCCTCCTTCCTCAACCCTAATAAGGGAGACCGGAGACCGGGAGAATTCAGAGATTCTTGGAGACAAGAAGGAGAGAAATCAAGAGCCACAAGTTGTCTTGGAAAGCAAGAAGAAGACTAGGGAGATTTGGGAAAATCGTCTGGTTAATTCTTGTACTCTTTTGATGATTTGTAATTCTTTATTTATATTTGCTATGTATAATTTAGTCATGCTTGGCTAAATTCTTTAGAGATTCTTGGGTAAAAGTGTTTATGAACCTATGTGCCTGAGCTTTCAGTTTCTTCAATATATTATTATTTGGGTTTAATACTTGTGTTGCAATCGTGATAATATTGTTTGATGCTTGTAATTAATGGCCATAGTTACTAGCTTCATAGCCATGTTTGTGTCACCAATGGGAGTTGGGGCATAAATTAGGGCACACACGATTGCACCTAATGGTTGGTCCTTGGGAAAGGGGAACTTATTAGGGGAAGTTTATTCTAGATTGTTGCCAATCGGGAGATGGTAGCAATTAGGAATAATTGAATGCTGATCTTTGATCTTATTGGGTGTTTAAGCCATGGGAGTGGAAATTCACTAGGAATAGAGATTACGGGAGTAATTCGATTCCACTTTGCATTCCCACACAAATCTTAATTCCAAACTAAATATTGCAAACGATAATTGGCACTAGGTGATTACATACTTGAATCCCATGAATCTCAACTTCTCTCTAATTGTTTTCAAAATCCTGAACCTCTGTTTTATTTTATTTATTTTATGCCAATCAATCATCTAAGTAATTGTTAGGATTAGCTCTAATTAATAAGTTAGTAACTAGTGCTTGATACAACCACTTTCCTGTGGATCGATAACTCGTACTCCGAGAATTATTTGTTTGCAAATATACTACGCATCATTTGCCTAAAGCAAACAAATTGTGAATTAATTTCTTTTACACATCGTAATCACTGCTTGAAGATTCTGATCGGCGCAGTTTGAAAACTAAATCGGAGAAAAATACTTGTTGAACTCCTTTTGGCATGAAATTTTTTCTGGAGAACCTAGACTCGTGATATTTGATGTCTGTAAAAAGATTTTGTTAAAAATATGTTTTGGTTATTCCAGAAAAATTTGTAAAGTTTTGGTAGTGTGCTGCCAATTATTTTTTTGCCTGGAGCAATGTTGGAAAACTTTTCGAAAAAATACTTCCACACCTTGGATTGACATGAAAATTTTTATGTACTTTCAAGACTTGCTGAATTTCATATATGCAAAATTTGGTGTAATTCCAGAAAATTTTGCAATCTAAATGCATGCGTATAATTTAACTGTGAAGTATGCATTTTGTGGATTCACAAATGCAATCTGAATGCATGCGTATACTTTATCTGTGAAGTATGCATATTGTTGATTCACAAGAAAACATGTTTAGTATCACCCATTCCATGTATCCAAATTGATGCTTAATTTTTTTAGAAAGCATGATTAATAGACAAAAATTATGATACGTTATCTTGATGAGTTCACTCTATTGTATGTTGAGTACTCTACTTGTTTCTCTAATTGTCGTGAAACACTTATTTAAGATACACAATATCATATTTTTTAACTAAAGCTCTAAATCTTAATAGAGCTTTGTTCGGAAAGCAAATTATACAATTTTGGAGGAAGTATGTTTTTTTGGGGACCTTCAAAATTGAAAAATCATTATGCTGATCCACTACATATCACATACGCTAGTACAGGATGCATTTTCCTATCTGCGTTCTTTTTTTTAGTATGCAACCCTTCTAGCTATATCCCATCATGAGAAATCAATAGTGATGTTGGTTGCATTATAAGATCTTTTCTCGGCATTAGGGGGAGATTTGAAATTTCTAATTAATTAAATGCCGAGAAATTGATAAAAATCTTCAAACCCATGTACTAGCCTTATAGAACCAGAAGTTCAGACATTGAACAAATTATATGCTAGAAATCTCAAGGAGTGACTAAGTCCATAGAAAATATTTTAAGAGTTGAAATCCCCAACTAGTACTAAACATCTCTACCATTATGCTAGAAGCATATATTGGTTTAAGAATTTACAAAACTAGATCTAGTATAGAGATTTCGTCACTCCAGAAATATAGAAATTTTATCCTGAAGATATTCGTCTAGAAGGCGAAAATCCCCCAGTAAAATTGTAGGTGCACCAAATAACTAAAATACTGGGGAAACGGAACAACCAAATCCAAATACTCTTGGGAAATACCATATATTTGGTTGATACAAAATTGTCATGTGTATAAAAGATATTTACAAAGCTGTTACAGTTGTCGACAACATATTTTGCCTCTATTGCTCATAAATACTTAAATCTGGATCCAGAAATGAAAACAGTAGTATAACGCCTGCAGCGTGCTAACTGTTTTCATAGAAAATAGCAATTAAGGCATACAAATCAAAACTCGCTAATAAAATGCGAGTTGAGGTTTTCGCAGAGACCCAATATTAGTCATGGCTTTATATTCCGCTATTCAATAAAACTAGCAGTAAATAAATTAGATATGTAGCTAATAGTTATAGTTATCACATATTTTTATGGGTAACTTGTTACTTATATTTAAAATCTTTGATGGATTTTCTCAGAATGTGATGAATGAAAATCACAGAAGTATAAAAGTTAGTAAGTTACTAACTATGATCTTTCTTATAGTCAATAAATTGACTAAAGGTATTTTTCCCCCAGAACAAAGTATGAAAATATATTATCATAAACATGCCTAGTAATGTTATATGTGATTGGGAAACTCAAATATCGTTTCCACTTGAAAATATCTTAAATATATCCTCTAGTTTATCTTGAAAAATCCCTAATGGATTTATAATTCTCGAAATGAAGATTTATTTAAGTGTCATTATTTACTTTTTAAAGAGTTGCGAATGGGGTTATTATCCTCATATAGAAGGAATAATATGTATCATTATGTGCTCAATAAAGAGTTGATAATGGACTTATTTATTATCTCAATCAAATATTTATGGTGTAAACATCAATGAAATATATAAAGAGCTTGAAGATGTCAGTTCATGTTTAAAGACTGAGATTTTTGAAATAAAAAACTTGTGAAAGCTATAAGTATTATCTCGACTTGAAGATCAAATTTTTACTTGAAGATTTTTTTTTTTTTTATACACCAGTTAGCTAATACTTGATTTTGATTAGATACTTATACAAATCAATATATAATGGGATACTTGGGCACTGGCTATTATTTTTGTATCCCATAATGTCAAGTTCCAAAACTGGTTGTACTATATTTACCCCCATTGTCCTATAAAAGGACAATAAAGATTGTGTCGCTCAAATGATAAAATAATATATAATGAAATCTTTTGACTAAGATATTATGGTGTCAATCTTATACCCACGTGAGCTCCAGGATAGTCATGGGTTTATTATAAAGTATATTTGTTGACAATTGTACATATTTATTTACAAGATTCCTCTATACATTTTGGAAATTTAATGTATAGGATATCAAGATTGTTATCTTGAGGGGGAGTATAATTTTACATGAATCAATCCTGAAGATTGATGACTAACGACACATACATCATGTACTCTTTTCCTCAACTAATTTTTTTCACCAGGTTTTTCTAATGAGGTTTTTAATGAGGCATGAGCATGATATAGTATTGTCCAAGGGGGAGTGTTATAAATATTATACTTATTATGGACATTATTATATAGTATTGTAACGTTTGTAACGGTTATGTAATTATCTCTCGTTATTGCTTCCGTTAATTACCTTGTATTTATATATATATATTCCATACTTGTTGTATAGAGTGATATATGAATGAAGATGAGATTCCCATTTTTCTCTCTATTCTATTTTTCCTTTTAACAAAAAGTGATATCATTTCATCTCATTGATAATCTAATTTTTAAGTTTGGATTAATTAGTACTTTTATATTATTGCTTTGATTTTTTTATTTTTTTTGTTGATATTGATAATGCTTTTGATGTCATTATATTAGGGTCAATTACCTTGATTTTTTATTTTTGTATTTTTAAACATTTATTCCCATTATAGAGTCATACACAACAAAAGATCAATATTGATAATCACTCCAATTTCACCCTACTATCATATATGCAAAATACTTTTACTAAAACCCATTACCATTACCAAGTATTTTATTCCTATTCCTATTCCAATTCTGATTCTCATGTGTGAACCAAACACATCCTAAAAGTTTTGTATATATAAATAAAATAAATGAAAAAGACTGTGAAATAATAAATCCACATTTAAAATACAAGATTTAGAATATAATATAAAGCTAGGTGTATTAGAATATAATAGTCTTTAAAAAAAAAAAAAAAAAAAAAAAAAAAAAAAAAAAAGAAACAGAATATGATAGTTTTAATAAATTTGTTATTAGGATATGACTTTTTAAGTACTACGGAGTATTCCTTTAAAAAACAAAAACAAAAACAAAAATACTACGGAGTATTAATATAAAATAATTAATGATTATTGAATAAAAATAAATTATCAAAATAAAGAATAACTAATTAGAAGATTTTTTAGTGAACAGATACTACAATGTAATAAAGCTAGTAACATTCAAAAAAAAAAAAAAATTAGAAGATTTTTTAAAAAAAAATAAAAAAATAAAATTGACTCTGTTACAATGTAGTATATATTTATATCTACTTTGTCAACCTATTGAAGCACAAAGACTTAATACTCTCCCTCACTAGGGCTCAAATCCATGACATCCCATTTAAAAGATTCACTTCATGTTATTAGATCACAAGATCATTGACAATATAACAACTAATTAGAAGATTATGAATGAATTGAAGAAATAAACACAAAGGAAAAAGAATAAAACAAATAATAGAAAATGAATTTATATTATCTCACATAAAATATTATGCATACATTTAAAAAAAAAAAAAAAAAAACTTAACGTAATGAAAAGGAATACAAGTTTAAAGAAGGGGTGAATAGACTTGTTTAATTTTTGAAATTTTTTTCAAAGTATTGCATCGTAAAATATTTGTTACCCCTTTTAAAGTTTGTTTGAGCGTATTTTTCTCTAGTAAGTTTTAGGTTTGGTTGGTTAAATACTTGCATGAAAGTATATAGCAATAAATAAAGAGAGAGTGAGAGAGATTTTTGAAGTGGTTCGGTCAAAGACTCAGCCTACGTCAACTTTTTTTTCTTAAACACCAAGGAGGATTACACCATCACCATTAGTACAATAAAAGATCACTTAAGCCTTGAACATAAAGCCGGTCTTAAATATCTAGGTTTTTCACAAGCTACACTTGTTACTCCGCCTCTTTCAATTAAACCAAGTAGAGAATGTTGGTTTGAACACAAGGTTGTTCAGGTTTCTCAAACTATAGACTCGGCTTTGAATCTTCTTGCTTGTTGTTGTAGTATTGAGCTTGATAATTCTTTGTAACTCTTGCTTTCTCACTTCATTGGCTTCTAGCTATTACTTGTAAGCTAGTACATACTTATCACTAATTAATTTCTCAAAAGTTCTAGCCCTCATTCAGGTTTTAATGGAGGTATTTACAAATGGTCCTTGAAATTTGTCCGTTGGAGGAAAACAAAATTTCAAACGTCTTTTATCCAGTGTGCAATAACTAGTGGGTTGAGTTTTGATTTGCTTTTTGGTACGACTTTCACCAGTTGACATCACTTTTGCGTCTGCTCCTAGCTTTCTGAATTATGCAAGTTGTCTTGGCATTTTAGGAAATTTTCCTTGGAAAATGTACCTATGACACATTTTGCATTGGCTACATTCTCCTTAGCAACTTCCACATTTTGAGGTTGTTCGCTGTTCGTTCAAAAATGTTCGAACAGTGAGGTACAGGGAGTTACTTTTTACTCTCTGAAGAGTAACTCTTTGTAACAACTCTCAGCAACTCCTCGAATTTGACTTTCCTTATTCAATTCTTACTATTTGAAAATCAACTTCTCGATTTAAGTTAACTTTCTGTATCCCCTTACTATTCGGCTAAGGTTGACCCTTCCACTCTTCGGTCAAACCTTCTGGTCTTATACTCTTCATCTTCAACTCTTCGTATCTTCAAGTCTTCGAGTCTTCTACTCTTTATATCTTCAAGTCTTCGTGTGATCGTGTCTTCTACTCTTCGAGTAATCTTTTACTCTTCAAACATTAAGGCTTTGATTCTCCTGTACTTATTCTTCGAACTTCTCTTACTCTCTAGATGCATGTTTTATCCTTCAGTCTTGATTCTCCTTGAATTGAATTGGACCAAACAATAAAAATTGTCGACCTACATACAACGTAACCCATTTTTTTGTAATTTTTTGTTCAGTTCAAGGTCATTACATTTATCAATATTTGATTAAATGTGTTTGGTCAGGCTAAACCAAACAATAAAAATTTTGATTATACTCAGCCCACAAAAAAAAAAAAAAAAAAAAAAAATGTTTCCTTTATTTTTCTAGTTTAAAATTCTTATATTTATCAATTTATGTATTTATTTTTATTATAACAAGTGAAACTTTAAAATTTATTTATTTATTTCTTTTTATTATAAAAATTATTAATATTATAATTTTATAAATCTTAATTTATAATTCTATTTTAATATAAATAATTAAAATAGTGAATACTCTAAATTAAATAATTGATTCTTGTTTAATATAACAAATTATTCATATTTGAACTTATTAAGTGTTAATTATTAGGTATTTAATTCTAATTCTAATTTCATTTCTAACTTGAAGTATAAGCCGAACGCCCTAATTTTGGTAAACCCGGTATAATGCTTTCAACCGTTAACCCACCCGATTTTGTCAGTGTCTTCTCGGCGGGTCTCCCTAATCCTCCTTCACACAAAAATTAGGGTTTTCCTGAAGTTTTACAATTCTACTCGATCCAACTGTGCAAAAGCCCTTTGCTTTCTCTCCGATTCAAATGGTTCTTTCGAACATTCACCGACTTGCCCACCGCCTTTCTCTTCACTCTGTCGCCGGGAAGCTCTCACTCCTCTCTGTATGGATTCCAATCTCTCTCACACTCCCTTTCTGTGCACGTCTATTTCTCTTTCGTTGGCTGACTAAATTGCTGATCTAATTTCAGGTTTGTAGGGGTTATAGTACGGAAAAATGCTGCATATCTAATCTCCTAATTGATTCTAATTCTTCAAATAGTGTGTGAAAGTCGGCCATCTCTCAGTTTTGGCAAAAGAAATTAAAAAAAAATGTTTTTTGGCTTATACTCTGTTTCCTTGTTCCTTTACTATTTTTCAAGGGGGATTTTGTATTTGAAGAAAATTTGGGTTTGTTTAGTATCATGTGGTTTATTATTGGCAATCTTGGCATACAATTATGTGGTCTCATTCGGTTATATCTCTGTTCGGAATTTTCATTAGTCCATGATGTTTGGATGCTCCATTGCGTGCCGCACTAACAAAAACGAATAGGAACATCTTTATGGTGAAATCTTTGCCTTTGGGAAGTTTGTGAATGAAGTTGAAGATGAATTTTTTTGGCCTTTTAGTTGATTTTCCCACTTTTGATTTAACCTAATTAATTTGAAGAAATATGATATGTGCGCAGGCAGGTGAAATGAGTCACCAATTACTTTAAATTGAAGTGCAAAACCTGAATTATCAATTTTACCTTTCATTTTAACACCAATCAAAACTACCGAATGACCATTTTAACTTAAAATTCAATAGTCGAAGGACCACTTAATTTGGTGCAATTAAAAATCAAGGTACTAATTTAAGAATATATCATAATTGGAAGACCATTTTGAGAATTAATTATATAATATAATATAAAACTAGGTGAATAAGAATTAGATAGTTTATATATATATATATATATATATATATATAAAATAATAAAAAAAAATTAAAAAAATTCTATCAACCTCTACATTTGTCAATGCCCAAACTTGCCTAAAATAAGCACAATCACATAAGATGTGTAGTTGATTCCCGTTCCTCATTGCATAATGAACAAATATTACTTACATTTGTAATTCTTTTAGCCAATTCAGTCCATCTCCAGTTTGAAAGGCATCATCATGTTTAAATCTAAATTAAAAGATTCTTATTTTCAATGCAATGTTAAACCCCACACGATTTTCAATGATTTCTTGTTCAAGTTGCATGAAGTTTTGGGATTTGACATGTAATCTTTATGTAAGTTTTGATGGATGAGCCGGTATGCACTCTTCACACTAAATTTAATTCCCTCATTGTCTAAAATGTCATATCAATTTGTCTTTCTTGTCCTCTTTTTTCAATAGGTATTTTGAAGATTAAGTTAATATCCTCATTATAAAACTCTATTTTAATCAATTATTTATCCCATGATAAGTGTCAAATATGCTATATTTTGAGGGATATTTGGTAGACATTTTATGCTTTATTTGGAGTCCTTTGAGCTTCTTAGAATAACTTAATTTGCATAAAGTCAGGAACAAGGACTAATTGTGGTTGCATCAAGGGCACTTCGGCGATGTCTCGTTCAAATGAGGTGATTCAAGTGACATTGGAACCGGAAACTCAAAGGGCTACAACTTTACTAGAGATCGTAAAGTCTAATTCGAACGCCTTCAGAGTCAAATCTGCACATTAACTTGCATGCTCATGGAGAAATTGGCAGAAAGTTGTATTCAAGCTTGCAAGCGCGTAAAGCTCGTGCACGGCTCCGTAAATCAGCCCTAATGAAGGATTGAAGGCTATATAAGCTCAAGGGATCAAGTTAGAAAGGGGATATCTTTTGAGATAGTTTTAGAAAGGGTGACCAGTTAGCGGACAGATGGATGATATTCTTAGCTAGTCAAATGGATGACCGAGATAGAGAATAAATACATATGTAGGTATATTACTATATTTAGTAATGGAAACTAAGTTTACAATCAAGTTGTATGCATGTTAATTAATTATATATCGATTTGGTGCATGCATGTAAGATGCACAGGATTGGAGAATAGATATGTTTGTTTGGCTGGGTTGCATCTTTCTCACGTACCCATGCACACAAAACCTGCTAATATAATATGTTGGAGAATCCGAGCTTGTCCTTTGGTACGGTGTGTAATATTAGTACACACATTATTATATTTTTAGCTTTTGAATTTTGTATCTTTGTAGCTTCTCTGCCCTGTAGATGTTCATTGGTTTTCTGTAGAGAAGTTGTGCATTGATTTTACTTCTGGAGAAATGTCCATTGACCTTATTTTTTTAATCTGGGAAAAAAAGAATGTATATAGAAAGTATAGAAATGGTAATAGGCCAAATGGAACCGCTGGTGTAGGTATTGGAAGGCCACAAGTGCTCATACATTGGAGCTCATGGCATTATAGTCCATAAATAATGTGGTTGTCTCCTAACTCCATAAATAATTCTTGTTCTATTGACCTCATCAATAGGTTAGCAACCTACTCATCTCTTGGCAAGAGAAATTGATTCTCAGTCCAATCGTCTCAACCCGTCTATATTCAATGTCTCATTTAATTGTCCCTCTAGTTAAAGTGATCTTTAAAAAAAATGAAACAAAATAAATTTATCAACCAAAATTATACTTCGAAAAGAAATTCAAAGAATAATTATCACCAATTAACCTTAATAAGATATATGTTTTCAAAAGTTGTCAACAATTGGAACATATATATATATATATATATATATATATATATATATATATATATATATATATATATATATATATAACGTTTAAAAGCAAACAAATGATATATTGGATTTGAAGAACTCTGATCTATGAATATTTTTTAAAAAATATTTATTAAAAAATGTTGAATAAATATGTATAAAAGTTACTCCGTATTGTTTTTATTTTTACATCTCCTCTTATTATCTAAATTATAAATTAATCCATCCATCAATAAATCACACTTAATAAATATGAAAAAAAAAAATTGAGTGAAACTAAAGGTAAACTCTAGGTTTATGTATTATTACATCATTCTTCCAAAAGGGTAAACCCCAACCCTAAGGGCCCCCACACCCCGACCCGACAGAGCGGTGGGAAGTTGTAAATCATGGTGACTCAACTGAACATTAATCACCCCAACCTTAAGGACCCCCCACACCCCGGCCCGACAGAGCGGTGGGAAGTTGTAAATCATGGTGACTCAACTGAACATTAATCAGAGGATAGACCGGTGCTCACTGCGCACAAGGAGCCCCCCTCACTTTGAGAGGTTGCTCCCACACTGCCGCTGGTGAGACTTGATCCCTAGCTTATAATTTGGCTTATAGATAAGAAAAGCCCACATCTTTATGTAATTATGCAGTGACAGCAGTGTGATAATTATATCTAAATTTTAAAATGTTAGTTAATTGATCTCAATTTTTTTTTTTGTTTGTAACAATTATACTAATTGACAAAGTAAACAATTATAGGAACACTAAAAAATTTAGGTATATTAAAATAATACTGTATGTACATAAAATGGCACCAACAGTAGTGAATTTATATACCGTTAACTTTTATAAACCAATTATTGATCTTGCATTACAAGTAAAATTCTAATTTCTCTCAGAGTTTCCTTCATCTCAGGCACTAACAATGATTCAACCTTTCGGTTTTCTCTTCCTAACAAAAAACAAATTTGTTACTCACCAAAATGATCCTTTCAATTTTCATCCGGGTGTTAGATTTTGTCCTTTTGATATCAACTCATTATTATCTCAAGATGAAGATTATGAACTATGTATTATATCACAACCAGATTTCAAGAAGTTAACCTCTATAAATATAGTCTAGACGAGCTTTCAGGTTTTATTTTTATTTTTTTTGTTTTTTCATGTATATGTTAGTATGAGTTTTCATGAGTGCAGCTTGCATTGTCCATAAATAGCCGTGGGTTTCCCACGTATCCTAAAAAAATTACATCTACAGTTAGGTGAATGACATTCTTCTCTCAAATACTGCATACTCAACCAGTTAGCTAAGCCTGTGCAAGGTAGTGAATGACATTCTTAGCTAGTCTGATGGATGACTTAGATAGAGAATAAATACATATGTAGGTATATTTAGTACTGGAAGCTAAGTTACAATCAAGTTGTATGGATGTTATATATATATATATATATATGCATGTTAATTATATATCAATTTGGTGCATGCATGTAAGACGATACAAAGGATTGGAGAAGATGAGATATGTTTGTTTGGCGATGAGATATGTTTGTTTGGCTGGGTTGCATCTTTCTCACTATGCACACAAAACCTGCTAATATAATATGTTGGGGAATCTCCGAGCTTGTCGTTTGGTAGTAATATTAGTACACACGTTATTATATTTTTAGCTTTTGAATTTTGTATCGTAGCAACCTCTGCCCTGTAGATGTTCATTGGTTTTCGTAGAGAATTGTCCATTGACGACTTTTACTTCTGCCAGAGATATTTATTGACCTTTTTTTTAATCTGGAAAAAAGAAGAATGTATTTCTTCACTCATAGAGATAGAAAGTATAGAAATGGTATAGTAGTAGGCCAAATGGAGGAAGAACAGACTTTTCTGAAAATGGAAGAACATCAATCCTACTTACTACATCGGAGCTAGTCTTGAAGAGGGTTAATGTGGAAAATATATGCTTCCTTTTTGTAGGGAGAAGGAGGAAACAATTTCACACTTATTTTGTTCCTGCGAAGTTGCGAAACGCATTTGGCATGCATGCAGCTAATATTCCACCCCCAGCTGGCCCCCCAGCACCAAACTCATTCTTCCCAATTGGTTGTGAAACAGATTGGAGGAAATAGCAGTAGCTGTCCTGCATAAGTTGTGGTTGTCTCCTAACTCCATAAATTTTTGTTCAATAGGTTAGCAAACCAAGCTACTCATCTCTTGGCAAGAGAAATTGGTTCTCAGTCCAATCGTCTCCACCCGTCTATATATTTATTGTCTCAATTAATTGTCCCTCTAGTTAGAGGTGTCTTAAAAAAACAAAACAAAATAAATTTACCAACCAAAATTATACTTCAAAAAGAAATTCAAAGAATAATTATCACCAATTAAACTTATGGCCCTGTTTGGTAAAAAAATTAGCTTATTGGCCAATTTTGACTTATTTTACCACTATTAATTGTTGGATTTAGTTAAAATATCAATATAAATGTTTGGTTAATTAGCTTTTTGCAATTCCAAAAGGCTAAAATTCAAAAAGCTACTCCAAGCAACTTTTTCAATTAACTTTTTCAGAAAAGAAATTATACCAAACAGCTATCAAGTAACAGCTAATTTACCAAACACTTTTCTACAATCAGCTAATGTTATCAACTATTTATACCCTCTAATTAACACAATCAGCCAACAGCTAACCGTTATTTTACCAAACAGGGCCTATATATGTTTTCAAAAGAGTTAATTCCACCAGAGCTATCTTGTCTTTGGTGACAATTCCAAATTTAGTCCCAGACTATTCTTTTTGTCGTTTAACATCCCTAGACTATTATTTTTTGGACACTTAGTCCTTCCCATTACTTTTTTTATTTTTAGTAAGGGCATTTTTGTCACTTCATATTTTTCTTTTGTTATTTTTTCGGTTTCAACCGGTTTAATAGTTTTAGGACTTATAAAAATCGATAGAAAAATATGATTACTAAAAATCCGAGGTTACCTAAAGTTATAAATCAATTAAACCGATTGAAATCGAAAAAATAATAAAAGAAAAATATGAAGAGACAAAAACGCCTTTACTAAAAATAGGAAAAGTGATTGGAAGGACTGAAAGTGTCCAAAAAATAATAGTCTAGGGATGTTAAATGACAAAAACGATAGTCTGGGACTAAATTAAATTTGGAATTGCCACCAAAGATAAGGGACCTCTTTTGGAATTAACTCTTTTCAAAAGTTATCAACAATTGGAGCATAGGAAAATTATTGTAATTTATGCCCCTCACAAATATGCCAATTATCAACGTCATCTCCGAATTATTAATGGTGTAGATAGTGCCCCTCAATTTAAAAAATGTGACATATATTGTCCCTCCCCTAATACGAAGGAGGAGAAACATTGTTGATGGCCGAAGGAGAACAAATGAAAAAATAAAAATGGAGGAAAAAAAATGTGGCATTCGAACATGAAAAATGGCGGGTAACCACATTTACACCACTAATAATTCAGGGGATGACAATATATGTCACATTTTGAAAATTGAGGGGCAACATTTACACCACTAATAATTATATGTCACATTTTGAAAATTGAGGGGCAACATTTACACCACTAATAATTCAATACTAACATTAATAATTAACATATTTGTGAGCGGTATAAATTACAAGAGTAAAAGACATTTTTGGTCCTAGACTTATAGTGGCTTGGACAATTTTAGTCCTTTATAAAAAATTTTGCCATTTTATGGACAGAGTTATTGTGGCGAAGACATTTTTGGTCCTCCGTCTATATTTTTGTTAAATAACCGTCTGAGAGATGGGTAATTACGTCAATTTAGGCTATCTCCTTCTATCTCTTATATCTATGTTTGTTTTGTTTTCTTCTCGGTCATAATTCGAAGGAGTCGGAGAGTCAAAGTTGCAGTAAAGGCATGGTTGTGGGCAGAGCATTTCGTAGTGCAAAACTACAAATAAATGAGGGTCAGAGTAAAGGCATGGTTGTGGGACCAAAATCGTCCATCTCACAATAAAGAGATAGCCAAAATTGACGTAATTGCCCCTCTCTCATACGGTTATCTAACAGAAATATAGACGGAGGACCAAAAATGTCCTCGCCACAATAACTATGTCCATAAAATGGCAAATTTTTTTATAAAGGACTAAAATTGTCCAAGCCACTATAATTCTAGGACCAAAAATGTCTTTTACTCAAATTACAATTTCCCTTTGAGCATATATAAAAATAATGTTTAAAAGCAAACAAATGATATATTGGATATAAAATTAATTCATCGATCAATAAATCACACTTAATAAATATGAAAAAAAAAAATTGAGTGAAACTAAAAGGTAAAATCTAGTATATGTATTACATCATTATACTTAGGCTTATAGATACGAAAAGACCAAACCTTTATGCAATTATGCAGTGTGATATTATATCTAAATTTTAAAAATTTAGTAAAATGATCACAATTTTTTTTTAATTTTAATTTTTTTTTTTTTTTTTTTTTGTGTTTTGTAACAGTTATACTAATTGGCAAATTAAACCATGGACCATGGGTCCTTACATATATGTACATAATTATAGGTACATTAAAATAATATTGTACGTAGTGTTGGATCTCAGCGCTGCACTATGCAGAAGTCAAGCACGCTTTACCACAGAATTTTATGGTACCTGGTTGTCATATCCTATTCAAAACCAATTGGTGATAGGTAGGTGTACATTAACCATTTAACCATCTCTCCATGGTAAGCCACAACACCACGTCTCGAATCGAGTAGGGGCTAAACTCGGCCTTCCTGGCCGACGCCCAACACGTAGTACATAAAAATGACACCAACAATACTGAATTTATGTACCTTTAACTTCTATTTTTTTTTTTTTATGTACCTTTAATTTCTATAAACCAAATTTATGTATCTAGAGTAATGGTTTTTATGTACTTGTAGACTTATTTTAAAAAATTGAAAAAAAAATCAATATGGTGTTATTTAAAAAATCTTAATTAGACTTTTTAATAATATATTTTTTATACATTAATTTTATTTATAAAAAAAATTGGGGAAGTAAATTTTTGGATGAGGTCCAAATATAACTAATGCTAATTATTCATATCAATTTTATTAAACTTGCAACTGTATTTTGTAATAATTATAATTTTTAGGAATAAGGGTCAAATAGGCCACCGAACTGCACATCAAAGTGCAATTAGGCCATCGAACTAAAAAATAATGTAATTGGGTCCCTAAACTACACAAAATCATGCAATTAGGTCTAAAATGACCTGTTGACCTGAAATTGTGCTGACATGGCGGTTACCAATTTTAAAAATAAATTTTAAATATAATTTTAAATAAAATAATTAATTAAATTTAAAAAAAAAAAAAAAAAAAAAAAAAAAACTAGAACTGCCGGAGACAAATCGTCTCCGGCAGTCTTCGTCTCCATGGCCGGAGACGAAGCTCTTCGTCTCCGGCCATGGAGACGAAGGTTCGTCTCCCTAGCCATGGAGACGAAGGTCTCTTCGTCTCCATGGCCAGGGAGACGAAGCTTCTTCGTCTCCGGCCATGGAGACGAAGGTTCGTCTCCCTAGTAGGGGTGTTAGCGAACAGAGCTTTCGGCAAACTACTCGTGTTCGTGTTCGTGTTCGTGTTCGGTAAGCGTTCGTTTATGTTCGTTTGTTAAGGTAAACGAACCATTAACAAACAAAAATTAGAGCTCGGTTAATAAACGAAAAGAGTTTGAACAGTTGTATGCTCGTTTGCTAAGAGATCGTGAACAAGCTCGTTTGTGTTCGTTTATTAATGTTCGTGAACAAACTCGTTTGTGTTCGTTTAATAATATTCGCGAACAAGCTCGTTTGTGTTCGTTTAATAATGTTCGTGAACAAGATCGTTTAGTGTTTGTTAATAATGTTCGCAAACATGAACATATATTATTTCTTGTTCACGAACGAATTGTGATCATGAACATGTGCATGTGTTTGGTTATTAAAGGTTCACGAACGTGCTCATGAACGTAAACCAATATGTTCGTGAACGTGTTTGTTAACAAACATGTTTGTGAACTTGTTTGTTAACGTTAACGAACACGTTCGTGAACGTGTTTGCGAACGTTAACAAACACTAATGAACGCTTAACAAACGAACACGAACAGGATTTTCAAAAACCTTAACAAACGAACACGAACACGAACACTCTAGAATTCTTAACAAACAAACACGAACAATCTTCGTTCGTTTATGTTCGGTTCGTTAACAGCCCTACTCCCTAGCCATGGAGACGAAGGTCTCTTCGTCTCCATGGCCAGGGAGATGAAGCTTTCGTCTCCGGCCATGGAGACGAAAGACTGTCGGAGACGATTCGTCTCCGGCAGTTTTCGTTTTAGTTTTTTTTTTTTTTTAATTATTATATAATTTTAATTATTTATTTTATTTTAAAATATATTTACAAATTATTTTTAAAATTGGTAACCTGCATTTCAGGTAAACAGGTCATTTTGGACCTAATTGCATGATTTTGTGTAATTCAGGGACCCAATTGCATTGTTTTTGAGTTCGATGGCCTAATTGCACTTTGGTGTGCAGTTCAGTGGCCTATTTGACCCTTATTCCTAATTTCTAATCCAAGAAAGAATCCATCGATCATTTGATAATATAAATACAATATGCGCGACAAATTATTCAGTTACATTTTAATTAAATACACTGTAGTTTCATTTTGTTCTGAACACATACACAATAAATAATTTATTAAAATTTAACTGGTGTCGTTTCTTTACCTAAAGAAACGACACCGTTTTCAGACCATGGTCCGTAGTATAACAACCGCTTATACTTAGGTAATATGGTTTGCGCGATAACTTACAAGATTTAATTAAATCAATAGAACACTTACTAATTTATTCTAATATATATATATATATATATATATATATATATATATATGATGCACAATCTAATGAAATCTAAGTCCTTGGTAGAGGCGCTTAGTACTTTCCCATTATTTTTGGGAAAATATTTTCAGAGGATGTATTTGATAGGAATAATTTTGTAGGAAAAATTAATTAACATGCATGTTTGGTATTACCCTTGAAACATAAGAGTTAAGGCTTAAGGGGCTCATTTGGAAACTTAAAAAATGACTTCCCAAAGTCATTTTCTAGATTTTCTCATGTTTGGAAATTTAATCAAAGAAAATAAAGTCAAAGAAAAATATTAGTTGTGGTCAAAGGAAAAAAAAAACTCGATGGTTAGAAAATGTCTTTGATGGATATATTATACCCACGACCTGACCCGGGGTAGCAACATGGACCCGGAGCACCTTGGTGGAGCCCAAGAGCAGCACGGACCCGGGGGACCACGGAGGTGCCCAGGAGCAGCACGGACCCGGGGGACCACGGAGGTGCCCAATAGCAACGCGGACCCGGAGCACTACGGAGGTGCCCCGACCCGAGCTGACCTACGTGGAGCTCGGGTCGGGGAGCTCGGTCCTACCCGAGCTCGGCACCACTCGGGCTCGGGACCCGACCCGACCCGGTCCACCCGGGCCCAGTCAAACTTGAGATCTAACCACCCCCGATTTAAGGGGAGGCGGTTGGGGGGTTTGCTTGTATAAAAACCCCCATCCTTGTCCTAACAAGGGGCAATTCATTCCACATTATACGATTATTACACACTTTGTCCTACCGGATCTTCGTAATAGCCAAATACTACGGCAATTAATATAATATACGGTCCCCAGCGACCTTTACGACATCGTTCTATATTATTCGTTTATTATTCTTATTATACTCTTATCCAGATTTGTTGATTCGGGTCCACCCCGGGTTAATTAAATCCATCATTGGTGCTCTTATTGAGAGCTGCTGTATAAGCTTAAGCGCTCTCCCCACTATCTTTCATCCCCAGCGATGGCAAGATCGATATCCAGCTCTCGTCATACCAATGGTTCCCGCGGCACCCAGCTCGTCGCTAACGGGAACGGCCCCAACGGGGCCCCCGCCCCCAGCATCCAACCAGCCGCCTCCGCCAGGTCGGGGGAGGATCTGAGGGCCCAGCTCACTAACCACCGTAGCAGTGGTGCGCCACCAGCACCCCCTGTCGCCCCCGCTCCAGCTCGCGCACTCATCGGGAGGGGGTGGCGGTCTTTGAATAAGCTTCCACCGCGCTGGCGCGCGTCGCGGCGGGCCTCCGAGCAGAGGAACAAGCCGCCTTAGGCGCCACCGGAGGGGCGCCGGTGTCGCCTCCGCCTCCTCCCACCCGGGGGCGCAGCGGCCCGAGCACCCGACCGCCCCAGGCACCTGTCACCCAGGGGGAGGTCAACTCGCCTCGACCATCGGAGAGGTGGGGAAGAGGGGACTCCCGCCGAGACCGCCAGCGTGACGACGATGGAAGGGCCCCAACCCAAACCAGGCCCGCCCTGGAAAGGTTGGGCGACCGGATGCCAGCCCGGGAGAGGTTGGGCACAAGGCCTGCTGCTAATGAGCCTCCACCAGCAGAATCCTGCTCCCGTAGGCAGTCACCCGGAGGTCGCCGAGCCGCGGGCCCTGGGCCCCGCCGCGACAAGAGGTAGGCCCGCGGGGTCACCGGGACTGGGGACCCGAGTCCCGCCTCGGCGTGCACAGGCCTCCCAGGTCGAACGATCAGGGGAAACGAATGGTAGAGCTCCGAGCTCCCATCGGGTAGAGGTCGAGCAGCTGCGGAGGAGGATGGATGAGCTCCAGAGGAAGTTCGACGAGAGGGACGGATCCCCGGAGCCCCAGGATGTGTTGTCCTCCCCGTTCGCAAACGCCATCATGGAGGAACCCTTACCTCGAGATTTTCGCTTTCCCACCATTAAAGCGTACTCAGGGACCACGGACCCACGGGCACACCTGACCAGGTACAGAGCCGCCATGATGATCACCGAGGCGACAGACGCCATCCTGTGCAAGGGGTTCTTCGCCACCCTGGACGGGCAGGCGCATGACTGGTTCGGATCCCTCCCGGCGGGGTCCATCTCCACCTTTGCGGACCTCACCCGGCAGTTCCTATCCCATTTCGCCACCAGCATACAACGGAAGAAGCAAATTACCGACCTGTGTGATTTGAAGCAGGGGAGCTCGGAATCACTAGCCGAGTACCTCAACAAGTGGAAGAAAGAGGTCATGGGGGTCGCCGACTTTGATGCGAAATCGGCCATAGTAATTTTCCGGAACAACTTGAGGTCGGGCGCTTTTCACCAGGACCTCATCAGGTACCCCCCCCAGGACCTACACCGACCTGATGGACAAGGCAGCAAGGTACGCTGACGCCGAGGCTGCCGAGAAGAAGAAGAAGGAGCAGGAAGAAGGAAGAGGTCGAAAAGACAAGGCACCCCAGGAGGAGCGCAAGGCGCCCCAACCACATTGACGTGAGTATGCTGAGGGGCCCAGGATGAACCCCACACGCTATCTCACCCCGCTAACACAACCCGTGGGTACTATCTTGGCGCATGCGGAGGACCAAGGAATCGTGGTATTCCCGAAGGAGGAGTGCATGAAGATATCGACGAGGGGGGACCCCAACAAGTACTCCATGGAGCACCTGTGTCTCAAGTTCCCGACACCGACCGGGGTCGGGGTCGCCCGGGGGGACCAAAAGGTAAGCCGCAGCTGCTACTTGAAGGCGTGCCGCCAGATTGGTCAAAAGGACCTCCAGATACATACCATCGCCGAGAAGGCATTTCAGGAGGAGGAAGGTCGACCTCGGGCCAAGCCCGTGGTCGAGACAGAGGAGGTCATCCTCGACCTCAGCCGACCCGACCGGGTTGTGAAGGTAGGGGTCGGCCTCCCGGCCGAGCTCCGGGCACGGATAATCAACACCATCAGGAGCTACAAGGAGGTCTTTGCATGGGGTCCCGAGGATATGCCGGGCCTCAGCCGAGACGTGATCACACACAAGTTGGCCGTCGACCCCGCGGTCAGGCCAATCCAGCAACGCAAAATGTACCTCTCCGCCGAGAGGAGGGAGTTCGTCGAAAAGGAGGTCTACACACTGCTGGAGATTGGTCATGTTAGGGAGGTCATATACCCCACCTGGCTGGCCAACGTAGTCCTCGCCCCAAAGCCGCCCACCTGGAGGATGTGCGTGGACTACATCGACCTCAACAAGGCCTACCCTATGGACCCCTTTCCCTTCCCCAACATCGATCAACTGGTGGGCGAGACTGCAGGGTGTGCCCTTATGAGCTTCCTAGATGCGTTCACGGGGTACCACCAAATTTTCATGGAGGAGGCTGACGAGGAGAAAATAGCCTTCACCACGCCAGAGGGGGTCTATTGCTACAAGGTTATGGATTTCGGACTGAAAAATTCAGGTGCCACCTACACCCGAATGGTGGCCAAGGTGTTCAAGCAGGTCCTCGGTCGCAACCTCCAAGCCTACGTCGACGACATGATCGTCAAGAGCACCGACGCCGACCTCCACACAGATGACATTACCGAGGTATTTTCAATTATGCAACGCTTCAATTTACGGCTGAACCCCAAAAAGTGCACCTTCGGGGTGCACGGGGGGAAATTTTTGGGGTACATAGTCTCGAAGAGGGGCATTGAGCCCAATCCCGACAAGGTCAAGGCCATCCTGGACATGGAACCTCCGAGGTCCCTCAGGGAGGTCCAGCGCCTCAACGGGCGATTGGCAGCCCTGGGCCGTTTCCTTTCGAGGTCAGCCGAGAAGGCCTTGCCGTTCTTTGGAGTCCTAAAAAAGACTAAGTGCTTCGAATGGTCCGAGGAGTGCCAGAAGGCGTTCGAAGACCTCAAGACGTACCTGATGTCGCTCCCCCCTGGCCAAACCCGTTAAGGGGGAGGTCCTATATCTGTACTTGGGCATCTCGCAGGCCGCGGTCAGCTCCGTGCTGGTCCGGGACGACGAGGGGGTCCAGCGGCCCGTATACTACACGAGCCGAGCTCTACGGGGAGCAGAGATCAGGTACACACCCGTGGAAAAAGCCATTTTTGCAGTAGATGCGACGGCAAAGAAGCTGAACCACTACTTCCAGGCCCACCCCCGTGCAGGTCCTCACCAACCAGCCACTAGACGCAGTACTGAGGGCCTCGGGGTCGGCAAGCAGGCTGGTCAGGTGGGCCATGTGGCTGAGCCAGTTCGACATCCAATTCAAGCCCCGACCCGCCATCAAGGGGCAGGCGCTGGCTGACTTTATAGTCGAGTGCACTGCCCGGGAGGCAACGGAGCGGGTCAGGGACGAAGACGAGGAGTGGTGGACCCTCTCAACGGACGGGTCCTCCAGCACCAAAAGCTGCGGAGGTGGAGTCGTCCTCATAACACCAGAGGGGTTTCGGGCCTACTACGCCCTCCGCTTCGCGTTCAAATTATCCAACAACGAGGCCGAGTATGAAGCACTCCTGGGAGGGCTCCGCCTCGCACTAAATATGAGGGTGGAGAAGCTCAAAATCCGATGTGACTCTAGACTCGTGGTGGGACAGGTCACAGGTGAATTTGAAGCAAGTGATGAAAGAATGAGGAGGTACCGGGACGTGGTGCTCCAGCTACTGGGGCAGCTGATCAGTTATGAGGTCCTACAGGTACCCCGAGACCAGAACACAGATGCTGAAATGTTATCCAAGCTCGCCCAAGGGGCCCCGAAACATATCTCCAAAATAGCCCGAATTGAAGATTTCAAGAGGTCGAGCCTGGACGCCTACCCGGTCCTACCCGTGCAAATCCGACCTCCTTGCTGGTTGGACCACCTCAAGGAGTACAAGAAGACAGGCACGCTACCTCCCGACGAGGTCGACGCCAAGCTGGTGAAACGGCGAGCCCCCACGTACGTGGTCATGGGGGACATACTCTACAAGAGGTCCTATAACGGCGCCTTGCTGCGCTGCTTGTACCCAGACGAAGCCAGGTCAGTCATGGAAGAAATCTACGAAGGGACCTGTTCAGCCCACCAGGGGGCCTTCGCCATGTCCCGGAGGGCCATCTTACAGGGGTACTTTTGGCCCAAAATGGCCAAGGAGTGCGCCGACTATGCCCGGGGTTGCGAGACCTGCCAACACTTCCAAGTCACCCCCGGCTGGCCAGCCACGAGCTACACCCCCATCAGCTCGGTCATCCCCTTCTCCAGGTGGGGAGTGGACCTAGTGGGAGCTCTGCCCATGGGGTCGGGAAAAATGAAGTACCTCATAGTAGCAGTGGACTACTTCACCAAGTGGGCAGAGGCGGAACCGCTGGCAACCATAACAAGTGCCCGTTGCAAGCACTTTGTGTACAAAAATATTTTGTGCACAAAAATATTTTGTGCCGTTTTGGGGTCCCGATGCAACTCATCACCGACAACGGACGCCAATTCGAGGGGCAAGAGTTCGAGGGGTTCTGTGCAGAATGGCACATTACTCACAGCTGAGTAGCAGTGTGCTACCCTCAAGCAAATGGCCAGGTGGAAAATGCCAACCGCACCATTGTGGGCGGCCTGAAAAAGAAACTGGAATCCGCTGGGGGAGCGTGGGTGGAGGAGCTCGACGCCATTCTTTGGGCCTACCGCACCACCCCCCCCGGAGGGCTACTGGGGAGACACCTTTTTCCTTAGCCTACGGTTTCGAAGCTCGAGCTCCAGCGGAGGTAGTCATACCTTCCCGGCGGGAGGAGGACTACGACCCTGACACGAACGAGGAGCACCATAGAAATGACCTCCACATGATTGATGACAGGCGCGAAGCAGCCGCGATTCGAGCTGAAAACTACCAGAGGCAGACCAAGGCATACCACGATAAGCGGGTCCGACCCCGCTATTTCCAAGTAGGTGACTATGTGCTCAGGAGAAGGGAGGCGAGCCAACCCCAAGCCGGAGGAAAGTTTGCCCCTAATTGGGAGGGCCCGTACATTATAGCAGCCGTGGTCCGCCCGGGCAGCTACAAGCTCAAAACTCCCAAAGGAAAGATGATAGCCAGGGTCTGGAGCTCAGAGCACCTGCTGAGACCTACCACGTGAGAGGTGGGTCTTGGCGTTGATATTCTAGGAGGGAGACCATTCCCCTCCCCTAATAATGTCTTAGTGAGCGGCAGTAGTCGGAATAAAATCGCATATTACAGAACACATTGTGCGCAGGATCCTTTTGTTACAAAGTTGGTTCTCATGCATTTTATCTCCCTTAAAAAAAAAATCGTGAAACGGGGGGGAACGAGTGCTCACTCATGTCTTCCCCCCCCCCCCCGCGGACCCTAAGGGGGCACGAGGTCCGGCCTCGCGTACTAACCCCGACGGAGGACGCACCCTAAGGGGGCACGAGGGACGACCTCGCGTACCAACCCCGACGGAAGAGCCCGGTGGCACAGTCCCGTCGGACTGTGCCCGAGCAGCTAACGCGCACCCTAAAGGGGCACGAGGTCTAACCTCGCGTATAAACCCCGACGGAGGAGCCCGGTGGTTTGGTTCGGCAGGACTGGGCCCAAGCGGTTTGGCGCAGCCTAAGGGGGCACGAGGTCCGACCTCGCGTACAAACCCCGAAAGAAGAGCCCAGTGGCGTAGTCCGGAAGGACTTAGCCCGAGAGGCTAACATACCCTAAGGGGGCACGAGGTCCGGCCTCGCGTACCAACCCCGACGGGAGAGCCCGAGGACATAGTCTCATAGGACTTTGTTGAAGAGGCTAACACATGGCCAAAAAATATATATATATATATATATATATATATATATATATATATATATATATATATATATATATATATATACCTCGCCTACCTCGGCCAGCTGCCGAGGCCGGCCTCGGCAAGCCGCCGAGGTGGCAAAAAAAAAAAAAACCAAGTATTTCGGGGAAAGGCGATAGCAGGTGAAAGGTGGCACCCGTTACTGAAGCAAAGGAGCAGTAGCCATAACATCCGAGTATGACACATATCAAAAAGGGGAAATCAGTTCGTACTAGCTAAAGCAGTTGAAGTAACGAGTTTAGCATAACAAAAGAAGCAAGTGTTGGCCTCATGGGCTACAAAATATCAAAACAAGAAGTCCAAACAAATCTAAATACTCGCATCCGAACCACCGCGGGCAGCATCACTGGCCTGGCACTCTGCAGCATACTCCTCCAAGGTCTCGGGAAACTGGAGACCCTCCAAGTCAGGAGGAACGGTGCCGGACGGGAGGGGGTTCTCAGCAACGTATCGATCAAGGGCAGCCAGGTCTATGGGCTCCTCTAGCGTCCGGTTCCCGCCCGTCAGCGTGGGGAATCAAGAGCGGTCAGATCAGGGCTAGGCTCATCCGGGTTGGGCTCTACCTCCGGCAGACCCCTGCTCACAGGGTCGAAGGTGCTGTCCTTCTCACGGAGGACGCGATAAATCTGCTCCTGCATTGTATATCGTCCGGCCTCGTACGATGAATAAGTCTCAGTAGCCACCCGGCGTTGACCCTCATCGGAGGCCAACCACTCCTCCACCAGCTCGGCCATGTGATCACGGGCGTACGACATGGCTCTAGTCCTGAAATCCTCGGACGCCAAGAAGGTGGGCACAGCTCGGGAGAGCTCCCCACGTAGCCCCTCCACCTCTACCTGTCGCTCTCTACGTAACCTCTCCAGCTCAGTCTGGTGGGACCGCCTGGCAACCTCCATAGCATGGGTGAGCGCACCCACCCGCACCTGGGAAGCCTCATAAGCGTTGGCAAGCAGTAGCCAACGCTGCACAACCTACAAACAGATAGAGTAAGGGAAACATTCTCGAACCTATCGAATAGAAGTAAAACAAGAAATTTTTTACCTCATAGGCGTAAGTAGCAGCATCCTCCACCTGGAAGCACTCCACACCGGGAGCAGTAGCAGTGACTACGGGCTGAAGCACAGCACGAGCGTGGACGCGGTCCACAGAGCTGCGCGCGGGACTCACGCGCAGTGGGGCCGAAGGCGGGGGGAGAGGGGGGCGAGGAGCAATGAGAGGGGCCGGTGGGGCCACCTCGGGACCAGTACGCTGCCCAGAGGTGGGAGCCTGGGCGGCCTGGCTCGTACCTCCCCCCGCAGTCCTGCGTCTCTTGGACGCCCGAGACTCCCGAATCTCCTCCAGAAGCTGCACCCGGCGGGGCGGCATAGTACCTGCTCTACCTGTCAACAGTCGCACAAGCAAGGTTATACAAGGCGCATTTAAAAGTAAATCAAATGTGTACAAAGGAAGAAGATAAGCAGGGATTAATGAATATGGACCTCCCGGGATGGCAATGGACAGCGTCAACTCGCTCTCGGACAAGGACACCGGCGAATCCATATGAGAGGGCGCTGCAGCAGCCGAATTGAGGGGGTCGGCCTCGGGCGTAGGGACACGAAGAATCTCGAAGGCGAGCTCCCCCGAGCTCTCCAAGTCCTCCTCATCCCCGGACGGCAAATCCACCGAGATGGGGTCGGGGCCGGGGCTGCGGCCGGGGTCGGGGACATCGTCACGGCCTTGATCAGGGTCGGAAACATCATCACGGCGGACCGGAGGCGATGGCGGCAGCGAAGTACCCGGGGTGAAGCCCAGGCGCACCATGTTCTCCTCGGTCAGCAGGGGCGCTATATAGATACGAGGACCCGGGTGGCGGAAGGCATGCACGTCCCTCATCAGATCCTCATTCTCCCGGGGGGTCACGTGCTTTCGGAAGCGAGTATTCCACGAGAACGCAAAGGGCAGCTCAGGACCCACAGAGACATAAACGAACATGGGCTTCCACTGGTGATTTGAGGATTGGATGTCCTGGATAATCTTCATGTGTGGGCGAGCCGAGAAAGCCACCCAACCCTTACTCAAGCGGCCCAAAGAAACAGTGACATGAAAGAGGAAATTAAACAAATCGAGATAGGGCTCGACCCGGATTTCCTGACACCTCAAGTGGAAGGCCAGAATCACATAATGGGAGTTCGGGACTAACTGACCCGGACCAATCTCGTAGAAGTTGAGAAGGTCCACAGTGAAAGGATGGATAGGAAAACGGAACCCGTTTAAAAGAGATAAGACATGAAGGCCAAAATGATGGCGGCTCGGGGGCTCCGTAACATTATCACCAGCAGAGGGCTCCACTACCTCAACACCCGGCCCAGCAGCTCTCACGGCCCTGTCCAACTGACCGCGTGAGAGGTCGACAAGGGTAGTACGTGGAGTGTCCTGCCCCAGAGAGGTGTACTCTACCGGCTCGGGGTCGGCAGCGGGCTCGATACGGTGGGGGTGGCCGGGCCCAGGGAGCCCGTGGAGGTCGGTAGCCTCGTTGCCAGGGGAAGGAAACCCATTGACAGAGTTGTTGGGGTCACTCATATCGACTTCACTATCACTAATGGAGTCTAACACGTTTAGATCAAAGTTGAAGGACATACAAGGAGGGTGGACCAAGAATGGGGAGGTACGTGCACTCGAAATTGAGGAGCACAAGGCAGGAGGACCAAAAAGGGGGAGGTACGTGCACCCGAAATTGAGGAGCACAAGGTAGGAGGACCAAAAAGGGGGAGGTACGTGTACCCGAATTTAGGGAGCATACAAAATGGGGGGACCAAAGGAGTGGAGGTGCGTGCACCCCGAGGGGGGTCGGCCGGACCTTCCACCGGTGGCCGTGGGCAGCAGCTCGGTGCTGCTCGGCCGGAGGGCGGCGGCAGCTCGGCGGCGACCGGCGGCGAGCTGGCCGGAAAACGAAAAAAAAAAAAATCTGCGGAGGAATGGGTGAAAGGAAAGAGGAAAGAGGAGGAACTAACCGACCGCGGAGCAAGAACTTGACTAGGAAACCCGGGAGAGCACTTGTGACTTGAGGAGAGTTTGGGAGAATTTTTGCTAGTGAGGGAGAGTGGTGTGGAAAAAATGTGAAGGGAATGGGGGGGTTTTTATAGATTGTTGGGAAGAGAGAGAGGGGATAAGATTTGACCAATTTTGAAATTCAAAAAAGGGATTGGGAAGAGAGAGAGGGGATAAGATTTGACCAATTTTGAAATTCAAAAAAGGGATTGGGAAGAGAGAGAATTTATGGGGATAAGAGATGAAAAGTTGTTTGGATTTATTATGGGAGATTTCCAAGACTTTATAGGGAAATCTGCACCTTTGTAGGGATTCTAACTTATCTGAAGAAATTTTTCACGGAGCAAGAATTCTATCCGGGATTTAATTCTCGGAGGGGGTCGGCTAAATTTGGGAGCTCGGAATTTTCCACCCCGGGGGCTCGGGTCGGCGTACGGATACTCTCCTTCGTTGACTTCCACTCGCAACGAAGAGAGTGGGGGACTCATGATGGATATATTATACCCACGACCCGACCCGGGGTAGCAACATGGACCCGGAGCACCTTGGTGGAGCCCAAGAGCAGCACGGACCCGGGGACCACGGAGGTGCCCAAGAGCAGCACGAACCCGGGGGACCACGGAGGTGCCCAGGAGCAGCACGGACCCGGGGGACCACGGAGGTGCCCAAGAGCAACGCGGACCCGGAGCACCACGGAGGTGCCCCGACCCGAGCCGACCTACGTGGAGCTCGGGTCGGGGAGCTCGGTCCTACCCGAGCTCGGCACCACCCGGGCTCGGGACCCGACCCGACCCGGTCCACCCGGGCCCGGTCAAACTTGAGATCTAACCACCCCCGATTTAAGGGGAGGCGGTTGGGGGGTTTGCTTGTATAAAAACCCCCCTACTTGTCCTAACGAGGGGCAATTCATTCCACATTATACTATTATTACACACTTTGTCCTATCGGATCTTCGTAATAGCCAAATACTACGGCAATTAATATAATATACGGTCCCCAGCGACCTTTACGACATCGTTCTATATTATTCGTTTATTATTCTTATTATACTCTTATCCGGATTTGTTGATTCGGGTCCACCCCGGGTTAATTAAATCCATCAGTCTTCCTAGATTATATTTTAAAGTCGGAAGACATTATATTTTCTGGATTCTTTTTTTTGAACAATATTTTCTGAATTCTTTATTTTTCTGGCACTCTCTTATCTCTCATCTATCTTCAAGCTAGTTTATGTATTATTATTATTATTATTATTATTATTATTATTATTATTATTATTATTATTATTTTATAACAAATAATATGTTCAATTACCCAAACAAAAAATACAATTTTTCTTAACTTTCACTCAAAGAGGAAAAAAAAAAAGAGATAATTTTTGGTCTTCAAACAAACACCAAAAGATAAAAATATTTTTTAGAAAACGAGTCATTTTCTAGAAATCATTTTCAGAAAATCATTTTCAAACGGGCCCTAAAGTATCTAGAAAATTATTAAGATGTTTGGTTTGTTTAAATTTTTTAGATTTTTTTTTTTTAAATCTCTAATATATCCTTGCTATATACAAATGTTTTTTTAAAAAATAAAACACAAATAATTGATAGCTTACACATATATCTATCTATCTATATCTACTATACTAATAAGTGCCCAAGAGAGTTAGGCCTATAATGGGTAGAAAAAATGGCGGTCAAATTTTTTAATCAAATGAATGGCTCAGATTGATCATATTTTAATTTTTCCTTAAGATTTCATAATTTATCCTTAATGAATATGATTATCCGTTAACTTTTCCGTTAAATATTATATTTTCCGTTAATTTCTGTTAGTTCACCCTTAACTTATTGATTTCAATAAGAAAGGTCTTAGGTTCGAACCTCATCCCAATCAAAGTTGGCATAATTAGTACTCTATTTTACTCTTATTAAATTATTATATAATTAAATAATAATTTAGTAGCTACCACAAAAAAATAATACATATGCATTTCTTTATTTTAGAATTATGTGTCTACAATGTCTTTATTCAAAAAAAATATTCATTATCAATAAATTAAATAAGAGAAATAATTTCATTAGTTATATTGTCTTTATTTTTCTCCAATATAAAAATTCTTTACATTCAAATTCATCAATTGATTATATTCGCTACTTGCCCCTACAATGTCTTTATTAAAAAAAATTATTCATTATCAATAAATTAAATAAGAGAAATAATTTTATTAGTTATATTGTCTTTATTTTTCTCCAATGTAGTAAAAATTCTTTAAATTCAAATTCATCAATTGATTATATTCACTACATTGTCTATTAGCTTTTTTGTGCACTATTTTTTAATTAAATATCAAAGTTATAATACAAAATAATGCTATATATTTATTTACCAAGTATTTTATTAATACCATGAAAAAATTTAAAAAATATAATTAATAAAGCCAATCATATTAACTACTTGAGGGATTTGTTGACAAAGAGAGTATTCAAATCACACAACAAATAGAAGTGAGAACTATCTCGCAATGTCCTTATTTGACAATCAGCAGTTAGCGGTTAGCGTTAGCGGATTTGACCAGCGAATTATATCAACAGTTGGTAAAAAGATATTTGAAAAGAATTAGCTGTTTAGATTAACATGTAGACCTAAGGGTATACATATAATAATAATAATAATAATAATAATAATAATAATAATAATAATAATAATAATAATAATAATAATAATAATAATAATAATAATAATAATAATAATAATAATAATTGTTTTAAAAAAAAAAAAATTAAGCCAATCATATTAATTACTTGGGGGATTTATTGACAAAAAGAGTATTCAAATCACACAACAAATTAAGGTGGGAAACTATCTCGCAATGTCCTTGTTTGACAATCAGCAGTTAGCTCTTCAATATTAGTATATATTTAATATTTTATGCCCTAATTTTTATTTGCTCTCCCTTATGTCCCGTATTTGGTTTCAACCATACCTATACAATTATTTTATTGAGAATTATAATCAATCTTGACTATATTATCTTGCATTTGTAAACTTAGAATTACCTATTTAAATATGCAAATTCAACATTTAATTATCTATGCATTAACAATTTCAATATAATCTTGCCTTGATATACTTTAAAGTACTTATTTTAAAAAACAATATTGGGCATTATCCAATCGCGCAATGCGCGTACAAAACTAGTACTAATATAAGAGCCAAAAGAAGTTAGGCCTATAATGGATAGAAAAAATAATCGTCAAATTATTAAATCAAATGAATGGTTCAGATTTTAATTTATCTTTGAGATTTTCAAATTTATCCTTAATTATATGATTTCAATAAGAAAGATCTTAGGTTCGAACCTCATCACAATCAAAATTCCCTTAAAAATTATATTCTCCGTTAACTTACTCATTGATTTCAATAAGAAAGATCTTATGTTCGAACCTCATCCTAATCAAAATTTGCATAACTAGTACTACAAAAAAAAAATACATATGCATTTCTTTAATTTAGAATTATGTGTCTACAATGCATTTATTCAAAGCAAACTATTCATTATCAATAAATTAAATAAGAGAAATAATTTCATTAGTTATATTGTCTTTATTTTTTTTCCAATGTAAAAATTCTTTACATTCAAATTCATCCATTGATTATATTCGCTACATTATCCCTACAATGTCTTTGTTCAAAAAAAATTTGTTCATCATCAATAAATTAATTAACATAAATAATTCCATTAGTTATATTATCTTTATTTTTCTCCAATGTAAAAATTCTTTACATTCAAATTCATCAATTGATTATATTCACTACATTGTCCATTATCTCTTTTTTTTTTTTTTTGCACACTATTTTTAATTTAAATATCAAAGTTATAATACAAAATAATGCTATAAATTTATTTACCAAGTATTTTATTAATAACATGAAAAATTAAAAAAAAAAAATTAAGTCAATCATATTAACTATTAGGGGGATTTGTTGACAAAGAGTATTCAAATCACACAACAAATTGAAGTGGGAAATTATCTCGCAATGTCTTTATTTAGCAATCAGCGGTTAGCGACTAGCATTAGTGGATTGTGTTAGCAGTTAGAAAATAGCGGATTATATTAGCGGGTTTGACCAGCGAATTATATCAATGGTTTGTAAAAAAAAAATATTTAAAAAAATTTGCTATTTAGATTAACACATGACCTAAAAGGTATACATAATAATAATAATAATAATAATAATAATAATAATAATAATAATAATAATAATAATAATAATAATAATAATAATAATAATAATAATAATAATAATAATAATAATAATAATAATAATAATAATTTATTAAAAGAAATAAAATAAAATAAAATAAAAAACATATGGGGAGCCGAACTTTGGCTCCCTTAGTTTTGCGGTTTTTCTCACATTCTAACATTAAGCTTCCCATCCGTTGATGGGTAAGCAGTGAGCTAGTTAAGCTTCCCATCCGTTGATTGTGAAGCAGTGAGCTAGTTAAACTGGCTCTTGTCATTTAAGGAGTCGAAACGGCTCCATAGTAACTTTTTTTTTTTTTA
This sequence comes from Ipomoea nil, assembly GCF_001879475.1. Taxonomy (NCBI): domain Eukaryota; kingdom Viridiplantae; phylum Streptophyta; class Magnoliopsida; order Solanales; family Convolvulaceae; genus Ipomoea; species Ipomoea nil. The sequence continues at coordinate 1,228,675 of NW_017619075.1, forward strand.
ATAAATAAAGGGGTGGTTACAGGAAATCACTTTCTAAAACGCTAAGTGAAAATGTTATAAATTGCAATGTTTGTATTTTCAGTAGTTTGGGACAAATTGTTGCTTCAAATTGCTGAATAACCAAACACTTTTTTAGCGTTTTGACTTTTGGGTTACATTATATTAACCAACTGTCCAATATATTTGGGTTACATTATATTTAAAATTTTTAAATTTTTACTACTCATCTAAATTCCTTAAATTAGAAATTTCTTTATTTATAATAATTCATTCGACAATAATGGTTGAACTAAATGAACAATGAGCAAAACACCTAAAGGACTGGTACAGTTGATTCATTCATTGATATTATATCAGTTCAATAATTTTTTTAACAAAACACACACCATCAGTATTTGGGCTACTTGCATAGTTATTATTGTTATTATTAAGTACCAAGTTATGAAAATAAAAAAAAGAGACACTATTCAAGAACCTTATACAAATATAATAATTATTAATATTTTATTTAATACTTCCACAACAACTAGTGCAAAATATCAACAAGCGCTTGCAAGATCAAGAGTTCATAGTACAACTAAGATCTCAGTCATATACAGAACAAGAAAAATCCACAGTTTCCTACACTAAGATCCCAGTCATGTATGAACTTCTCATATATAATATTGCATTGATATACTTTCAAATACTTATTTAATTATAAATATTAGGCATTAACTCATTCACGCAATGCGCGTGTAAAACCAGTATATATATATATTGGCAGGTCCTCAAGATGGAAAAAGTGAAGAGTCTGCATGGGGAGCTCAATTGACCACAGAGGTCCCTTCATGTCCCCCTCAAGATGGAAAAAGTGAGGAGTCCGCAGAGGTCCCTCCATGTCCCCCTCAAGATGGAAAAAGTGAGGAGTCCATATTGGCAGCTCAGTTGGTCAATGAAGTGAAGTTTGAGAACAATGAAAGGAGTGATGAGAACATCCAACAGGTGCGATTCTCATTCCCGCCCAATGAAATGTTAACTTTCCAGGATGGCTTCAAGTTCGAGAATGACCCTGCCTATAATGATCCTCAATTCATTAACACTAATTCTTTTATTCCAGAGAATATCTACAACCAGCCTTACCAGTCTTTCGATTTTCTTATTGACCATTTTATTTATAGTGATTTTGATGATCAAATCTGAAGTTGTAATTTATCAGAAATGTAATGGTCTATCTAGTTATTTTTTAGTTAGATTGATTTGTATTTTTTTAGAAGAACGAACATTCTTTAATTTTTCAGTATTCATTTATTTAGTTTTTATTCTTCGTTCACATACTGTTTTTAAATTAGTAAAATAAATACATTTTCTATTTTCATTTCCCCAAAAAAAAAAAAAATGAGGCTTAGGTGTAATGTAGATGGAGAAATTTTCAATGACAAATAAAGTGGGGTTTGCTGATGGCCGGAAGAGGCTCTTAGTTTTGGAGACGGGTATGTCAAATTTGATCATTGAAATAACCCTTCAAATTGTGGGAAATATTTCTTCTTACTGAATCGGTAAGCTAAATTCGTGTCGACACATACTTGTCTTATGTTTTTTCTTGGGTATATTCATGATTTCTTATGTTTTTTCTTGGGTATATCTAGGGTTTTTACTGTCGGACAGAGTGACTAATCTCTTTGCTGAATTGTAGACACACTTTTGGATGAGACAGTTAACCTAGAAATTTAAGGCTGCTCCATTCCTTAACCTTTGATTAAGGATGGATAAGTCTCTTCTATTCAACCACACTCTCCAAGTTACCTACTTGTCCTATGTGGTAATGGGTTTTCAAGATTGCAAAGAATTGCAATTGATAATAATGATGTTTAATTTGAATTAGCCTTGCCTAGAATGAAATCATGCAAGGAAACAAAATGATATGAATATAGTATTCCCTAACAATGAAATCATAAGACCACTTGAACAGAAAGGAAATTCTGATCTAAACTAACAATACCAAAAGAAATATACATGGATTTTAGTAATAGACAAATACAACCTGTATTTAAAAGCATGACTAAAATAGAAGGATCCAGATTAAGCTTTAAAAAAACAAATAGAAAAATCTGAAACAGAATTACTAAACGCCATAAGTTTACCCGGCCTCTAATGATAAACTAGAAATGAGAGTAGTGATATTTAATGGAGTTATAGCTACTAAAGTAAAGCATTAATTAATAATTTAAAACCAGTAAGATCTAAGGGTGTGTTTGGTTCATAGATTTACATACTAAGAATGAGAATCAAAATTATATTTAGTGTTTGGTTGATAACTTTTTAAAACACAACTATGAAATTTTAGGAAAATTTGCACTTTTCATCACTAAGTTATCACTGATGTTGCATTTTTCGTGCCTTTACTAATAAAACATTAGGGACGGAAGTTATCATTGATGTTGCACTTTTCATCAATTTACTAATAAAACAATATTAGGGACAGAATTTGCAATTTTAGTATAACTCATGGACGAAAAGTGAACACGAAATGACAAAAAGTGAAATGTCAATGATAATTTAGGGACGAATTCTACAATTACTCTATAACTTAGGGACGAAAAGTACAATTTTTCTTGAAATTTCATTACCCATTCAATTAAAAATCTCATTCCCTAATTAATTAAAAAGGGATATCATTCCATCTCATTGATAATCTAATTTTTAAGTTTGGATTAATTAGTACTTTTATATTATTGCTTTGATTTTTTTTTTTGTTCATATTGATTCTTTTGATGTCATTATATTAGGATCAATTACCTTGATTTTTTGTTTTTGTATTTTTAAACATTTATTCTCATTGTAAAGTCAAACAGAGTTTTTTGCACTTTTGGTCCCACGACTATGGTGTCGCTAACAACTTTGATCCACGATTTTTAAAACTTGTAGAATCGGTCCACGACTATGACTTTCTTAGCAAATTTGGTCATTCCGTTCAATTTTGCCGGAAATTTTTACTCCCCATTTTAGCATGGGTAATATTGTTTTTGCATCTCACAAACTAATGACATAAATAAATAAATAAATAAATAAATAAATAAATAAATAAATAAACGCAACCAGTGGTACGGTGATTGAAATTAAAAGTCACTCAATTCCACTTTCAGTTTCACCCTCCTCGCTAAATGCTTCATTATCACAGTCTCGTAACTCTGTCAACTTCTCTCAAAAAAAAAAAAAAAATTGGCGTTTAGCGAGCTGAGGAGGGTGAAACGAAAAGTGAAATTGGAATTGGGTGACTTTTAATTTCAATCACCGTACCACTGGCTGTGGTTAATTGATTAATTAATTATTTATTTATGTTATTAGTTTGTGAGATGGAAGAGACAATATTACCCATGTTAAAATGGGGAGTAAAATTTTCTGGCAAAAATTGAACGAAAAATATACCGAAATGACCAAATTTGCTAAGAAAGTTATAGTCGTGGACCACAAGTTTTAAAAGTCGTGGATCAAAGTTGTTAGTAATACCATAGTCATGGGACCAAAAGTGCAAAAAACACTCGAGTCATACACAACCAAAGATCAATATTGGTAATCACTCCAATTTCACCCTACTACCAAATATGCAAAATACTTTCACTAAAACTAAATACCATTACCAAGTACTAGTATTTTCACTTGTGTGATGCACTGAATTGATTTGTTATAATATTTTAAGAATATTTGGATCAATATCCAATTATATAAATTATAACATCGAATATTATATAATGCAATTGAAGAATTGAGTTGTATCGACTGTATTTTCTCATGTTATCATTGCTTGAATTCGAGCAAATTATTGCTCAATTAATAGCCAATGTGTAGATGTACGCATCCGATGTTGAAATTAAACGTTAGAGATTTTATATATCAGTATTTATGATTTGTATTAAGTGGAAAATTTGCACGTTGTCTAGCAACTCATTTATATAAATAATTTTCTATTCTAATTTTTTTTTTTTTTTTAGAAAATAATTTTCTATTCTAATTTATTTGTATGGAAGATATATTTTCTGTGTAGATATATACCAATTTTGTCATCTTTGCATAAAAAGAAAATATAATATCACTGGTTGGAATTACACATTATTGAAAACCTCTTTGTAGACGACATTGATAGTAGCAACGGAATCTTCAGCCAATTATTAATATTCATTTCCTATTTCAATTGGCATAATTTCCGTGCCATTTTTTATCTCAGTCAATTATTATTTTGTTACTACATATCAATTAATTAATTATTAATAATAGATTATTTTTTTAATATTTCCAGTCCAATTATTAATAATAGATTCATTTTTCAATTTATATATACTATTGTTTGGGCGGTCTGGTCATTTCCTTTTTCATTTGAATCAATTTGTGATCATTTTTAATTTTTAATCAAGAATTAATATTCATTTCCTTTTCCAATTAGTCTAGTTTTCGTGCCATTTTCATTCTCAGTCAATTATTCTTTTTTAATACATATTAATTAGTTAATTATTAGTAATAGATTTATTTTTAATATTTTGAGTCAATTATTAATAACAAATACTTTTTTAATTTATCTATACTATAGTTAATCCGTTCTTTTTCGAAATAGTAAATGTGGAGATCATTTTTAATTTCCAGATAATTATTAATATTCATTTCCTTTTTCAATTGGCCTAATTTCCGTGTCATTTATATTCTCAGACAATTATTCTTTTAATAGATATCAATTAGTTAATTATTAATAATAGATTCTTTTTTTAATATTTTCAGTCAAATATTAATAATAGATTCCTTTTTCAATTTACATATACTATTATTTTGGCGGTTTGGCCATTTCCTTTTTCGTTTCAATTAATTTTGGGGTCATTTTAATTTTCAGCATATTATAGGGCGTTTGGTTGGAGGGAATTTAAATTCTCTTCCCACTTAATTCCCACCTAATTCCAAAGGCCATAAAATTCCTTTGTTTGGTTGGAAGGAATTGCAATTCCATGGAATTGCAACTCCCACATTTTCATGCATGGAATTAAAATCCCATGTACCCTTGGGATTTTAATTCCTGGGATTTTGGGAAGAAAAAAAGTTAGTGATGAGACAAAAATATGCCTCCTTTTTTTAACCTAAAATTAATACCACAACAACAATGGACATTTTGGACTTTATACTACTTATTCCCCTTCAATTCCCATGTATACCAAACATTGGAATTGAAATTTCCAATAATTCTATTCCTGTAAACCAAACACAGTAATTTAAATTCTCACTTTATTCCCAGTAATTCATCTCCTATGGAATTGCAATTCATTTCCCACATAATTCCCCACTTCCAACCAAACGCCCTGTTATTATTAAATTTGGGCGGTTAATTATTAATATCCAATTTGGTCCCATTATTTTCGCACAATCTTCCTTAAATTTTTTATACGATCGATTCTTTTCCATATTCCCCTTTTAAGCGAAATAACCTTATCCTTTGCATTGTATTGCTTGTTAGGCTCCAAAGTTACAATAGGACTTTCAGGCACCTACCCATCCAAAAAGTCGTGAAAAAACAATGTTGGTGACAAATAAGTAACCTCATCAAACAAATCGTCATCTTCTTTGTATGCACCACTCTAAACTTGATTGCATTCATTATGTTTCTAGGAGAAATTTCACGTCCAACAATATTGATTGACGTTGAAGCCACACATAATTTGGTGTAAACATAGGAGTCAGACTTAATTTTGTTGAAAATTTATAGCTATACACAAATATAATGATTAGCTTGTTTAGTAAATGACAAATCCGTTAAAAATTTGACAGATCTATCATTTTAACATTTTGACCAGAGACAAAAAATCAAAAAAGTCGTTTAATTTGGTCCTTCAGCAATTTGGAGCAATGCTCCGCTTATATAGAGGAGCTCTTTTGAGCTCCTTTTCATTCAGTAATGATGTGGTTGATCCCACATCAATTACGTTTTTTTTTCTTTTTTTCTGTTTTTTATATATTATTTTGCTCTGTATTATTACTACTATTCTTATTCTTATTCTTATTCATTTTTTTTATTATTGTTATTGATATTATTATTAGTATTATTATAAATTTTATTTTATTATTGCATAATAATAATAATAATAATAATATTATTATTATTATTATTATTATTATTATTATTATTATTATTATTATTATTATTATTATTATGTTACCAATTAAGCTTTATTAATTTTTTAATTAATTAATTAATATTTATATTAGTTTGAGCAGGAAAGTTGAAGACGAAAATTTTAGGGCCCGTTTACTAACAGAAAACTGTTTTCTGTTTTCTATTCTCTGTTTTCGAAAATTCTCTGTTTTCAATTCTCTGTTTTCTTTTCAATTCTCTGTTTTCTATTCTTCTGTTTTCGAAAACTGAAATTGAAAACGTGTTTACCTGTACTTATTTTCGAAATCCATTCTCCATTTATTAAATTAAAATGCCATTACAAAACATATTAATTGCAATAATTTAAAATAAGTTGTTTCATGACGAAATATGATGACAAAACATTGTAAATAAAATTGAGTACACCATCAATGATTATAATTTGCCCAGAGTAAATATATATAAGTTGTTTCTATTCTCTGTTTCCTATTTTCTGTTTTCGAAAACTAAAATTGAAAACTTGTTTACGGGTACTTATTTTTAAAATTTATTCTCCACTTACTAAATTAAATATGTATTATATATATATATATATATATATATATATATATATATATATATATATATATATATATATATATATATATATATATATATTTACTTATTTATTTATAAGTTATATGTATATAAATTATACAAAATATTTATCTAAATCTCATTTATATGTATATTATTCTGTCAATAGCCCAATATTTGTATAAAAAAACATTCTGTCAAGTGCTATTCATTTTGCTAATAGCACAATAGCCCCAATTTCAATAGCCCAATAACCCCAATTCAATTATACAAAACACAGAACACAATATATGAAATCCCTTATTCCCTTCTCGCCTAACACAGAACACAAAAAACATTCTGCAATGCCAAGGCGTTGAGTTCGACGGCTATAGATGAAGAAGAGAAAAACGTCGCCCGCTGTAGATGAAGAAGAGAAAGGCGCTGAGTTTGAAGCTCTGAGAGGGTGGGTGTGATCGGTAGCATCGGGCAAGTTTTTCTTTGCATGCATCATAGATTCTCCATTGGTTGCGTTCATTGAATTCTCCGCCGATCAGAATTTTGTTTTGAAGCTTCTCTTCATATATTTTTTCTAGATTTCTTTTGTCGTCCAGTGAGTCCAATTTTCTTTTGGACTGCTTCAGAGACCTCATGAATAGATGGTCCGCAAGCAACTCATCATCTACGATTCCTTCATTATTTGCTGCTTTTGCTAGAATTTTATTCATATCCTCGATTTCAATTAGCATCTCGAAAGGCGCCGAGTTTGAATCGTGACCTTTCCTGATTGCGAAGAAAGTGAAGAAAAATGAGGAAGAAACGCCGAGTTTGAATCGCCCCTTTTCCCGATTGCGAAGAGAGTGAAGAAAAATGAGGAAGAAAGAAGAAGAAAAACGCTGCCAGGAATCGATGCTAGGACTGGTTACTGTTCACGCGTTATTTTCTAATTTGAGAACAAGTTTTGAGTGTGTCTCTAATTTTCTCTAAAACTGAGAATTTTTCTCAACTTTGAGAATTGAAACATAACATAGTAAACACATTGCCTGTTTTCAATTTTCAGAAATTTCCGAGAATTCTCAGTTAGTAAACACGCCCTTACTTTTATTAATAGTATAGATTAATAATAATAATAATAATAATAATAATAATAATAATAATATTATTATTATTATTATTATTATTATTATTATTATTTTATTACGATTAGTAATTTTAATTTAGAAGTGTATTAGGAATAGAAAAGTTGGAAAAAATATATTGTATTAGGACTTGTATTATCATATTTTAATGTACAATTGTAGTACGAATAGAAATTGTATTACCATATCTTTACAATACTACACAAGCCTTAACAGCATGTTTGGTTCACGGAATGAATTTTGAGGTAATAGGAATGTTATTCCATAAGGAATGGAATAGGCAAGGAATAGAATAGGAATTTTATTCTATTGTTTGGTTCGCGGAAGGAATATACTTTAGGATTACATTATAGTGTTTGGTTGATTTAAGGAATAGAAATTAAATAAGTTTTAAAAGACATAAATACCCTTATAAAAATATGTGAGGGTGGTGGAGGTGGTGCCAGTGGCGTTGGTAGCGGCGGTGGTGGAGTTGGTGGCGGTGGCGATGGTGGTGGCGGTGGTGGGCGGTGCCGCAGCGGCGGTGGTGCTGCTAGGGTGGTGGTGCTGATGGTGGTAGTGGCAGCGACGATGGCGATGGTAGCGGTGGCGGTGGCGGTGGCAGCGGTGATGGTGGTGGCGGTGCTAGGGTGGTGGTGCTAGTGGTGGTAGCGGCGGTGGCGATGATAGTGGTGGTGGTGAAACAGGAAATAAATTTAATTGGGGGGTAAAATAGGAAATAGAAACTTTAGGTTATTCCCGAGAACTCAGGAATAGCCTAATACCAGGGGGCCGGGGAATAGGTCATTCCCGAGAACAATGTTCCTGGGAATACAAGTAGTTACCAAACAGAGGAATAGGCCCATTACTGGAAATGCTATGCCATTCCAGGCCTATTCCGTGAACCAAACGGTCCATAATAGTATATGAGTCTTTTGGACTGGAAAGTTAAAATGGAAAATTTTATTTTTATATATAGTATAGATTTGATTCATATTTCTATTCTAATTCTGATTCTCATGTGTGAACCAAATGTACATACCCTAAAAGATTTGCATATATAAATAAAATAAATTAAAAAGACTGTGAAATAATAAATCGACATTTAAAATACAATATTTAGAATATAATATAAAGCTAGGTGTATTAGAATATAATAGTTTTTTGTTTTTTTATTTTTTAACGGAATATGATAGTTTTAATAAATTGTTTTTAGGATATGACTTTTTAAGTACTACGGAGTATTCCTTTCAAAAACAAAGAAAAAAAAAACAATACTACGAACTATTAATATAAAATAATTAATGATTGAATAAAAATAAATTATCAAAATAAAGAATAACTAATTAGAAGATATTTTTTTTTAATACAATTGACTCGTTACAATGTAGTATATATTTTATATTTATATCCACTTTCTCAACCTATTATATATATTAAACCACAAAGAGTTAATACTTTACCCTTACTAGGGCGTTCAAATCCATGACATCCCATTTGAAAGAGTCACCTCATGCCATTAGATCACACGATCGTTGACAACTAATTAGAAGATTATGAACGAAGAAATAAACACAAAGGAAAAAGGATAAAATAAATAATAGAAAACGAATTTATATTATATCACATAAAATATTATGCATACATTAAAAAAACAAGGTAACGTAATGAAATGGCGTACAAGTTTATAGAATGGGTGAATAGACTTGTTTAATTTTTGATTTTTTTTTTCAAATAACGCATCGTAAAGTATTTGTTATCCCTTTTTAAGTTTGTTTGAGCGTATTTTCCTCTTGTAAGTTTTAGGTTTGATTGGTTAAATACTTGCATCAAGTATATAGCAATAAATAGAGAGTGAGACAGATTTTTGAAGTGGTTCGGCCAAATTAAAAATTCAGTCTACGTCCACTTTTTTTCTTAAACTACAAGGAGGATTACACTATCACCACTAGTACAATAAAAGACCACTTAAGCCTTGAACATAAAACCGGCCTTAAATGTCCAGGTTTTTCACAAGCTACACTTGTTACTCCTCCTCTTTCAATTAAACCAAGTAGAGAATGTTGGTTTGAACACAAGGTTGTTCAGGTTTCTCCAACTATAGACTCAGTGTTGAATCTTCTTGCTTGTTGTTGTAGTCTTGAGCTTGATAATTCTTTGTAACTCTTGCTTTCTCACTTCATTGGCTTCTAACTATTGCTTGTAAGCTAGTACATACATACTTATCACTTAATTTCTCAAAAGTTCTAGCCCTCATTCAGGTTTCAATGGAGGTATTTACAGATGGTCCTTGAAATAATTTGTCCGTTGGAGGGAAACAAATTTCAAACGTCATTTATCCAGTGTGCAATAACTAGTGGGTTGAGTTTTGATGAGTTTTTTTTTTGTACGACTTCCAGCCGTTAACACCACTTTTGCATCTGCTCCTAGCTTTCTGAATTATGCAAGTTGTCTTGGCATTTTTAAGAATTTTTTCTTGGAAAATGTACCTATGACACCTTTTGCATTGGCTACATTCTTCGTAACAACTTCCACATTTTGAGGTTGTTCGCGTTAAAAAATGTTCAAATAGTGAGGTACAGGAAGGTACTTTTTACTCTCTGAAAAGTAACTCTTTGTAACAACTCTTCGAATTTGACTTTCCTTATTCAATTCTTACTACTTGAAAATCAACTTCTCGCTTTAAGTTAACTTTCTGTATCCCCTTCTACTCTTCGGTCAAACCTTCTGGTCTTATACTCTTCATCTTCAACTCTTCCCTCAAGTCTTGAGTCTTCTACTCTTTATATCTTCAAGTCTTTGTGTCTTCTACTCTTCGAGTACTCTTTTACTCTTCAAACATTAAGGTTTTGATTCTCCTGAACTTATTCTTCGAACTTCTCTTACTCTATGGATGTTTTATCCTTCAGTCTTGATTCTCCTTGAATTAAATTGAACCAAAAAATAAAAATTGTCAACCTACATACAACGTAACCCAATTTTTTTCAATTTTTTGTTTAGTTCAGAGCCGTTACATTTATCAATATTTGATTAAATGTGTTTGACCGGACTAAACCAAACAATAAAAATTTTGATTATACTCAGCCCACAAAAAAAAATAAATTCCTTCTTTTATTTCTCTAGTTAAAAAAAATTATTATTATTATTATTGTTATTATATATATATATATATATATATATATATATAACAATTTATGTATTTATTTTTATTATAAAAAGTGATAATTTAAAATTTGAATAAGGGTCAAATAGGCCATTAAACTGCACTCGACATTGCAATTAGGCCACTAAACTTAAAAAATCAACAATTGAGTCCCTAAATTAACCAATTTCAAACAATTCTTTCAATTTGAAGGTTTCCAACAGATAGACAGGTCATACTCCCAAATTAATTATTTTTTTAAAAAATAAAGTTTACAAATTAATTATTTAAATTTTTTTTAAAAAAAAAACAGAATCCGACCGGAGACTAAGAAACCGGCCGTCTCCCCCCTTGGAGAAGAAGAAACTCTTCGTTTCCATAGCCGAAGACGAACAAACTCTTCGTCACCGGCCGTGGAGACGAAGAAACCGGCCGGAGAAGGTTTCTTCATATCCGGGCGGCTTTTTTTTTTTTTTAATTTAAATAATTTAAATAATTAATTTTTAAACTTTATTTTTAAAAAAATAATTAATTTGATAGGATGACCTGTTGACCTGTTGGAAACCTTCAAATTAGAAGAATTGTTTGAAATTGGTTAGTTCAATTGTTGATTTTTTAGGTTCAGTGGCCTAATTGCATTATCATGTGCAATTCGATGGCCTTATTATAAAAATTATTACGGAGTAATATTTATAATTTTATAAATCTTAATTTATAATTCTATTTTAATATAAATAATTAAAATAGTGAATACTCTAAATTAAATAATTGATTCTTGTTTTTTTTTTTTGAATCCTACTAGCTCTATTACAATGACCTAAACGCCTCCACTGAGGCTTGAACTCACAACCTTCCTAATGGAAGTCCAACCCGGGTACCATTGAACGGCAAATTATGCCCTGGACCCGTGTCCACAATGAATTGTGGACACGGGCCCAAAACGACGTTGTTTTTCAAAAAAAAAAAACACATCATTTAGTTTAAAAAAAAAAAAAAAAAAAAAAATATCGCGCGCGTTTTGCCGTTAACGGCGTTATTTTTTTTTTTTTTGGATTATGAATGTACAGTTATGCCGTTATGAATGTACAGTTATGCAATTATGAAATTATGAACACAGAGCTCTAACATTATGAACTTACAATTATGAACATATATAGTGATAAAATTATGACCATGGAGCTTTAAAATTGTGAATATAGAGCTTCGAAGATTATGAATGCACAATTATAGAGTTATGAATCTACAGTTATGGAGTTATAAATCTACAGTTATGAGATTATGAATCTACAGTTATGGAATTATGAATGTACAGTTATTGATCGAATTATGAACTTAGCTTTATTCAGTACGCTTTCCCTTTGCCAGCTTGGTACTGGCGTTTCTCAGATGCATTCTCCACCTTGAAACCTGAATAAAGCTAAGTTTATTTCTCACATTTAGTGGAATTTATTTGTAGAAATATACTACCAGAATTTCCTCCTATTATCTATTAACTGGAAAAGCATTCATTAACTACTCGTATGTAAAAATAGTGCAATACATACCTCTGTCGTCTTCAGTAGCCTTTCGTTTAGCTCCGATAACTGTTGATTTCGTCAATTTCCTCATTTGCGTAGATTAGTTTGACTCCATGGACTCTTACATTTGCAATGTTTGCAGTCTATGACCTTTCTCAGATATCTATAAGAAAATAACCATAACTATATATCAACGTAGAAACAAAATAATAAATATAAGAACTAACCTCTGCATCATGGAAAACACATTCTAGTCATTTGATATTTTGGCTACCTCTTCTCTCAACAATGTCATATGTTCTGACGCATCTAACCTTGATTGCAGATGAAGTTTTTGAAGAGAGTCATTTCTCGCGCATAAATGTAGATTGGAGCCATGGAGACCGGACCTGTTCGCGTATTTCTCTGTAGCTTAACAACTATGAGTAAAGAAGAGTTTGATATGAACTGTAGATTTTGAAATCTGATCTGGGTATATAAACTGATATCTTCTTATGTAATGCATTTAAAGAAGTGTTTGTATCACCGATGTGTCCAGCCGCAATAGTCTGATTCGAAAATCGAAAGGTCTCCTAGGGAAATTATATCTATTACTTCTTCTCCCAATGGTGCCTAGAACTAAACAATATGCTTTATTTGCGCCTGAAATTGGACCTAATGCTAAAACGCTGACGTTTTTACTGGGCGGGAAAACTAATTCTTTTTTATTTACCAAAAGTTGTGGCTTTATTATATATATATATATATATATATATATATATATATATATATAGAAAAACGCTCATATGTGGTCATGTCATTAGGTATGGTCGTGTGGTCGTATCTGGGTCGTTGAATCAGTTTAATCTAAAGGCAGTGGTAATTCTGAGAATTTTCGCGCGTTTTAGTAAGTGGGGGTGTTATGGTAATTACAGTGACCATTTATAGCGGGCGGGTTCCAGAATACACCAACAGTGTTGACAACATACACCAATAGTGTAATAAAACACACCACAGTGAAACACACCAATGGTGTATTCCCGTGTTATGGTAATTACAATGGCCATTTATAGCGGTCGGGTTCCAGAATACACCAACAGTATTGACAACATGCACCAATAGTGTAATAAAACACACAACAATGTGATTTTTCCTATTCCGGTGTTTTATGACAAGTTTACCCTTACAGTTCTCTGGGTAGGAGAATGTGCGCGAAAATACTGGAAAAAATCTTGATTAATATGAATCATTAGATCTATCTAATCTAATGGTCTATAATTGACCATATGACCACACCTAACAACATGGCCACATGTGAGCGCTCCTATATATATATATATATATATATATATATATATATATAGAGATATATAGATTGGTTAGATACTTGAAAGTATATAGCAAAGTGAGAGTGAGAGAGAGACTTTTGAAGTGGTTCGTCCAAAATCCAACTTCAAAAGACCACTTAATCCTTGAGAATTACACTATCACTACTAGTATAATAAAAGACCACTTAATCCTTGAACACAAAGTTGATCTTAAATGTCTAGATTATTTCACAAGCTACACTTGTTACGTACTCCGCCTCTTTCAACTAAACTAAGTAGAGAATGTTGGTTTGAACACAAGGTTGTTCAGGTTTCTCCAACTATAGACTCGGCGTTGAATCTTCTTTATTGTTGCCGTAATCTTGAGCTTGATAATTCTTTTTAACTCTTGCTTTCTCACTTCATTGGCCTCTAGTTATTGCTTGTAAGCTAGTTCACACTTATTATCACTTAATTTCTCAAAATTTCTGGCCTTCATTCAGGTTTGAATGGAGGTATTTTCAAATGGTCCTTGAAATTTGTCCGTTGGAGGGAAACAAAATTTCAAACGTCTTTTATCTAGTGTGCAATAACTAGTGGGTTGAGTTTTGAGTTGCTTTTTGTACGACGACTTCTACCCGTTGACACCACTTTTGCGTCCACTCCAAGCTTTCTTAATTATGCAAGTTGTCTTGGCCTATATAGGAAATTTCCCTTGAAAAATGTACCTATGACACCTTTTGCATTTGTTACATTCTTAGCAATTTTTGCATTTTGAGGCTGTTCACTGTTCGAACAGTGAGGTACGAAAAGTTACTTTTTACTCTCCGAAGAGTAACTCTTCGTAACAACTCTCAGCAACTCTTCGAATTTGACTTTCCTTATTCAATCCTTATTACTACTTGATTGAAAATCAACTTTTCGCTTTAAGGTAACTTTTTGTATCTCCTTATTATTCGACTAAGGTTGACCCTTCAACTCTTCGATCAAACCTTCAGGTCTTATACGTAATCTTCGTATCTTTGATTCATCTACTCTTTATATCTTCAAGTCTTCGAGACTTTTACTCTTCGAGTCTTCTACTCTTTAAAAATTAAGGCTTTGATTCTCTTGAACTTAGTCTTCGAACTTCTCTTACTCTTTGGATGTTTTACTCTCCGATCTTGATTCTCCTTGAGTTGAATTGGACCAAACAATAAAAATTGTTGACCTACAACGTAACCCAATTTTTTTTTTCAATTATTTTTTAGTTCAGAGCCATTACATTTATCAATATTTGATTAAATATTTGTTAGGACGGACTAAATCAAACAATAAAAGTTTTTATTATACTCGACCCACATAAAAAAATAAACTCTTTCTTTTATTTATCTAGTTTAGAATTATTATATTTATCAATTTATGTATTTATTTTTATTATAATAAGTCACAATTTAAAAATTATTTATTTACTTATTTTTATTATAAAAATTATTATTATTTGTAATTTTATTTTAATATAAATAATAATTTTATCATGATTAAAATAATGAATACTCTAAATTAATTATTTTTTGAATACTATTGACTCTATTATAAGGTAGTATATGTTCTATACTTTCTCTATCTATTGCACCCCAAAGAGTCAAGACCCTAACACCCGAGTTCGATCCTGTGACCTTACCTCAAGGGGAGCCATAGAAGTGTCATCTGAGCACAAAGTACTTAAAATAATGAATACTTTAAATTAAATAATTGATTCTTGTTTAATATAACAAACTAGTAATTCACCCGAGCGATGCACGGGGAAAAAATTATGTTATTATAAATATAAATAAAAAATAGAAAAAATAAAAATATTTTAAATTGTTTAATATAATAATATTTTTGAGCTTCCATTGGTCAATTATTTATTATTTTTTTAAAATACAAAATTATAATTAAAACTTTGTATGGTTAATATAATCTCTAATTATGTATATATTTAAATAAACTTATATAGATTATTTCAAAAAAAAAAAAAACTTATAGAGAGAATTTACATAATCACATTGATTTATTCTTAATTGTATTTCATCTATATTATAATTTTTACAATACGAATAATAACTAAGATAATTACATTTTAAAAAGCAAATTTCAAACTTTGTATGAGTAAATTTAAACTCTAATTGAACACATTTTTTTATATGATTATATAATATATTCTTTATGCACATGGCATTTCATAAACTCAAATGTCATTTTATAAGTCCAAGACCACTTTTTGTGGAGATAATTCAAATGTATTTTTTTTCTTTTAAAAGTCCTTAGTTTAGACATCCAGAAAAACATTAAAGACACATACGATATATACATTTATATATATTTAAATTTTTATTTATGGCTTAAATAATTTTTTTTCTGAAGTCCAATAATTGACCCACGCCCCGCAACTTTAAACTTATTATTAATTATTATGTATTTGATTCTAATTCTAATTTCGTTTCTAACTTGAAGTAAGCCGAACGCCCCCAAAGAATTTTGGTAAACCCGGTCTGCTTTCAACCGTTAACCCACCCGATTTTGTCCGTGTCTTCTCGGCGGGTCTCCCTAATCCTCCTAATTCCTTCACACAAAAATTAGGGTTTTCCTGAGGTTTTACACTTCTACGCGATCCAACCGTGCAAAAGCCCTTTGCTTTCTCTCCGATTCAAATGGTCCTTTCGAACATTCACCGGCTTGCCCACCGCCTTTCTCTTCACTCTGTCGCCGGGAAGCTCTCACTCCTCTCTGTATGGATTCCAATCTCTCTTACACTCCCTTTCTGTGCACGTCTATTTCTCTTTCGTTGGCTGACTAAATTGCTGATCTAATTTCAGGTTTGTAGGGGTTATAGTACGGAAAAATGCTGCATACCTAATCTCCTAATTGATTCTAATTCTTCAAATGGTGTGTGAAAGTCGGCCTTCTCTCAGTTTTGGCAAAACAAATTAAAAAAAAAAATGTTTTGGCTTATACTCTGTTTCCTTTTTCTGGGGGGTTTTGTATTTGAAGAAATTTTGGGTTTGTTTAGTTTCATTGGGATTTCTTTTTCATTATTAAAAAGGTCTCATGTCTTTTTCATTTTTGTTGTGTTTATAGAATATAGGTCAGCAAGAGAGTGTTACAGACTACTTGGCTTAAGTAGGAATGCAACTAGATTGCTGACGAAGGGACCTTCTCATTGGGTATGACTATGAATGCTTAAGCCACAGAGATTATAACTCTGGTGATTTTGGTGTTTTAGATTGTGATTGTGGTTTGATCTAAGTGAATTTAGCTTGATAAGTTTATCATATTTCATGGAAGCCAAAAAAAGCTCCTATTCTCCTATTATTTTGCAATGAGGTTATTGGAAATAATTTACTACTTGAATGCATTTCTTCATTTCTGTTCAAATTCTCAGGCATTTTGAATTGCAACAACAATATAAATGAAAGCATAAGATGATAAAGACACCTCGTAATTAGGCACAAATAGTTGGATTGTATAATATTATGATCCTTATTATGTGTGATCTTATACCATTTCTACTCTCTATAATCCTACAGCCCTCCCCTTGGAATCTTGCAAATTTTCCTTTTCTTTCGTTTTCCCTTTTTTAGTTAGCACAAAGTTGGAGTTGATTCTAGGACCATACAAGATTATATATTTATATGATGATGTGACATTATGGCCCGAATGGTAATAAAAAGAACCCAGACTTTCTTTGTTGCTATTTTCCACTCTGTATGTAACTAAATTATATATTTCTGTCATGGTTGGGTGCTCTGTAGTTTTTTTTTTCCTTCTCTGATTAAATATTGTCTTCTATTCCTCCCCTTGGTTTTCTTTTCTTTGAAAGTGCCAAATGGGGTAGGTGAACATTACATTCATTCATTACTTGATGGAGTAGTTTGGTGCTAATAGTGAAATGACTGATTTCAAAGGAACAATTTCAATATTCTTGTTTTGAATAACCTATATTTCATTTTATATTCCAGAGGCATGAGCATTTTTGTACATCAGCAGGCAATAATGATCCAGGCAATGGAAGTCAGAAAGAGAAGTATGTTTACATGTTGCTTCTGTATGCGATCTGTGTTCTTACTTTTTTATTAATAAGGAGCTGTTAATATTTAGTCCTTGTACTTATTATGGCAACTTCCCTTCTTTACTTAATAATTGATTGTTAGAACTTAGTCCTTTCAGTTTATAAGTAATTGGACCAACATCATATCCTTCTTTAGGTGTTTCAACAATGGATGCATAATCATTAAAATCCTCTGTAATATACATGCACTGCACATTTAGTCAAAGAACTTGTCTATGATTGGTAACCGTACTTGTTCTCTAGAGTAACTCAATTAAGCCCATGATATCAATGCAAAGTCCTAAGGAGCCATCTCTCTTCTTCACAAAGAACATAGGAGCTCCTCAAGTTGACCCGCTTGGCTAATGAATCTTACCACCTATAATTCTTAAAGCTAGACTCAAGCTTGTATCTTGTTTGCAATTTGCAGAATTTCTGTAACATTTGTAGACAAGGATGGAGAAGAGCAGCAGATAAAGGTCCCCGTTGGGATGTCTATGTTAGAAGCTGCACATGAAAATGACATTGAACTTGAAGGTAAGCTCTTGTGCTTTCTCTTTAGTGAGTTCTTCATTTAGGATTGTATTATCCTCTTGCTTTCAAACTTGGAAAAAATGAAAAGAGAATTGTAGTTGATTTCTCTAATATACTTGAATTTGTTGGACATATTTGTTGGTTCTGAAATCTGAACATCATACCTTGTAAATTCACTGCAAAAACAGGATTCCCGATATGTTTTAAATATCTTTTTCAATCCATGGTTCTATTTCTAATATTGGAATGTCTACATTGATGTTATCCAGGAGCTTGTGAAGGGTCACTTGCCTGTTCCACATGTCATCTAATAGTTATGGTATATAGACCTCATTGTTTCCCTTTCTTCTTCAAGGGGCAGAAATTTCTCAAAATTATTTGCGGATTTCATGCAATTAGACTGTTTTTTGCATGTCTTTTATTTATCTTTTGGCCTGCTTTGATAGGATATGGAGTACTACAACAAATTAGAAGATCCAGAAGACGAGGAGAATGACATGTTGGACCTTGCTTTTGGCCTCACAGAGACGTAGGTTCTTCATCTCTATAGTGCTAAAAAAGCTTTTTAATACCAAAGCTAATCAGATTGTTTATTTTTGTTTGTAGTTCACGCCTCGGTTGTCAGATCATAGCAAAACCGGAACTCAATGGAATTCGCTTAGCTATCCCTGCAGCCACCAGAAATTTTGCTGTTGATGGATTCAAGCCAAAACCTCATTAATGTATACACATCCATGCTTAAGATGAGAGTAATTATTGGGGGTAATGGGTTCTCTTCCAAGGACCAGAATCAGCCATTTTTCTAGGACCTAACTCCTAAGTGGTTAATAGATGTTTAACCTTATAATACTTGTAGTAAATCTCATTGAGCAACATATTTCACAGTTACAGGTCTGGCAAAGTGAGTAAATTTGCCATTTTTGCTTCGATTTACTCTCAAATAATATCTGCTATTTATCAAACAATGGACAATTGTCCACCGATTTTTGTAATAATTTTCAATACCAGATTTGAATGAATGATTTTGTAATGGCATTATTTATTTCTCTTTTCCCTGTTTACTTGTATCAAATTTCACCTATACAGCCAGTTAAGCTGCACATGCAAGCCTTTAGCATAGTCAGTGTTGTAAAAATCAGCCTAGATAATCTTGGGTTGAGAGAATTTCAAGCTTAGTCGCCTTTAAGTCAGCTAGTCGACTAGGCACTCAACTCGACTAGGCATTATTTATTTCTCTTTTTCTTGATTAATTGTAACAAATTTCACATTTACAACCAGTTGAGCTGTGCACATGCGGGCCTTTAGCATAGTCAGTATTGTAAAAATCAACCTAGACAATCCTGGGCTGAGGGAATTTCAAGCCTAGGTCATTGCCTGTCCCGCCACAAGATGCTGGAAAACTACCTCTTTTAAAAAAAAAAAAAAAATATTTCTCAGCCAATTAGCGCCTAGCACCTTCTGCAACATTGAGCAATGAGCCTAGTATCCACAAAGTTAGAGTTGTTATTTAGTCTTTTTTGGGG
Organism: Ipomoea nil; assembly: GCF_001879475.1. Classification (NCBI taxonomy): domain Eukaryota; kingdom Viridiplantae; phylum Streptophyta; class Magnoliopsida; order Solanales; family Convolvulaceae; genus Ipomoea; species Ipomoea nil. Next base: position 1,248,531 of record NW_017619075.1, read on the forward strand.
TGCTGGCAAAGTGGCAAGGATTTCTGCCATATTCTTATTAGTTATTGATTTTCCACTTACCTATTTCACTATTTGTATTTCATCACAATCTGTGCAGAGGAATATGCAACTGAAATCTCAACAGTAACTTTGTAAAGCAGAATATGTATAACATTTGACATGGAAATGAGTGTTATGATGTTTCTATAAGACAAGACAATAGTACATTTTCAAATGGTGAAGCTTCCATATTGATATACATACCCAACCTGAAATGGCGAAGAAGCTTGTTGAGTTTCTAAAACAGAAGTGATTTCTGGAGCAATATCCTCCGGCCCATCAACGGCGGGCTTAATCACCGCCAGGAAGAAGACATTATACAAAATGGTAAACAGAAAGAGAAGAATGGCCAAATTAACCAAGTCAGACGACGTAATTTCTTTTGCTTCTGGAACTGGGACTTGCGTCATTCGACTCGGACCACCATTTATATCTGAAGCTGCTGCAATTAAATCAACTCATTTTTTTTTTTTAAATAATTGAATAAATAGCGAAACAGATAAGAGGGTTTACCTCTAATATTAGGAGGAGGGTCGGGCTTTTTCTGAGAAAGAGATTGAAGCTGTTCATCAAGCTTTCTCAGAGCCTCTCGGGCCTTATCCGGGTCAACTTCATAATCCGAATCTTTCTCCGCCGCTCTCAGCCTCCTCACTCCTTGTCCTCTTCTTCTTCTACTTTTCTTGAGTGCTTCCCATCTTCCCACCCCAAACGCAGATACTGAAGCTTTGTGGGTGTTGAAGAAGAGGAAAGGAGGAGAAAAAAAGGGGTGTTTCTTATGAGATATGCAGTGATGAAGATGGAGAAGAAGCATTTCAAGTTTCCAAGTTTCCAAGCTCAGCACAGAATGGAGTGGTGTGTCTGTCACTCTAGCAGTTATCTTCAATTCTTCATCAACACATGAAATATCCTGTGTTGGGCCGGATTTGTTATTTTACTTACTGCAAAGGTTCATTTGGGCCTATTTATAAAATCAAAGCAAAATTCAATTGTTATATATACCATGGAGTCATGGACCACTGGACCAGGATTTAAAGGTGGACACGGTTTCAAAATTGTTCATAATTATAAATATATAGTTCAAAAATTATGAACATAGAGTTGTGAACATATAGTTCTATAATTGTAAATATGAAGTTCAAAAATTATGAATATATAGCTTTATAATTATGAAATAGGGTTCTGTAATTGTGAATATAGAGTTTAATAATTATGAATATGAAGTTCAAAAATTATGAATATATAGCTTTATAATTATGAATATATAGTTTAGTAATTATGAACATTGAACTGTGTCCACCTAGCAAGGTGGACACGGTTCCACAACATAACGATTGTCATTTTGCATTATAGACCTTAATTCAAAATTTATGTATTGACAATCAACATATTATGTGATTTCAGTTAATAAATACCTTAAATTTATTTATATATATACAATTTGTTAATTGCAGACACATTATCTGAATGTCATTTTAGATCAAAGTCTACAATGGAAAGTGGATCTTGTCACCTTGGTCAGGTTAGTCGGTCAAGTCCACCCATAAATAGCGTAATAATAATAGTTCTTTTGAAAACAACCAAAGAAATATTATTGTTGTTGTTGTTGTTGTTGTTGTTGTTGTTGTTGTAACTCTTGTATAAGTCAAATTCAACACTCTCCTATTTGTTGTAATATTGTTTGTGCCCGTTGGCCTTTAGCTCTTAACGGGTGATTGCAGGATTGGATTACAATGTAAAGATAAAAGTGAAGTGAATGTAGAACAATAAACAAGGAGAACCAAGACAAAGAATTCTTATTCAACCATATGTGTATCTTACATACAACCACAACACATCTATATATAATATACAAATATAACGAAAGACATGCATAATGCAGCCATTAATCACCTAACCGTTACATAATCAATACTAATAATGACCATACTAAATATATTATTTATAACACTTGATATTTTGACAAACATTTCAGCAATCGATTTTCAATATAATATTATACCAGTTATCGCTTCAACTTGATATGATTCTATGGAGGGGGTAATATATTTGAAACCTAATTACACCAAAAAGTTAGTTAAAAGAATAAATTTGGTTTAAATCTAGCTTGTTATTGGATTTTGAATCTAAGAATCTTAGAAATTAATACTCTGTATTTATAATAACTTAATAAGTAATATAACTTAAACAAAAATAGAACACAATTATTATGTGAAAATTTAAAAGGGAAAAGATTTTATTTTTTTTTTAATTAAAATAAGTCAAATGATTTCTATATATTTTGATGTAATAGTACATGTACATAGTTAAGCTTTCTTGAAAATCATTCATGGAGGTTCTAACTTGGTGAAGAAGATAACGATAATGGGAGATAGGAGAGCTAAGGGTTGTAGTCCGTGAGAGAACGAGAGTGACATTGTTCAAGTGTAGTGATTTGTTATATAATGTAGAGATTCTCTTCTCCCTTTATCTTCTTCTCTTTTTATGGACTTGGATCTAAATAGAGTTAATTAGATTGTATTTCACTATATTAGGTCAATCTTCTTGAGCTAGTAGATTTACTTAAAACTTTGAGTTAATTGAGTTTTGATGGTCTGAAAATATTAACTCCAAGCACTTATGAATTACTTCAATACCTTCTTAGGACATCCTCATCAGCTTGATTTTTTGGTGAATTTTGTCATAGTCATGTAGGAGAAAGAGGGTAGAGGGAGGAGGAAGAAAAGGAAGGAAAAAAAAAACAAAAAAAAAAACCCAGTTTGTTCATGTGCCCAGCGGGCGCCTGCATCTCCAACACGCGAAGAAAAGAAGAATGCTTTGTTTCCATTTCTCAATCAGTGGACCCCACAAAAGTTTTGCACTTTCATGAAAAAAATACACCAAAAAAATCCACATGTCCTATTTGTGCAAAAACTGCACACTTAATTTTTACTATTCTAAAAATACAAAAAATGCATTAGTGTAGATGCTCTTAAAAACTAATATATGACACATTATGATATTCCAAAATTCTTCCTACATATACCCCATTTAGTTTCACTATTAGTATGTAAAATCTCATAAATCAAGCAACAATGCTCTCCTTAAAGCCACTTTATCATTAAGTTTGATTCACAAGACAGAAAAAATACTTGAGTATATTAAGAATAGTCTCATATTTCTAATGCAAAATGCCCTAAGAAGAGAATAATAAGGGAATTGGATCGTAGGAATGTAGGATTCATGACAAACATTAGCAAATAGAAGTATTAACGCTAGCTAAACAAAAGTGGTTGCCTATTGCAGTTGTAAAGGAGATGGGGAAGAGAGAATAAGTCACTTCTAAGAATTGATTGTAGAAATTTGTTGAGTAAGAGCTTAGAGCAATCTTAATAGACATGAATTTAGGGCTCTTAACGAACCGAACATAAATAAATGGAGGTTGTTCGTGTTTGTTTGTTAAGGTTTTTTAAAATCCTGTTCATGTTCGTTTGTTAAGTGTTCATTAGTGTTTGTTAATGTTCGCGAACACGGTGTTCACGAACGTGTTCGTTAACATTAACGAACACGGACATGTTCATTAATATTTGTGAACATATTCGTTCACGTTCATAAACATGTTTGTGAATGCTTAATAACCAAATATATAAACATGTTCATGATCACAATTCGTTCGTGAACAAAAAATAATATATGTTCACGAAAAATAACCAAACAAGTAACACAACTACAAAGAGAATACAAACAAATATTAAACGAACACAAACGAGCTTGTTCACGAACATTATTAAACGAACACTAAATGAGCTTGTTCACGAACATTATTAAATGAACACAAATGAGCTTGTTCACGATTTCTTAGCAAACGAGCTTACAACTGTTCAGACTCTGTTCGTTTATAAACCGAGCTCTAAATTTTGTTTGTTAGTGTTCGTTTACCTTAATAAACGAACATAAACGAACGCTTACCGAACACAAACACGGACACGTGTTTAAACGCTTACCGAACGCGAACACGAGTAATTTATGAAAAACTCTGTTCGCTAACACCCCTAGATATGATTTTCTGAAGTTTTTGTAATAACACAAATTACTCGTGTTCGTGTTCTATAAGCGTTCGAACACCTTATTATTTCGGTAAGCGTTCGATTATGTTCGTTTACAAAGAAATAAATATGTTGACTACCTTACAAACTTGAAACAAGATTGAATTTAGAGCATTACATCTTGAGAAGATCCTCCAAGTAGCATTTGGAGTTTCAAACTCCATAAGATTCTCCAAGATTTGCTATCATTGTTGGTTGAGGGTGAATGGATAAGTTACCTTATAAGATCTTCATTTAATCATAAGCAAGTTCATAGTCTTAAAATTTCCAACCAAAATGTAAAAAAGTTATTAAAAAAACAAACCTGTTAAAACTCATTGTGTAAGGGGGCAAAGAACTCTTATCAATCACTTTCCTTTTAATCAAACACTTCCCCATTGGTAAGGCTCCATTTCTCACCTTCCATCCTAAACCCCGAATCCCAAAACTAAAAACACACTCGCAATAAATAAATAGATTTCTTTCTACAACAAAAGGTAAAGTACATTCAAAGTTCAAGCGAGTTCCCTTGTTTCCAAAACAAACTAATATCATTACAAACGGGGATACGCTCCCTGCACTCGAGCCTTAACATTTGGTTCCTACTGCTACACAACACTACTCTGCACCATTTTCTTCTGCTTCATTTACCCTAATGATGTAAACCTGGAGATTCAAAGTGAAGTTAACCATGAAAGCCTAAATCGTCAAACTTATATGCAAAAAGTAAAAACCCACCAACTATCAATCCCAGAGAAAGATAGAAAGAAGAAAAAGATTAGGAGGGATTCAGATTTACTTACCTTAAACCTGGTTGGTTCAATCAACTGAAAAACCAGTGCATCACCATCAACCAGTTCATGGTCTAGAGCGAAACCCCTCCATCCACCACTCAGCCCCGTCTTCATAGCCAGGTATTTCGTATCACTTTCATCGCCATTTTCATCTACCAGAGTGATCATCTCATCGTGCTTTGGAAGATTAGCCTTGCAGAACTGAACAGGTAGTCCCTGTGAAGTATTTAGTGAATAAAACTCAATATCTTATTGATTCCATGCATAGGCTTTTATACAAGAATTATACTGAAATAAATGGAAACCTTGTAGTTACGGTAACAACCACAGATACTAGCTCAAATAAAAAAACAAACCAACCAACACTAACATTAATCTTTATCAGTCCCTATAACACACACAGACAAAACATTTAATAAGAGTATGATAATTTTTTGAATTATGATGATCAAAGATCATATCTTGTTAAGAATTTACCAGCCAAAAGCCACCTGTGACATGTGACTGAAGCATAGGTTTAATAAAGCTTGGGAATTGATTATCCAACCCTGCTTCCAACTCTTCTGCTCTTTGTATAGCATCTAATCTATCTCCATCAGCCGCATAAACCCGGGTTAACAAGTCTCTTCTTCCATAACTATAAACCAAAATAATCCCAAAGAAAATTAAATTAATTAAACCACAACAAAATTAAAAAGGATCATCAGATAGAACAAGACCAACTAGCCAACTACCTTCTCCTTCCAATTCGCAAAGTCTCAAGTCCAATCTGCCAACATTATTCAAGATCTCAGGCCAAAACAAATCATTAAATCAATCTTTTCTTCTTCATTTCAGTTTTAGTTTTAATCAACTAAAAACCTAATAATTGGATTGCAGATTTATGCTTATATATTATATGTTCAACACGCCATCACACGTAAAGTGACATGTGTTTGGATACCAAATTCAAACATATGCCTCATTTTAACTAAAAGTCGGGAGTTAATAGTTAGATTGCAGATTTATGTTTATATATTATATGCTCAACAACAACAAAATCAAAGAAAGCTAACTTCTTTATAATTAGGAGCAGGCTTATCGGCGACGCGGCTGGACCTTCTCACGGCGGTGAGCTCCACCGGCAGCTTAGCCCGCGGCTTCGTCTTCTTCATCTGGAAAAATGGCGAAAGACTGCAACTTTAAGAAGTGGGTACAAGTAAAAGGAAAAATTAAATGTGAATGAAAATGGATGGACACAAATACAAGTACCGGGGAGGGTTTGGGGGAGGTTCGGAGAGCTTGAGCGAGCTTGTTGAGGTTGAGTTCTTCCATCCTCTTCTTGTTTTCTTCCAGGCGTTTCTGCCGGCTTTCCTCGTACGCCAAAACCTTATTCGACATCACCATTTTGTTTTCTGGGATTCGCGGAGCGATGAAAAGCAGAGAGAATACCCGGAGGCGGATGAGAGAGCAGAACTTGGGGAAGATGAAAATGGTGGCGTCTCCACAGTCTATTGTCGGATTATAAGGTGGGCTCCACTTTTGAGGATTTGAATTTCAAAAACTTTCCATAATAAGTTTCTGGATTAGGTCACCCTTGACAGTTTACAGGATTGAAGAGAAGATAGTGGAGCAAATACTCCACTTGGCATTCATTATACATGAATCTGAACCCTATTACTATTACTATTAGATTAACTGAGAAATTTAATTAATTGTTTCAGCTATACATGAATCTGAAGTTCTCAACCCTATTAGATCAACAGAGAAAATAATTAATGTTTACGCGTTAGGAGTAGTATTAACAATAAATAAATCCACACCACTCACACTACTTAGGGATGTCAATAGACATACATGCATTCTTCCAATAAGTCATTCATATTTTCGTCGTAGTAAATACTGCCTCGATAATAAAAGAAATTTTTATACACGTGTTAGTATAGGTTATATGGTAGGTGCGGATGAAGTATCTCTACACCTACACATATATCATAATTTTATCTCACTATATTTTACAAAGTATAAAGTGATCATACCATTTATAGATTTGTAGTTACTTTACGTAATACATTAATAAAGTATTTTAATATTGTACTCCGTATATGTTTTTAAAATTTTCTTTCCTGATTGTAACAGATTCTTTAAAGACCTTTTAATTCATTAAATTATAAACAATCAGCTTATTGCAATTTTTTTTTTTTTTTTGGAAACAAATCGAAATCGTTGCATTTCTAGAATTAAAATAAATTGATTTCTTTAGACAATTAAATATAGTTTGACCTTCATGAGAGCTTTTTTAATTTGAATGTGAAGCTACCAATCTATGTAGTTGGTATCAATGAGGTTATGAGCACCTTGTGTGATTACTTTTTTTTTTTTTTTTTTTAAGTACTGCTGGTTCTATTACATGGCGTGATTACATAAATTACAAACACTTAAAAAAATAGGTATATCGTTAAAACACATCCCTCTTGGCAACTACTCCGTAATATATAAATGAGTGAATACCCAAAATGGTCCCTCGACTATAGCTAAATTCATAAATTGGTCATCGATTTTTTATTTCAACCAATTAAGTTCTTAACTTTGCAATTTTGACACGATTTGATCCTCCATCTATTTGACCATTTGTTGACCGTGACCGATGATCTCCAAAAGAACCTTCAGCTCTCGTCGAAGCACGTGGAGGCCTCCAGGATGACGTTGCACCAGTTCGGAAACACGTCGTCTTCTTCGCTCTGGTACGAACTCAACTACATTGAATCCAAAGGGAGGATGAAGAAAGGCAACCGGATTTGGTAGATTGCTTTCGGCAGTGGATTCAAATGTAACAGTGCGATCTGGAAATGCAACCGGAATCTTAAAAACCCGACGATGGACCATGAAATTACATATATATCCTCAAAAATCACAGTCAACAAACTGTCAATTATACTGAGGACCAAATTGTGTTAAAATTGCAAAGTTAAGGACTTAATTGGTTAAAATTGAAAGTCAAGGACCAATTTGTGAATTTAGCTATAGTCGAGGGACCATTTTGAGTATTTACTCTATATAAATTACAAACACTCAAAAAAACCATGTCTACCGATAAAATCTCAAATCCCTCTTGGCCACTAATATATAAATTACAAACACTCAAAAAAAAACATGTATATCGATAAAATCTCAAATCCCTTCTTAAGAAGGTAAGATCTCATGATTAGGGTGCAATTATTATTTTTTAATTCAATAAGAGCAAAACAAATCGTATCATTATATAATAGAAACATAGATCATAGTCCACCTTACATTATAGACCACTAATATAAAGTTCATTGAATTTTCATTTTGTTTATGAAGGCTCAAACTTTCAGAACAATGAACCTTCAGCATACTAAAAATGAATATTTATTGGTGGTCCACTGAAATCTTGAAAAGAAAAAGAAGAGAGAACTAACAGATCAAAATTCAGCTCCACAGTGAGGACTTTTAAGCTATGTCTATGTGAGAAAAGAAAATGCAAGCAGTAATGGTAGACGCTCTTCCTGCCTACACTTTAGATGGTCTCTCCTACCTACATAACACAACCCAATCTAAATCCTACCAATCTTTATACAGAGGGAAGAACACAGCGAAAATCGCGAGAAACTAAAAGGCCAACAACACTCCGCCCCCTTCCTAAACCATAACAAAGCCAAGAATGATTTGCCGCCCAGCTTGAAAAAGCTAAGATCGAGAACAACTCCACTTCTGTTGTCTTCCTATGCTGCGTTAGTTGCAATACTCCCCCGTCCACCTGATGAACCTCCAACGTAGTAACTGCTGCCTCCATTTATCGATGGAAGTTGGGGATCGGGCGCCTTTGCTGCTTGATGGGTTTTTGAAGCATCGGCAGCTGCACCAGAGCCTGTTTCTTTCGAAGCAGCTGTCTCAGATTTCTTTGCAAAACGCCCTCCAGTACCCCTAGCCCTCTTCAAAGCATGCTGATGTCGGGACTCGTGAAGATACGGCTTTGAAGAGAGAAAACGAGAGAGAGAGAGAGAGAGAGAGGTGTCAATTAAGAAGTTTACATGAAGCATGGACAGAAAAGGGGTACGAGGTAGGATTAGGAATAGACTAACCTTTCTAACTTTTATTAGCTTCTTTTGAGATTCTGCTTTAGCACGTGACTCTCTCCTCCGGAGGATCCCATGATACTGCTTGGCATTCACGTAAACGGGCTCTTGAGTCATTTCAAGTGGCAAAGGCATCCTAGCTTGTTGCATATCAAGAAACTGAGGAACCTGATCAATACGTATTTTGTTAGTTCCAAGATTTTTAAACAAAATAAGGCCTTTCCTTCCCCAAGGGGGCAAACAAATTAATGAACTATTATGAATCTTCTCTAAACTCCTTGAAAGCTCTTCTGCCATGAATTTAGAAAAATGAATACACAAGCTTGGTTCCTATATTTCCAAGATGACCACAGAAAAGCTGAAAAATGTGAAAGTGGACCTTAAACAGTATTTGAAACCAGAATTGAAAATCATTTTTTTTAAACGGATTTGGAAAGGATAAAACGAAGAATGAACAATCATTTCGATATTGAAAGATATATTATCATTCTTATACAATGTCTTAAGAAGTGGGGATGAAAACGAGTAAAATCATTTATAATTGTCGTGACAATCCTCAAAAGAGGCCAACTGATAACACTAACAGCATGTTTTGTTTGCCAAATGAAAATTGGTGGAAAAGGAATGCTATTCCATAACAAATAGAAAAAAGATTTGGTTTGCAGCTCTCAACCTGGGTAGCAGGTAAAAGATTTTAAGATCCATGTCAAGAAAAAAAGAAAGAAAGTAATTACCTTTAACTTGAAAAGAAGAGAGAAACGTACTCAATAATTAAAATTATTATGAATAAAGCAATTTCACATACCAATGGCTGACCATAAGAGGCCATCATCCCCATAAAATATGGGTCTGTGTACAGATTCGGAGTGCAAGCCTGAAACAGTAGCAACATTAAATCAAGTTAATCAAGATTAACTACACACAGCATCTAGATAAAGAAACGACTATCAACATTCCCCCACAGATTTTTATAAAGATGCTTACAATTGAATGTCCAACAAGTTCAAGCTGTGGTGGCTGTATAAGGCTCTCATCGGTTCTTGCAGACATTGTTGATTTGGCGTGCTGAAGACTCTGATCCACTTGCCCATAATTTCCATCTAACCTTGAAACAAGATTTCATTACGAATAACATTCATCTAAAAATAAATAGAGGAAAGCATTACATTTGAGGTAAATAAGCTCGTTGTATGCATAAAATAAGGTCGTTATATACCCACCTGAATGGGTATCTTACACAAGTTTATTCTTTCATACAACCTTGGTTTTTGAAACATTTGAAATCATGCATATCCAAATAAACAATCCAATCCAAAGGAAACTCTTATAAATTAATTAATTCATGATTGTTTCAAAAAGAAATATCCACCATGGAAGAGATTGCAATTTGCAAAACCTCCCTCTATAATTTGAGGAACTCTATGAGAGGAATAAGTGGGAGAATGAGTTCCAAAGAATACATATTAATAGATGTCAAGAATGGGGCAAAAGCAAGTTCTCACTCCCTGGGGCATATTACTTCCATATTTAGCTTAATTTTAGATCAAATGGAATTTAATCTTCGAAGACAGACCTTGATCTGAAGGTGCAGAATTTTGCGACTTTTTAGCAGTATCATCATCACCATCCGACTGTGATTGATCATCAACAGATTGCTCCAGTGACGATGAATCAGATACACTTGCCCGCTTCGAGCGAGGGTTAATTGGATTACAGCCAGCAGCTGTCCACCAGGGATCAGCATATGCTGCTGAACGTGGAAGATCGTATGAATGAGCTTCTACCCGATTTGCAGTTTCAGACTTCGATTGCATTCTTTTTAAGCACCTTGTAAACCAAAATTCTGATCTCCCACACAAAAGAAGATAAACTTAATATCAGTAAAGAGAAATCGACACAATTCAGAAGCTATGATGAAAGTGCTATTCTTCTTGTATAATTCACTTCAAAATACACGAAACTATGGAAGTATAATTGGCACAACTTATCTGTATATGTATCATTGCAGATACAAAACAAATCAATACAAAACACATTCTTCTGATGATATAACTATGAAACCTTGAAAACTATAAGGATCAGGCTCTGTTCTTCCCAATTACTGTACTAAAAATCCTATACCATATACCATTACTATAGCACAATTATCAGCTAACTCGAATTTATCCAAAACTGCAAGCATCAATCAATCCTACTATCTACCTTAAGCTCTATGATCCCACACACCAAACACCACCTTGTTTCCCATTATCCATAATAACTGAGAATGGACAGAAAAGCAAAAATCCTACCAACAATTTCTTGAATCACAACCTCACTTCACTATAAACCTTAAACCTTTTCTCCATCTCCCATTCGTCAAACATAAAAGCAAATATAGAATCCACCCATAAGGAACATAAATTCAGCCGGCAACATATAGCAATTTAAACAAACGCCGGCAAGAGAATCAAAACCAAAGAAGAAGACAGAAAGAAATAAAACGTATTTCATGCATTTGAGCATGGAGCGCACAACAAATACAGAATTGAATAAGGATAAATGGGACTAGAAAAGAAAAAGAAAAAAAAAGTGAAAATTGAGAAAGTTGCACCTTGAAGAGAGGGATAGCGGTGAGTGGATGGATTAGTGATTGGAGGAGAACATAACCCTAGAAATTTGGGAGGGAATTCCGCAGTGCGGGGAAGAGAGAGAGAGAAGAGAGAGAGAGTTCTTCACTTCTTCGTGAGCCTGGGAGTTGGGAGTGTAATGAAATGGTACGACGTTGTGATTATTATTATTGTAATTATATAATTATTATTATTAATTAATATAAGTGAAGTGAAGTAAACAACATAGGAGATGAGGATAAGAATGTTTAATTTTTTGTAATCAAAATCTTAATTTATGTTTGCACCCAGTCCTACACAACGACTTTTCTCCACTCTCCTTAGCTCTCCACCTGTCTATATGTCTTCTTCACCCTAACACACGCCTCTACCGACACCTGTACATATAACTATTCAATGAATGATGAATCCTAGTTTTGTTTCTCACAAAAACACTCAATCTCAAATTAATTTTTTTCTCTTCGGTTGCCCCCCCCCCCCCCCCCAAACAAAAAAAAAAAAAGCAAATTACTCCTTTTTTTTTTTTTTTTCTTTTCAAAATGTTGAATCCCTAACTTCGACCCGATAGAGCATCTGAGAAAATGAAAATCATGGTTTGGTTTGTACAATCCTGATGACTGCTCGGCAGGTCAACACTACCGAAAGAAAGTAAAGATCTTTTGGGAGATAGTGAAAATAAAGATGAGTTAATAGAAGGATAATAATGCAGTGTTATTTCTCTATAGTTTTGGCCCTCGAAGTGTCGACCAAAAGCCCCTACATGATGATCCTGAGGGGATATTTATACATAGATGCGGAGTTCGCATATGATAAGTAGGATTGATGTAAAGCCTAACCTAATAGGGGAATAGGGCTGACGTGCTGTCAACTTACTGTCTTTTCCGTACGAACTAAATAAGAAAGTTGTCTAATGTGCGAGAATCGTTTTCATAGAGTCCGCGCGCTCAACGCGTTACTAGGGCGTACCCGGCCAGGAATGGTCCCGACTGCGCGGAGAGCTCTCCTGGGTACTTGCCATTGGATAATGACATCTTGTCCGTAGGGCCCCGTATCTCTTCTGCGAGCCCGTCCGATGATACGCCGACTGACGGGTCGACCGATTGGGAGCGCGCCCGTCCGATGATACGCCGGCTGGCGGGTCGACCGATTGGGAGCGCTCGGCGGCCACCGTAAGGCGCTTCGCGTCAGGGCTAGGAAGTCTTTGGCGATTTTCCCCCTACTAAATAGTGAATCATCTCCACTGTCTTGTCTGACCTTTCATCTAGGCGGCAGAATTCAACTGAATCATAGAGGCTAGACCTTTGCTCCCTCACTTTGAGAGGTTGCTCCCACACTGTCGCTGGTGAGACTCGATCTCTGATCATTCTTTCTAAACATCACTCCTATGACCAGTTGAGCTGTCCATTCAGACTTTTCTTAATCTTGACCAAAGACTTTGTTTGGGAGAGCGGTTAGTGAAATTTGAAACGTTTCAGTCACTTCAATTGCATCACTATTATTGAATTTTTATCTTCACAGTTGAATTTTCTATAATTGAAATAGTGAATCGTTCTGATTGATCCAATCACAAATCAATGAAATGACTTTTTGAAAAGTGATGGGATCATTTTAGGTACACCAGTCACTCCCTCTAAATTCACTCTCAATTATATTTTAAAAGTGATGAGATCATATATATATATACTAGCATTTTGTATGCAAAAATTCATAATATGATTATATATATACTAGCATTTTGTACACAAAAATTTATGTCTAATATTAAAAAATTGATAAATATAAATAATTATAATTATAATTCGAATTATATATACACAAATAATATATGTATTTTATACACACATATATGATTTACCATTCATAAAAATTTAATTAAAATATAATCAACTATTAAATTAATTATATAATGATTTTAATAAAATGATAATTAAAGAATAGGAAAAATATTTGATAGATATAGGTGTATGGTAATCATGATGGAGTTATCAATATTAGATTTAAAAAGTAACAGTGTTATAACGGTGTAAGGGAATGTAGTAGGGATAATTTTGTCTAATAACATTGAAGTGTACAATATTTAAAGTAAAATGTATACATTTATTAGCATACAAAATGGGTGACATAAATCAATGATATAATCTTGATTGAGACTTGTAGGGAAGAGGAGTATGTTTTTAGATTAGATATATGATAAGTGCATATTTGTTCATATTTATACCACATGTCTACATCATATTTAGCCTTGTTTTGCTTATGAATTGTCACAATGGTGTTCAAAATGATCATTATTTTATTCATTTGATCAATTAGGCACAATCATTATCTTTGAGTAGAAATGAATTATTTTGGATCATTTTGGATGCATTTGGAGTCAATGGAGCCAATGAGAAGCTATGGAGATGGATGAATACTTCCAAGGAGCTAAAGAGTGGTATTTTCAATGGTTTTTATCATAGGAACAAAAAGGTAAAAGTTGAACAAGTGTCAAAAAGTCAAAATTCTCGCATGAATTGGCCACTGTGTTGTATTCGGACTATATCTCGGTCTAGAAGTATCCAAATTAAGTTATTCTTGTTCCACTGGAAAAGAAGACTCAAAGGGCTACAAACTCTTATAAAGACATCAAAGCCTAAACGACACGGCCAAGTGCATGGCCGTGTCTGTGGCCGTGTAATTTTTGTTCAATTCCAGTAGCCACTGCCCATTTTGGACACGGCCAGTGGCACGACCGTGCCACATCTGCTCTGCACTTATTTTAACCCGTTTTTACTCATTTTAGCTCGATTTTGGACATTGTTCGAACCCTAGACATTTCTTACCCATTTCTTTCATATTTTAGGGTTAGATTAGGCTTAGATTTAGGTTCCACAACATATTTCAAACTTGTAATCAAGGATTCAACACTTGAATTCTAAGATTTACCATCCATTTCTTAGTGAAGTTTTCTTTCTCTTATCTCTTTTCCTTTGTAATGTTTATGCTTTACACTTATGTTTTTGTGTTTTTATGCTATTAAATAATGTGTAGTTAGTTTATAGACTTGAGTTAGGGTTGTATTATCTATCTTGATGCTTAATTTGTGATTATTGCAAAAAAGGGGGCGAACTCTAACCTAGGGTTCATGTGTTTATGAGGGTGTTGTGTTTATATCTTGTTAATATTTGATGTACACATTCATTGGCATATATTTGGAGAATTCTTGGCTACAATGAGAATTGAGTCAAGGATTTTAGCTACCCCTTGCACAAATCCGATTTTTCCTATGAAAATGGGGGAAATTGAGGGATTTTAGATGCTTTGTGTGCTTGATGACTTGGAATTGATACACCATGAAATGGGGCAATTCCTTGTTGTAATCCTTGTTTATTAATCACGATAGTGGTTCGTAGACTAGGATACCTACGTGCATTCCCACTTGATTCCTTGGTTATTTGTTCTCTCTAATCCCATAGGTTGTTGAAACATCTAGATGATAATGCTCCATAGCTTGAGTCCTATTTATTTGTTTAGTGTTTATATCTGGTTAATATGTGTTTGTGTTACTTTGTTTAGTTACCGTAACCTTGAAACTTGTTGTTATTTCCTTAGCTTCTTGTTGACTTGTTAATGCTAGTGCCTAGTTGCTTGTGATTGCATATTACGTGTCATAACCTATAATCCCCTAAGGACAACATTAAACACCCGAGCTCACATCTTATTTTTGCAACAATATATATATATATATATATATATATATATATATATATATATATATATATATATATATATATATGTATGATTGGGAATATTCCCCAGCCTCGTTACTTGTACGTGTCACATACATGCTCGGTATCCAGGCGGACCATCGAGAGGAATCATTCTCGAGCATTTACCGATCTTAGAATTAACCAACCCGACATGCTGTAAAAGATCGAGCAAGGGTTTAATTAGTGGCAGTAGTTTCCCACCTTCGGGGTCACCCGACCATCTTAGGTCGGGACGAACCACTCGATCTTCTCCACTTAGAAAACGAAACCTCATTCCCTTAGTCAAACCCGATCGCAGCAAGAATGAGGGCGTCAGGAACCTTAGTACACGTGGAGGAATTAGCGGAGCTTCCGACCTTTCCCTAAGCATGGAAATACGTGTCGCGCATGCCGAGCCTCCATCATGTGTTCCATCTATTCTCCTAGAACAATAGTTGTGGATAAAAATTGATAAGAATCAAATAGAGTTAATCAACGATTTGGTCCCTCAATTATTAGCGAACAGTCAATGTAGTCCCTCAATTGCTTATTCATCGATTTGGTCCCTAAAAATAATTATTTTTAGTCAATTTAGTCCCTCAGGCCGTCGACGGAAGACTGCCTGAGGGACTAAATTGACTAAAAATAATTGTTTTCGGGGATCAAATCGATGAATAAGCAATTGAGAGATTACATTGACAGTTCGCTAATAATTGAGGGACCAAATTGTTCATTAACTCAATTAAATATATAGACTAAAATTATTATTTTGCTAATACTCATGGAACTAAAATTGATATTTAGTCATTTTGGAGTCTATACAATCATTCCAACTTAGTCCTATTAACTAATCATGATTTAGCAATGGTTTAAAAGGAGTTATAAATTAAATATTTATCATCAACCGACAACCAATGAGAGTTAAATATTATTAAATTAAAGAATCAATCAATAAAAATTAACAATTGAAAAAAGTACATTAATATATTATCACTTAAAACCTAGATTATTTTTGTTAGAAAGCGTAAGTATATGTGGAAATAAAATAGTGGGATGGTGCGGTGTGCGGCATATGCTTATCCATGAGTCTAATCAAGATTAGGGCCTGCTAATGGCGATAAGGTTCGCCAAGTTATAATGACTTGATTATATTAAATTAATTACAACTAATATTTTCCACACACATGAAGTAATAATAATCAATACCTAAAATGGTGAAATTCCAGGTGTTTACATTTTAATCTCTTGCATAATCGCAATAAATGACTTTACTACATTGACAAAGAGGCACTAAGATTAAGCTTTTAACATGGGTACTTCTGGTTCAGTTGTTGTACCATGGACATACACAATTTACATGCTTAATGCTTGTAATTTACATACATAATTTACATATTAAATGTTCATAATTTACATACACAATTTATATAGTTAATGTTCACAATTTACATTTTTACAAAATTATAAACATTCAGTATGTAAATTGTGTATTTTAAATTCGAATTCACCTTATAAGGTGGACTCGGGTTCATGGCATAATTTACCCTTTTTGGTTTATGTGGGTTACCGAACATAAGTCCCAAAATAAAATATAAGATAATTTTTTGAAAACAAATAAATTAGATGCGCGAAATTTGCCAAGTACTTTGTGCTCAGATGATATCTCTGTGGCTTCCCTTGAGGGGAGGTCACATGATCGAATTCTGGTGATGGAGAATTTACTCTTTGAACTGCAATAGATTGAGAAAATATAGAACATACACTTGAGTTAATAATACTTTAAAAAAAAAATGACACTTTTTCCCCCTGAGTTATATACTTATAGCACTTTTTCCCTCTGAATTATTTAAGTGGTTCTTTTTCCCCCCTGAAATGTTAAATTGACATATTTACCCTTAAAATAAATATTTAAAATAAATATTTTATTTATTTTTCTTCTCCAACAAATTATTACTATAATTTGGTTCAAACCAAACAGATACTATAGCAACCAAACCAAAATATTCCAATTACAATTTATAATTAAAACGCGACATTTAGAGTTTATTAAAATCGCGAGCCGGAATGGCCGGTTCATGTTCCAAACTGAAAAAATAAAATATATTTATTGTTGAATTTAGACTATTTTAAAATAAAAAAATAAAATTTTAAAATAAAGACGGTTCAAAATCTCGAACCGGATCCGGAACCGCCGATTCACGGGTCATGATCAAGTTTTTTTTTTTTTATTCTTAAATTTAATAAATTGAAATCCAAATATTGGGTTCTAGATCTGAATCATAACCGAAAACTTTTAATTCGATTGTTATAGTGTCTGGTTCAGTTCGAACCGAACCGTGGTAATCGCTACATATACGCAATAATTTGTTGGTGAAGTAAAATAAATAAAATGTTTACTTTAAGGGTAGAAATGTCAATTTAATATATTAGAAGGAAAAATCACCACTTTTAAAATAATTGAGGGGGCTAATGTGCTTACATAAATAATTGAGCGGAAAAAGTGATATAAAAAAAAAAAAAAGATGCGGGAAATTTCAAGTGAAAATTGAAAGATAAAAGTCACGAGTAGGTGGTGCATATGATGAGTGAATGTGTTGGTGGGATTACATGATTGGTGTGATTAAGAGATGATTCTCTTTCCATAAGTGTAGGACGATAATCACTATTAATATCTTCATTTATTCTTGACTCCAACATTTGAGAGGAAGTAAATCACAATGATTTAATGGCTCAATAAACATGACTAAATATTAATGTGCACAAAGAATCTGTTCATTTTAGACATAAAATTACTTTAACTAGATTAATTCCATAAGTAGTTATTACACTACAGTCTATCTAAACCGACATTGCCTCACGTATTATTTTTATATTATCAAATAAAACTGCAGTTATATCAAAATGATACTGTAGTTGTGGTGAAATGAAACTGCAGTATATATAAAATGAAACTGAATAACATTTCACATATTTGAGTGTATATTGTACAATGAAGCTGTAATTATATCGAAATAATCATGTACTTGTGTTTTAATGAAACTATAGTGTATATAAAATAAAATTAAATAACATTTTCACATATTTGAGTGTATAAATATTGAATGAAACTGTAGTTATATCGAAATGAAACTGTAGTTGTGTTGAACTGAAACTGTAGTTGTGTTGAACTGAAACTGCAGTGTATACAAAATGAAACTGAAGAACAAAATTATTTTTTGTGGAACGGTGCAGAACGGCGCGGAACGGATTCCATTTATTTTCATTAAATAACACGGCGTCGTTTTGATGCGCGGTGCATAATCGATTATGCACCGCGGTGCATGATATAATTTGCCTTCCGTAAGTTAGACTGGTAATTGGGCCTATGCCATTAAGTATCGCAAATTATGTCCCGGAAACGTGTTCACCATGAATGGTGAACACGGGTCCAAATGGTGTCGTTTTTTCGAGAAAAAAAATTTAGTTAATGTGCGGTTAACGACGCGCGTTTGTTCAGATTATGAATTTTCTGTTATGAGATTATGAATGTACTGTAAATTCATAATCTCATAACAGAAAATTCATAATCGCATAAAAGAAAAACATTTATTAAATTATGAATTTTCTGTTATGAGATTATGAATTTACAGTTATGTAATTATGAATTTTCTGTAAATTCATAATCTCATAACAGAAAATTCATAATTTCATAACAGAAAATTCATAATCTCATAAAAGAAAATTCATAATTTCATAACTGCTCATTCATAAATCCATGCCTGCACATTCATAATTTATGAATGTTGAAGAAACTTGCACGAAGAGGAAGTGAAACCGCGAAATGTGAAAATGAAGAAGAAAAGTCGCGCGGTTAATTAAGAAAAAAAAAAAAAAAAAAAGAGATAACCGTACACCATTACTGTTGAGACCGTGTTCACCATGAATGGTGAACACGGCTCCATGGCATAACAATTGATTAAGTATTTCGACACCTTTTTTTTTTTTGAAAGGATATTTCCACACCTTAGTAGCACCAAAACAAATAATAGGAGAAGTGGAAAACAGAACACACAAAAATGTATGATATAGAATGTGATGGAAATATATAAATATAAAAAAAATGTGTCTATTTGTAAATATTATTTCTTTAAATATTAATTGCTTACTAATTTTATTTTTTTTTTAAATTTTATTTTTGAGTTTTTTTTTTTAAATAGAAAATTAAAATCATCATAGAGTTTCCCTAAATTATTTTGGAGGAAACATTTTTGAAGCTTGAAAACGGCTCACTTAGTAAGAGAGTTCCTACACAATACACATCATAGGTAACATGCTAACAACAACATATACGGTGATAGATGATGAATAATAAGTGAGAGTTCCCTTTTGTTATATGGTGAGACTTTAAAATCGTGAGACATCATGAGATATAGTGGACAATATCATTAAGCTAAGATAGAGTTTGATCATTATATTTAATTATAATACGGTACAATACAATTAATACACAAATTAAATCATTATATATTCTCAATTACATGATTAAAACATACCGGATAACATAAATCAAAATCAATGACCTTTTTCACATACTTCCTAAGTTCCTATCAATTAAGTCAATTAAAACATTATCATTCATCGGCACAACGTTGGGATGATACTTAGGGGAGCGTTATGTTATGCAACCGTGTACATTATTGTTATAATAATATTATTATTATAATTAATTAAATCAAGTCAAATGATGTAGTAAATAAATATAGGTGTGTCATGTATGTTAACGTGAAGCATGCCTAGATTATAGCAGTAGTACGTGAAGCAGCACTCAGGACGTAGAAATGGAATTGCTATTAGTTAGCATTCATGTTGTCTTTCTTTGCTATATATATATATATATATATATATATATATATATATATTTATTGTACTGCGAAGTGTTTTAACACATCAAAGTGCAATAAACATCATCATTTCCTATTCCTCTCTCTTCTCAATTATATATATAAATACATAGATATATTATATTTAATATATCTTACATTTGCTATCAGAGTCAGTCAATCTTTCAATCCCGAGATATTTTCCGTAGTGAATTATGGCAACAAATTTCAATATTGTATGGTCGGGTTCCAAATTGGATAGGAAATTGTTGGAAAAATTAGCTTAAAATGGCATATTAAGTGGCTATTTTGTGGTACAATTATCAGTGGGATCCACTTCCGATTTGGGTCGGGTCAAAGTGGATTCGGATTCTTCGTAGTAAGACGAAGAGATTGATATATTGTACGCTCAAAACGGATAATGGGTGAATGAGATATTGATTCTCAAAGTAGACCCATTTAAGTTGGGAAATGAAGGGAAAATGTAGGACTTTGTCCCACATTGGTTTGGAAACAAGATTTGCCCCCCTTATATACATGAGCTCTTTTCAAGCTTGTAGAATTGTATAGTATAGAGGCTCTCTCGTGCGGGGGGGGGGGGGGGGTGCAAATCAAAATCCAACTAGAGGGCATCAAAAAGGCTTGAAATCAAGCCCGAGATCGCGTGCGCCGGCACCTGCGGGCACGAATGTCGTCCGGAAATGGGCTAGGTTATGCCTAACTTCGGTATCATTTTCCATCTGATATAGTCACTTGGTTAGGCCAAAACCGAATCGAGAGCACCTACTCTCGTGTGTAGCACGAGAGGTTGTGGTGCACCGAGAGCACAACTCTCGTGCACCTACTCTCGTGTGTAGCACGAGAGGTTGTGGTGCACCGAGAGCACAACTCTCGTGCAAGCACTCTCGGGTTGCACCACAGTGCACACGAGAGATGTACTCTCGTGTTGCCTGATCCGTGTGCTCTCGTGTGAACCTGCACTCCAACGGTCTGAAACCCGAAAGTGCAGAAGATTAAACTCATCTGTTACGGAATTAATACTGTTTTAATTCTAATTTTTAAATTCTGAGTTTAATCCTACTTAGTGGTGACCGTTACAGGTGTTACACAATTGGTTTTAACACCAATTTAATGGCCATGTTGAATGTTATCACTCCAACATCCCTATATAAAGAGAGGTAGAAGCAGTAGCATTTTACATAGTGAGAAACAAAGGAATTCCAGTAGCTTTTCATCTCAATACTCTGCTTCTACTCTCTTCTTTTAGCCAACCAGTGTTCCAGCTTTGCTTTGTTTGCCGGGTTCCTTGTTTAGGTGCTTAAACAAGGAATCGTAGCACATTTTATCCTGGGAAACCTAGGCTACAACGCTCCTAGCACTTGTGGGAGGTAGCAAATAAGGTTTTAAGGAAAAGAACTTCGTGTTCGAACTCGTGCTAAACCTTTACCCAAACACTCCTCTTTTTCCTTCCCATTTTTCTGTTTTCCCATATAATATTAATCTTTCCGTAGGATTATTATTATTTTTGAGAATTTTCAATCATATTACCCAACAGAAATTAAACTCAATTATAATTATTGGCAAATTATGATGTCTACACATTTGAAAGCTCAAAATCTTTGGAGCTTTGTTGATCCCGGTCTACCCGAAGGAGCTGATGCAGCCTCTACAAGGCGAGATCAATTGGCATTGGGACAGATTCACCAATGTGTTCATTACTCCATTTTTGGGCAATTAGCTCGTGCTCAAACAGCAAAGCAAGCTTGAGATATTTTAAAGGTGTCAAACAAAGGAGTCGATCAGGCACATAAGTTTAAGTTGCAGTCGTTGAGAAGGTTGTACGATAACAGTGAGATGATGTTTACAGAAACAGTAGATATGTATTTCACACGTCTTATTGATATGGTGAATAAGATGAGGTTATATGGAGATACAATTGAAGATGGTGCAGTGGTTGAAAAAGTTCTACGAACTATGCCAATGAAGTATGACCATGTTGTGGCTTCAATAATAGAGTCATACAATACCGAGCTCTTATCAATTGCAGAGCTGAAAGGTATGGTAGAAAGTCGTATTGACAGAATTGTGTCAAAATCGGAACCACTAGCAGAAGAAGCTTTGAAGAGCCAAGTCACCCTTAATGTGACTGGCCCTAATCAAAGAGGTGGAGGATCTGGTAGAGGTCGTGGAAGAGGAAGATGAGGATCTAGTGGAAGAGGTCGTGGTAATTTCAACCAAGGAGGAGGATGTGGTAACTCCAATCAAGGAAGAGGTGGAGGTAATACCAAACAAGGTAAATTTCCATTTCATTGCTACAAGTGTGGCAAGTATGGGCACAAGATTGTAGATTGCCGGTATAATGAGGACAATCGTGGAAATCAATTAAACATTGCTGAAAACACTGCTGAAAAATTTGGTGAGAGTTCTAAAACCTTACTTTTGGCCAGCGATAGTTTTTCTGCAGATAAAACATATGGTTCTTAGATATTGGGTGTAGTAACCATATGTGTGAGAAGAAAGAATTGTTTTCCGAACTAGAAGAATCAGTCTGGTCTGAAGTGACATTTGGCAATAAGTCAAAGGTGCCAATTTTGAGAAAAGGTAAAATCTCTATTCAGTTGAAGGATGGTACTCACAATTTTATATCCGATGTGTTCTATGTTCCTGAACTACACCAAAATTTGTTGAGTATGGGACAATTGTCAGAAAAAGGAGATAAGATAAATATAAGTCAGGGGTGTTGTACCATTGCAGATGCTAAATGAGTTTTGATTGCAAAGGTAAATATGTCCTAGAATCAACTGTTTCCTTTGAAAATTAAGCATACTCTCCTTGCTTGCTTTAATTCTGAAGTTTGTGATAATAATTGGTTATGGCATATGCGGTTTGGGCATTTTCATTTCTCTAGATTAAACTATCTTGCAAAAAAAGGAACTTGTTTCTGATTTACTTGTTGTGAATGTCCCTGATCGTATATGTGAGATTTGTGTGATTGGGAAGAAGCATAAAGATCCCTTTTCCGTGGGAAAGTCAAGGAGAGCCACAAAACAGTTGGAGATTGTTTACTCAGACTTATGTTCGTTGGAGGTTCCCTCACATGGAGGTTGTAAGTACTTTGTTACTTTCATTGATGATTTCAGTAGGAAAACATGGGTTTACTTTCTGAAGCAAAAGTCTGAAGCATGTGATGTTTTCAAACAATTTAAGACTTTTGTTGAAAAGCAAAGTGGTTATGAAATTAAAATCTTGAGAACTGATATAGGTATAAAATATATTACCTGTGATGATTTTCTGAAGAAGAAGGGTATCCAAAACCAGATGACAGCTAGATACACTCCACAACAAAATGGAGTGGCTGAGAGGAAGAATAGGTTTATCATGGATATGGTAAGGTGCATGTTGAAATCCAAGAATCTGCCTAAGCCTTTTTAGGCAGAAGATGTTGCTTGTGCTGTCTATGTGTTGAATAGGTGTCAAACTAAAAGTGTTCGTGATAAGACACCCGAAGAAGCTTGGAGTTGAAAAAACCCTCTATCAAATATCTCAAGGTTTTTGGTTGTTTGGCATATGCACATGTGCCAGATCCATTAAGAAAGAAGTTGGATGATAAAGGTAAGAAGTACGTATTCATTGGTTATAGTGACGCTTCCAAGACTTATAAACTATACAATCCTGAAACTAAAAAGGTTGTTATAAGCCGTGATGTCACTTTTGATGAATATGGTGCCTGGGGTTGGTTAGCTAAAGATGAAAGTTCAGTTGTTATTCCTGTTGTTTAAAATATTGTTGATGAGCAACCGATTCCAGATAATGTCCAGTCTCCTTCACAACCAGAGTCGTCAGTTCGACGATCTCAGCGCGAGCGCCACTTACCAGCTCACTTGCAAGATTATGTTTTGGGCCATGATAATGACATGTCTGATGAAGAGATTATTCAATTTGCTCTTTTTGCAGATTGTGATCCTTTATCCTTTGAGGAGACTGTTATAGAAACTCATTGGCTTAAGGCGATGGATGAGGAGATACGTGCCATTGAAAAGAATGGTACCTGGGAGTTAACAGATTTACCTCCTGGAAAGAAGCCAATTGGAGTAAAGTGGGTTTACAGAACGAAATACAAATCAAATGGTGAAATTGACCATTTTAAAGCACGGTTGGTAGCAAAAGGTTACAAGCAGAAACCAGGTATTGATTATTTTGAGGTTTTTGCTCCTGTAAGTAGACTTGATACAGTTCGAATGGTTATTTGTCTTGCTGTTCAAAATGATTGGAAATTGCATCAAATGGATGTCAAGTCTGCTTTTTTGAATGTTTTTCTTGAAGAAGAAATATATGTTGAGCAACCTGCAGGATTTCTGAAGAAAGGGGAGGAAAATAAAGTTTACAGGTTGAGAAAAGCCTTATATGGCTTAAAGCAAGCGCCTAGGGCATGGTATGGTTGCATTAACTCATATTTTGTTGAAAGTAGTTTTATGAGATGTCCTCATAAACATACTTTGTATGTCAAATGCACGGATTCTGGTGATATTGTTCTAATCTGTCTCTATGTTGATGATCTGGTTTTTACTGGAAACAATTTGAAGCTAATCTCAGAATTCAGGGAGGCACTCATTAAGAGGTTTAAAATGACTGATATGGGCCTTATGTCTTATTTTCTTGGACTTGAGGTTGTTCAGATGGATGGTGGAATCTTTATTTCACAAAAGAAGTATGTTGCTTATTTTGAAAAAGTTCAAAATGGAAAACTCCAAACCATTTTCAAATCTGTTAGCTGAAAAGTTAAAGGTGTCCAAAGATGAATGTGGTAATAATGTGAATGTTACAGCTTATAAAAGCTTATTGGGAGTTTGAGGTATCTGGTGGCAACAAAGCCGGATGTTTCTTTTGGAGTTGGAATACTTAGTAGATTCATGGAAGAACAAAAAGAATCACATTGGGCTGCAGCAAAGCGAATTCTGAGATATGTCAAAGGTACGAGTAATGATGAAATTTTTTACTCTACTAATGAAGTTGTGGAACTTGTTGGATATACAGATAGTAATTGGGCTGGAGATATTGTGACCAGAAAAAACACATCAGGGTATGCCTTCTATCTTGGTTCAACTATATTTTCTTGGTCTTCAAAGAAGCAGCAGATTGTAGCACTTTCAACCGCAGAAGTAGAATATATTGCAGCAGCAAACTGTGTTACTCAAGCAGTTTGGCTAAGGAGAAATTTGGAGTTCTTACAACACAAGCAAGAAGCACCTACAACTATTTTTTGTGTCAACAAGTCAGCAATTTCGTTGTCCAAAAATCCAGTCTTTCATGGTCGCAGCAAACACATTGATATCAAGTATCACAAAATCAGAGAATTGGTTGCTAAAAAGCAAATCAACATTGAGTATTGTTCGAGTGAATGTCAAGTTGCAGATATCTTTACTAAGCTGTTGAAGACGGAGACATTTCTTAAATTGAAGAAGGAAATTGGGATGACTAATATATCCAACTAGATTTAAAGGAGGCAATGTTATAATAATAATATTATTATAATTAATTAAACCAAGTCAAATGATGTAATAAACAAACATGGGTGTGTTATGTATGTTAAGGTGGAGCATGCCTAGATTATAGCAGTGGTACGTGGAGCAGCACTCAGGACGTGGAAATGGAATTGCTATTAGTTAGCATTCTTGTTGTCTTTCTTTGCTATATATATATATGTTGTACTGCGAAGTGTTTTAACACATCAAAGTGCAATAAACATCATCATTTCCTATTCCTCTCTCTCTCTTCTCAATTATATATATATATATATATATATATATATATATATATATATATATATATATTATATTTAATATATCTTATATCCATGCATGGTGCACACGATTGCAAAAACGACGTCGTTTTAACGTCCAACTTAAAAAATAACAAAATAAATCATTGTCGATTATCGTTAACGGCGTTATATTGTGCATAATTTGAACTACACATCCATTAACTTCATAACTATACATTCAGAATCGCATAATTACATATCCATAACTTCATAACTATACATTCAGAATTGCATGCATAACTACACATCCATAACTTCATAACTATACATTCAGAATTGCATGCATAACTACACATCCATAACTTCATAACTATACATTCAGAATTGCATAACTACACATCCATAACTTCATAACTATACATTCAGAATTACATAACTACACATCCATAACTTCATAACTATACATTCAGAATTGCATAAATACACATCCATAACTTCATAACTATACATTCAGATTTGCATGCATAACTACACATCCATAACTTCATAACTATATATTCAGAATGTGAAATTATAACTTCATAACTATACATTCAGAATTGCATGCATAACTACACATCCATAACTTCATAACTATACATTCAAATTTGCATGCATAACTACACATCTATAACTTTATAACTATACATTCAGAATGTGAAATTATAAATTTATGAACATATGTTTATTTAACTAACGACAATCGAAAATATTTTTTTTTTTATAGTAAAACGACGTCGTTTTTTCAACCGTGTGCACCATGCATGGTGCATACTATACATAGTGCACACTATGTATGGTGCACACGGTTGCCCAACATAATTTTCCATACTTAGGTATGCAGTATTTGTCCCGGGTAGATTAATTTCTGATAATTTACTCCTAGCTTATGAGTCTCACCACTACTTGAAGAGGAAAAGGCAGGGTAATTATGGTATGATGGCGCTGAAATTGGACATGAGTAAGGCGTATGACAGGGTCAATTGGAGCTTGGTTGAAGGGGTGCTAATCAAATTGGGTTTCTCTGCTGATTTTGTTGAAATGATATCTGTTTGTATTAGGTCTGTCAAGTACTCTTTATTGCAGGAGGGTCATGTGATTGGCTCTTTCATTCCCTAGAGAGGTCTCAGGCAAGGGGACCCACTTTCCCCTTACATGTTCATCCTGATGATGGAGTGTCTCAGTAGACTTATTTCCAAAGAGGTCCAACAAGGATCTTTGCATGGGATTTCTATTTCTAGAGGGGCTCCGATCATTTCACACTTGATTTTTGCAGACGATTGCCTTCTTTTTTATCGTGCAAATTCTCTTGAGGCAAGTATTACGAAAGATATCCTCAATGAGTTCTCAACAGCCTCGGGTCAGTCCATTAACTTGAGCAAATCTTCCCTTCTTTTTAGCAAAAATGTTGACAATCTTTCTAGAGAGGTGGTGGCTGAAATTCTGGGCATTTCTGAAGGAAGTGTCCAAGGGAAATATCTTGGTCTTCCCTCCTTGGTGGGGAGAAGGAAAACAGAGATTCTTGGATTTATCAAAGATAAGGTTCTCGGTAGGATTAAGAGCTGGAACAATAGATTTCTCTCTCGGGCAGGGAGGGAGATTATGATTAAGAATGTCCTCCAAGCCATTCCGACATATGCTATGAGCATCTTCTTACTTCCGCAAGATATCTGTCACAAGATTGAGTTGGCTCTTAATAAATTTTGGTGGATTGGTCAAGCTGAAAATGCAAAGGGTATTAGATGGAGAAGGTGGGACGAGCTGTGCAAACCAAAGGCAGTGGGAGGTATGGGGTTTCGAAAATTAAGGGCCTTTAACCTTGCTTTACTTGGTAAGCAGGCTTGGAGGTTCATCCACTATCCTGAGTCTTTGGTTTCTAGAGTTTTCAAAGCCAAGTACTTCAAAAATACTTCATTCATGGAGGCTAAATTAGGCAGTAACCCATCCTTTGTTTGGAGGAGTATCTTTGAGTCACAATCTCTTATCAAGGACAATTGTAGTTGGAGGGTCGGGGATGGGAGAACTATCAGTGTTTGGAAGGACCCTTGGCTACCTAACCGTTCCTCTCCTTTTATTACAACACCAATGCCGGAGTACTTGGCTGAAGCAAGGGTCCAGTCTCTGCTAGATACTAACGGTAGAAACTGGGATATTGAGCTGCTTGAGGACATCTTTGAACCTGCTGATAGAGCCCAAATTATGAGTATTCCTGTTCCTCTTGGGTGTCACACTGACAGAATTATCTGGAGGCAAGAGGATAAGGGATTGTATTCGGTCAAGAGTGCATACAGAGTATTACGTGGTGAATTCCCTTACCCACAATCTGTCAGTTGGCCTGATATTTGGAGACTGCCTATTCCACCGAAAATCAAGTCCTTTGTGTGGCAACTTTGTCATAATATTCTTCCCACTGCTGATAACCTTATCATGAAGAAAGTTGCTGCTAATCCCCTGTGTGTGTTGTGTTCCAGCCATGTCGAGACAGCTACTCATTTATTCATGCATTGTATTTTTGCCAAAGCTTGCTGGAGTGAGCTCAAAGTGGTTCCGTTTCCGGACAATCTTCTCCCACGGGATTGGCTTCAACAAACTGTGCAGAATCTTGAACCTTGCCTCTCCAGTATCATTCAGACGGTAGCGTGGCAGATATGGACTGAACGGAATAATAGGATTTGGAATGGTCTCAAAGCTTCTCATTTCACTGTTATTGTAGAGGCCAGGTCCTTCTTACTGGCGTGGCAGCAGGTCCACCATACGTCCCCATCTGTTACTAGATCTAATCTCACTCAGAAATGGGAGAAGCCTGCACATGGTTGGTTGAAGATAAATTCTGACGCAGCAGTGGACTCCAACTCTATGACTACTGGCTTTGGTTTCGTTGTAAGAGACTCGCAAGGTGCGTTCGTGGCAGCAGCAAGCTCATCATGGTCAGGAATTCTCGAACCCAGAATTGCAGAATCTATTGCCATCAGAGAAGCGCTAAGCTGGTCAAAACAGAAAGGCTTGGACACTTTTTGCGTTGAATCTGATGCTCAGCTGGTCATTCAAGGAATTAAATCTCATGGCTGCAACTCTTATTTTGATCTTGTTCTTAATGACATTTGTGATTTAGCTAGTGTTTTTTCTAACATTAGCTTTTCGTTTGTTAAGCGATCCGCGAATTCGGTTGCCCACTTGTTAGCTCGGGATGCCGTTTCTAATGCTGGTCGCAGGGAGTGGAATGTTTATCCCCCTTCCTTTGTATCTGTTGTTCTTTCGGCTGAAGCCGTTTAATGAATGATCTCTCGTTTCCTCAAAAAAAAAAAAAAAAAAAAAAAAAAAAAAAAAAAAAAAGGTATGCAGTATTTGAAAGATGTATTGTCACAAAAGGGGCCTAAACTTCGTTTAAAATTTTCTCTGGGTTTTGTCCAGTGGAACTTATTATTTCCCACGATCACATTATAGGCAGCCCAAATTGTTTTATATATTTTGCCAACTCTCTCATATTATTAATTAACTCTGAACATGCTCAAACGGGCTTAGCTCATCACTAGTTCAGTGGGTAGTATTTGGGAGAAGGGACCAAAGTTCGAACTTCGACAGCGATACTGTGGGGATTAAGATCCCTTGTGCGCACCTGCATTTGACCCTGTCTGCTCAACAATTGAGTAACTGTGATTTACATCCTCCCAAATGTATGTCGAGCCAGGGTTGGGGGATTCAACCTTTAGAGAGAAGAAGAATTAACTTTGGACACCATTTTTGTCAATGTTTACAAAGATCTGTGCTTGCTGTAAATTGATGCTAAGAAGGTCAAGTTTTTCATCATCATGAGGAAGCTGATGATGCTCAGATCAGCCCATCAGTTTATGAAAACATGATCTTCAGGAAATGTCCATAACCAGTTTACTCAATCTGTAATATTATTTTTAATATGTAAATAAGTCACAATAAAATTATATCAAGGAAAATAATAGGGTAACCATATATAATAAGCAATATTATTTGAGAAATACCATAACTTACCTATAAATTTGACTATTGTTAGAGTTATTATTCATGTCTTTTTTAGTCTGACCCAGGCTAGGTTTCATCTTATCACTCGGTTGTCATTTATGGATATATATATATATATATATATATATATATATATATATATATATATGGCATCTAATTAACCACTAAGAGAAGGGGTCATCCTAATCTTATTATTGGAATATTTGAAGGGCTTGTCCTATAATTCTTGATCGTTGCCACTAAAAAATAATGCAAGTGGTTTTCATCACTAATCTCAGAGCAATTGGTTATAATCTTTCCCTGTTCACTTTTCAACAATTGTTATATCGTGTACCAGGGCGCACATAGCAATGTGCGCCCCGCACCTCTCAAAACGACGTCGTTTTTTATTCTGTTATAAAATTATGTGTTTTAGGTATAAAATTCTGTATATTTGAAAGAGTGCATTTTTATCCTTTTTAAAAAAAATTATGTGTTTTCAGGTATAAAATTTTGTGTTTTCTATTATATAATTCTGTACATTCGAAACATGGAAATTTTCAGTTATAAAATTCTATGTTTTTAGTATAAAATTCTGTGTTTACTATTATATAATTCAGTACATTCGAAACATGAGAATTTTCAGTTATAAAAATTATGTGTTTTCAGGTATAAAAATCTGTGTTTTCTATTATACAATTCTGTACATTCAAAACATATTTTTTTTAAAGGATTAACAGTAGACACGCAAAAAAGTATATAATGACGTCGTTTTGGATCAAGGCGCACAATGTATTGTGAGTCATGGTGGACGGTATAATTTGCCTGCCACTAACAAGTGCGGCGCCTAATAGCATTTAATGCTAGTTATAACCAAGCCCAGCCAGAGTCACCATTATTGCTTGGGCTTGGAGTCACCACTATTGCATAGGATATGAGACATCACTTTCATACCATTAATTTAATGATCATGTTTGATAACTCTTTATATTTTGGGATGACACTAATATAAATAGTAGTTTGTCATATTATGCCTAGTGTAGTTATATATGCTTAAAGATTTTATATAGCATAAACTTTCATATAGATTGAGTTTAATTTACAAGATATTTTTAATTAACTAGACCAGATAGAGAATGGTGGAAAGAGCTCACAACCACTTGGGATGACCAGCAATAACTAATGTTTGTATATGTGAAAGTACATTCTAGTCGTTATTCTAAGTGTACAAAATTGAAGATCATTATACTCAAACTGATCATATCCTAAGGGAAACATTATATCATCTTGTATCCGTGACAATAAAAT
Organism: Ipomoea nil; assembly: GCF_001879475.1. Taxonomy (NCBI): domain Eukaryota; kingdom Viridiplantae; phylum Streptophyta; class Magnoliopsida; order Solanales; family Convolvulaceae; genus Ipomoea; species Ipomoea nil. The sequence continues at coordinate 1,279,780 of NW_017619075.1, forward strand.
CGCTTTGAAAGCAATGACCAACATACCATAACAAAACCTTATTATTGTTAGAGTTAATTCCAGCAATGATCCTCCGACTATGTTGACTTTTCACAATTGGTGCCCGACTTTTAATTTAGATAATTTAGACACTTGACTTTCGAATTTTTTTTCAATGTTGGTCCTTCTGTCAGATGAAGGTTAATAAGTGGATGTCAATTTGAGGGGTAAATGCGTCCTTTCAAGCTAAGTACTGAGTGTATATTTACTCTTCGTTCTCCCTTCCTTTCACCACCAATTGCCCATCTCCACCGTCAGCGCCGGCTCAGGCTCCCAAGCTCCAACCACACTATTGAGTTCAGCCAAATCGTTCCTAAAGAAGCCTCACGCTTTCCCATTCCTGCTCTCGTTTTTCCTTTTTTCTGATATGAGTCTCCCTCCGATTACAATGACCCTCTAGTCATTTTCCACACGGAGGAGAATCGAAATATGGATCTGAGTTGGGGCAACATGCGAACTGGACACCCGATGATGACCATTTTGCTAACTTGGTACAATTCTCTGCTTCTTCTTCACCTATTGCCAAAGAGAAGTGTGGATGGCTGCTGAATCCCATCTTGCTTGACCTAGATGCTCATATTTCACGTCTATGATTCTTCTTCTTTGTCATATTCAGCCTACTTAGTTACCAAATTAAATAAGATTTCATTTTGAAGATGTATCAGAATTCAGAAGAAAGGTGCTTTCGTTTATATATGATGTTGTTCTTTCTAATGATTTCTCACTCCCGTGTAGTGACTTTGGATTTAATTTCTTAAAGTGGTTGAGCACTTGAGCTTAAAGAACTATCTTGAATTCTATGTTCAAAATGGAGTATAGGTTGATTTTATTGTCAAGTTAACTAGTTGAGTTATATCTGTTAAGTGCTCTATAACTTGTTATTTTATACAATGGGAGCAACAAGTTGTGCTTCAGTTCATTTGGGTGAGATCAAACCTGGTGGCACAAGGGGAAACCATAGGCACCATACATGTAATGAGACATTTGTCATTTAGGGGTCTAAAATGATATTTAGGGTATGCTTTTTCTTCCTATCTATAATTGTTCAGACCCCCATGTATTGTACTTTGCAATTTATAATTTTCTGAAGTGATTAGCTACATTTATTCGGGTATACAAGGAAGGAAAAATGAAGATGAAATATACACTCAGTACTTGAAAGGACGCTTTTACCCTTCAAATTGACGTCCACTTAACCTTTATCTGATGAAAGAACCAACATTGGAAAGAATTCGAAAGTCAAGTGTCTAAATTATCCAAAGAGAATTTCAATTTTGATCACACGATTATAGGGGCTTTGTTAATTTCAGCACCTAACTTTCAAAAGAGTCAATTTAGTACCTTGAGTATGTAATTTTTGTCAATTTTGGCCACTCCGGCCAAATTGGGCCGGAAAAATTTAATCCAATATTTAGTCTAAAATCTGAAGGGTAAAATGGTCTTTTCTATCCTTTCTCCTAATTGGTGTTGACCAAATTAAATTATTGACCCGGTTCAGACTAAAGTAACAATGGAAAAAAGAAATCAATAAACAATTTGTTGAAGCATCTTTTGCACATTTTTAGTTTCAAACTTAGGATTTACAGCAAAATTTTGAGTTTCAAACTTGTCGTCAAAACAAAATTATAGATGAAGTTATAGCGAAATCCGTACTGTTAGGATTCCGATTAAAGGTAACCTGCTCATAAAATCAAAGAATTAAGCCTAATAATGTGATTATAACTCCCTTCAGATCAGCTACCAGCATTGATCAGTTTCCCAAGTCCGGCGACTGTTAACGCCAGAAAAATCGGCCTGCGGCCTGCTTTGACCCGGCCGGAACAGAGTCCGGTCGTAATTCGTGCGCTTTCGTGGATCGGAGGGAGTGGCATACGCCGTGTGCACTCTGATTAAGTCTTCATCCGAATATTCCTAGCAAAAGCTAGACGCGACGTCCGGATGCAAAAACCCTAGCCAGTCTCCTGTACGCAACCTGATTTCCTGTCAACACCAATTAGGAGAAAGGATCTAAAAGACTATTTTGCCCCTCAGATTTTAGACTAAATGTTGGATTAATTTTTTCCGGTCAAATTTGGCCGGCAATTTGACCGGAGTGATCAAAATTGACAAAAATTACATACTCAAGGTACTAAATTGACATTTTTGAAAGTTAGGTGCTGAAATTAACAAAGCACATATAGTCGTGTGACCAAAATTAAAATTTAAAGTAGGGGACTAATTGTGGAAAATCAACATAGTCAAAGAACTATTACTGGAATTAACTCTTATTATTATTATTTAAAAAAAAAAATTAACAGCCCTATTTTACTAACAATTTTGAAATGATTTCTGATAACAGTTGATAATCGATATCTCCGTTGAATTGTTGAATAATGATGTCATAACTCATATCAACGATATATACACATTGTCCTTGGAGTTGTACCTTTCTTGTATTGTACAATTTAATTTTATACTCTTGGGAATCAATTTTGTTCATAAAAGACAAGAAATTAAATAGTGGATGCACTCACTTTTGCCTTTGTGACTCTCATCCGTAATATGTCTTCGTGACAAGTGTCAAATACTAACTGAGCTTTAGGTAACACTTCGTACTAATCAATAGAATTGGCGGAATAATACTAAAAAGTGAAAAATAAAAAATTTATCCAATTAATAAACTTATTTATAAAATGGAAAGAGATTATGAAATTGGTCCACTAACGAGTAAACGTCCAACTGAATACATCATTATATTAATTGATTTATTTGTACATATGTTTATGGAACAAAAGTTAAGGGTTAACTTAGATGATCGAGTTTAACATCTTCTCATTAAAATGTGGTGATGACTGTTATTGATGGTTTTATTGGAATTGAGTCCACCATAAACCGGGTACATAAATATAAAATGGGGTAGGCAAAGAATATCTTTATTATCCGGGGCACTAGGTCCAAAATAGTACGTACAAAGTCCGAGGTACAGGCCCAGAATGACGGCCTAAAATAATAACTAAACAAGTTAATGGAACTAATAAATGAAATAAAACTAAATATGTTACCGATATGACTCAAACCCTGATGTCCCAGCAGGGGATTGAAGACTCAGACCAATGTATCAGGATGGGTTTGGTGAGCCAAGGGGTGCCCTTAAAAGGGAGGAAAGGGTGCCTATTTTTACTGTTGAGGGATTCACGGATGGTTGACAAATGGACTGCATCTAGCAGCCTTCATTCTGGACTGCACACGTGTCCCCCACTACCTTGCTTCCAACGCACTCCCATGCATAAGTGTAGCTTCCTACCCTTTAGTACACAAGATCTTGATTGGCTTAGTGGTTTAGGACTTGTGTTGTTATTATGATGGAGGTTGTGGGTTCAATATCCCTTAGTAATAATTCTAATAATATTCTTGCTCCAAGCTTCCTTCTTTCCTTAGCCTGACAGAATTCCATTATTCTTGTTGGGCCAACACATCACCCATAAAGATGGACACCTTGTTTGGGCCAACTTTCCCAATAAAATGGACCCTTCGGGTCCCATATCAATCATTATTGTGTGGACCATAATTTGTATACTGTAAAATAATGTACATTGTATTCAGGGGATGTATATTATTTTTGTACTGAACGTACATTATACATTCAGTATATTAAAAATGTACTTTTTGTTATGATCCATATAACATTGTGTGGACCATGATCCATACAATAATTTCCCGTCCCATATCGCCATCAGTTATGTAAATACAAAATAAATAAAGTTACGTCTTCGCTATTAGTTATAATTTTGATGTAGTGATAAACACTTGACCGTAACTATTGATATTAGAGCATGTAGCGTGACATTGAGACGTAATGAATATATCGACATGAGATGTTCCACTTTTGATTCCTAAGATATAAGTGCGGGACGAAAATAGCTTCTTTAAAAAAAAAAAAAATCAAAAAGAGGGAAAAAAATGAAAAATCCAAATAGTAACCTCATTGACATCTCTCAAGAATTCTCCTCGATTTATGGATACCAAATGATTTTCAAGAATTACTCTTATTATTCTCGGTGGGAAATCAACCAATTCTAACCACTTCTTGCTTTGTTGGGTCGACATGTTGAGACGAAAATAGCTACTTTAGCGACTAATTAAGTAACACATTTGCACCAACATTTAAATTAGGAATTGAAATTATACTTGAGAGTTAAACCCACCCAAAAGAGGTATCTAAAATTCAGCGAGGGGATTAATCACTATGTTCGACGGTGAAAACTTACCCAAAAAAAAAAAAATACTTTGAGAGTTAAAAAAAAATATATTTTTTTATTAAAAAAAATGACTAATTGGGCCTAAGGATTAGAAGCCTAGCTAGTTTTTATTCCATCATTATTGTGTATGTAAATTCAGTACACAAATAATATATTTTTAAATATTAAAAATGTACATTATATTTAGAGAAAGTACATTATTTAAATACTGAAAGTACATTATTTTGTATAATGTACATTCAGTACACAAATAATGTATTTTTAATATATAAAAAATGTAATTTTTGTTATAATCCACACAACACTGTGTGGACCAATAATTTGTCGTTCTTATTGTTAAAAAAAATAACAATTAAAAAAGTCGATAGAAGGAAAATAAAATCCATAAAATTTATTGAAGAAAAAAGATAAAGCATGGACGTAGGCACGAAATAAACAGTTAATTGTCTAGTAATGTTTGACCCAAAAGTGAAGGATCCTCTTCAATTCCTTAGCTTTGTGAAAGAGATGAGGCAACCTCGGATTCTAGAAAAGATGCATCGCGGAAATTCTTGTTAAATCAAATAAAAAGGGCAGATGTATATAAGTTTGAATTTCCCTGTGTGTTACCTGGGATTATTGGAAAGTGTTTTGCATTAAAAACATCAAACTTTAAATTAAAACACTATCATTTTTTTAGTCCATGCTTGTGGGGCTCTCATGTTCTTAGGTGCTAAATAAATAATATTCCCTCTTACAACCAAGGATTAGCATTAATATTTGGGTAGCCAAATACAACTTAATTACTACTCCACAAATGGTTCACACTCCGAACTCTTCTAAGCATCACGTAGTCGGCTAGCCAGTACCGGATGAGTGGACAGTTTCACTTTAGATAGCTTTCACCCCAGCACTAAATGATACGACACTCAAGTCAAGACTCTAATTCCACCATAAAAACTAACTTATGAGTGAAGATTTAGCTCAAACTTAAGTACCACTCCGCAATCTCTTGTGGAACCGATGTGGAATCGTATCACCTAGCTACTAGCACCCTAAGTCACATAATTGGACAATTTCATAAATTAGTTTTGATCGTCATATTTGAATGCATTTCTATTTGTTATGCAAAATAAAAATCATCATGTTATAGGGACTAAATATTTCACCATTTATTTATTTTTAACGAAAAAATATTTTATTTTTTGATTAAATTTTGTTAGTGTAATAATCTATAAACCGCACAAGAAAGACTATGTGCGTAACGGACTCAATCGTAAAGGTATTGACAAAAATTAAATTTGTGACTTTTTAATACAAGAATCAGGTGTCACCTACATAATCATTCCTTTTGTTGCAAAAAAAAAAAAAAGATTTATTACTACATAACAATAAGGAGAATAAGTCTAAAAATGGGAATAGAAGTGTGTGTAAACTTTAGGAGAAATCAAGGCATCAATCCATATGCACTTGCACTATTCAACCCAATGCACCAATCCTCATTTCAAGGCATACACCTTATTTATTCTCACCTACAATTTATTTTTAGTTATTAATTATATTAAGAATATACAGTTCTAAAATAACAAAGATTGCATAATTCTACAACGATTGTATATAATATTAATTAGTAGTTTTACGCAATGTTGAAAAAATTGCTAGGCGCCCTCTAGGCGCTTGGGGCCCACTTAGGGCGCCTAGAGCGCCTAAGCCGCCTAGGAGGCCGGGTGCCTAGCGCCTAGGCGCCGATTATTGCAACAGTGGTTTTACGTAAATTAACCATCTATAAGTACATGTTCAATAATAATATTTTCGAAAGTAATAGATAATGTTTTTAACAGGAAATTATATTGTGGACTATGCACAACATTGCAATGTGGACTTGACAGGATAATAGGGCTGGCACCTGACCCGGATCATAAGTGGGCATCTGACCCGGTGCCATATTTGACACGTCACCACATGAAAACCCAACGGACAGAACTCCAACAGACAGAATTCCAACAGGTGTCACCTTTATTGCCATTGAAGCCACCATTGGTGCCATCATTGATGAGAGAGAGTTAAAGGCTTAGCTCCCCATTTATGTCCCATGTTGTTACCGTTAGCACCCTTGTATAAGTAGATGCTCCCCTCAGCTTGGGAGGACACGTTCAATATACTGTACTGAAACACAAAGCAAATACTATTGTCACTTATTAGTCTCATAACAATATTCCCGGTAATATATTTACCGTCATTGGTGCTTTCATTGAGAGCCTGAGTCCCACAATCAAGCAGGCGATGACACACACAACTCATTCCTCTTTCAACAGCAAGCTTGAAAGAATGGTGTCCCGCAGCTCCCACGGTTCCCGCAACGTAAACAATGGCAATGCCTCAGGTGACCTCCAGGACCAACTCACCAACAATCGCGGAGGGGACATCCGAGAACAGCTCAACAACGGGAGGCCTGGGGATCTTCGAAACCAACTCAACAATGGAGGGGACCTTCGAGACCAACTCAACAACGGAGGGGACCTTCGAGACCAACTCAACAATGGAGGGGCGAACCAAGCCGCGAACCTCCATGCGACCATTCAGCAAGCAGTGACGGCGGCGCTAAATCAGGTGGCAATGGGACTGCAAGGCCAAGTGCCCCCGCCGCGGCCCTAGGAAATAGGGGTAGAGACCCAAAGAAGTGGATCGGCCAGACGGCAACCAGGCCCTTCCCAATCTGCACCAGAACGATTGGGACAGAGGGCGCCAGTGCGGCAAAGATTAGGATCACGGGCTGAGGGGTCCTCTACCAGAGGCCCTCGCCAACACGAAAACAGAGAAGCCGAGAGATCACCCACAGAAGAGGTGGGCGAGTCTCGGGAGCCGACCCCACGCTGACGCGTTGATGAGTCGGCCCTACGTCGACACTTGGAGGAGCGACGCGCTGATGAGCGGGTTCCACACCGACACTTGGATGAACGGAATGTGGAGGAACCAGCTCTATGTCGACACTCAGATGGACGGCACGTCGATGAACTAGCTCCATGTCGACACATGGAGGAGCGGCAGCCGGCACCCTGGCGAGTCGGCCCTGATCGAGAGGCTGCAGAGAAGAATCGAGGAGTTAGCAAGAAGGGTGGAGGCACGGGAGCCGTCGCCGGAACCCGAGGTACGGATGGCAGCACCATTCTCCCCAAGCATCATGGACGTACCTTTGCCGAGGGACTTTAGGTTGCCCGCCATCAAGGAGTACACGGGGGCCACTGACCCATGTGTCCACATGACGAGGTACAAGGCTGCTATAGTAATGATCGTGGCAGATGACGCCATCATGTGTCGAGCGTTCATGTCCACCCTGGATGGAGCGGCCCAAGACTGGTTCAACACCATCCCGGATGGGTCGATCCAAAACTTTGGGGAGTTGTCCAAGAGCTTCCTGACATACTTCTCCGGTAGCATACAGCGTAAGAAACCCTTCTCTCACCTCTGTGTAGTGAAGCAAGATAGAGGCGAGAGCCTCAAAGACTTCCTGATCAAATGGAAAAAGAAATTCAATAATGTCTACGACTTCGACTCCAAAGCGGCGATCCCGATATTTATCCATGCCTTAAGATCAGGGTATTTCCACAAGAGGCTGAACGCCCACCACCCCCGCTCTTACGAAGATCTGATGAGGACGGCTAGCCGCTATGCCGAAGCAGAGGACGTCGACAGGAAGAAAAAAGACGAAGAGGATGGTAGGAAAGGTGGGAAGTCTGGGAAAGCTGATCCGCCCAGCCAGGCACCACTCTCGAACCACCCGACCGCAGGGAAAGGCCGAGACCACGAACGACCTCGCATGGTCCCCTTGCGTAATTTAACTCCTCTTATCCATCCCGTCAGTGTCATTCTAAAGCAAGCTGAGGAGATGGGAATGGTAGAATTCCCCGACAGTGCATGAAGGTCTCCCCAAAGGCAGACCAAACAAAGTACTGCAGGTTTCATAGGCAAGCCGACCACGATACGGATGAGTGTCACGTTTTGAAGAGACAAATAGAAGAACTCATCCAGCAAGGCTACTTCCGACATTTCGTCAAGCCATCCAAGCAGCAGTAACAGCCGCAACACAATCCACCAAAAAATGTCCGGAGGAATGAGGATGGCACCGAGTCGTCCACCTCGAACGCCAAAAAAAAGAGAACACGACCAAATATCTGAGCAGAATGATAGCGAGAAAGAAACCGAGGTGGCGCCCAGACGACAAAAGAAGCACACCATACACTTTATCTATAGTGGACCTGCAGGGGGCGACACGCCCGCGGAAAGAAAGAAGTGGAGCCGGCAGCTATACGTGGGAGAAGTGGTGAGTCTTCCCAGAGAAAAGAAACGGAGACAGGAGGCCATCACCTTCTCTGGTGATGACCTCCTAGAGGGCCCGTTACCCCATCGTGACGCCCTGGTGATTAAGATGGACGTCAACGATATCATGGACCGCCGCATCTTAGTCGACACGGGAAGCTCAGTCAATGTGATGTATTACAATGCCTTCACCAAGTTAGGGATGCCTAGGAACCAGCTCAAAGAAGTACGTACCCCACTCTCTGGATTTACGGGTGATTCAGTGGAGACGGAGGGGTCAGTGATCTTACCAGTGGAGATAGGCACAAGCCCTAACATTCGCAAACTTGACGTGAAATTCATCATGGTAAGACTCACTTGTGCGCACAACATCATATTGGGGAGGCCGGCACTGGAGGACCTCAAGGCCATAGTGTCGGTGGAACACTTGTGTATGAAGTTCCCTACTCCGAATGGGATCGGAGTCGTCAGAGGAGACCAGCGAGCAGCCCGCAGTTGTTACGTAAAAGCATGCAAAAAGATTGGCAGAAAGGATCTACAAGTCCACAGCATCTGCAAGGATGATCGATCGGGTATGGAGCTCAAAACATTTAGTTAGATATTATCAGTAATACTTTGTAGTCGTGGTCCGCCCAGACCTGTAAACAGTATTTAGTAATCATGGTCCGCCCAGGTTACTTCGCTCAAAGTTATTTTCTTAAAGTCACAATATTTTGTAATCATGGTCTGCCCAGATTACTTTGCTCAAATAAAGGGGTCTCAATACCACCATCGATCAACCACGGTCGTCACTACACTCTACAGGAGATTTTTTTTTAAAAAAAAAAACGGGCAGAGGCACGCACCTCGGTTGGGCTAAGGCGGCGCCTCAACCAAAAGCCGACCGACGCAGCATTGTAAAAAATAAAAAAGTAAAAAAAAAAAAAAAAAAAGATGGGTCGAGGCCACGCTCGTCGGCCAATCGCCTCGGCCGGGCTGAGGCGGCACCCCAGCCCGAAGCCGGCCCACGCCGCAAAAAAAAAAAAAAAAAAAAGGGTCGCCGGGCCGAGGCGCATGCCTCGGTTGTGGCCGAAGCCCGGTGCCTCGGCCGGTTGAGGGGACGCCTCGGCCGCAAAAAAAAAAAAAAAAAAAAAAAAAAAAAAAAAAAAAAGTCGAGGCGCTGTTCCTCGTCCCGATGGCTAAGGCAACGCCTCGGTTGTGGCCGAAGCGCGGTGCCTCGGCCGCAAAAAAAAAAACATGTGTATATATACATATATATTAATAAAAAAAAATGGTAACGATAAACCGCAGAAACTGACAAAGGGTGACAGGAGCTGATAGAGAGGTGCTCAAACTGCTCAGGCAGGAAAGGATTTGGAAAGCACAAATCATGAGGGATTTGGAAAACAAAATCACATATCCTAAATCACTCAGGATTCTGCTTTTACTCCCAAGTCAACTCAAACACATCCGTAGACTCAGGAGTAGGGGGGACTGGTGACAGGATAATAGGGCTTGCACCCGACCCGGATCATAAGTGGGCATTTGACCCAGTGCCATATTTGACACGGCACCACTTGAAAACCCAACGGACAGAACTCCAACGGACAGAATTCCAACAGGTGTCACCTTTATTGCCATTGAAGCCACCATTGATGAGAGAGAGAGTTAAATGCTTAGCTCCCCATTTATGTCTCATGTTGTTACCGTTAGTACCCTTGTATAAGTAGATGCTCCCCTCAGCTTGGGAGGACACGTTCAATATACTGTACTGAAACACAAAGCAAATACTATTATCACTTATTAGTCTCATAACAATATTCTCGGTAACATATTTACCGTCAGGACTATTGATAAATATTTATTTTTATTATACTGAACAGTCAATTTTAATGTACAGAAGATTCATTTTTAGGTAGTATATTAAGAATGAACCTACGGTCCACTAAAAATGAATCATCAATATACTAAAAAGAACATTTATATAATTGGTGTGATGTACGGAAGATTCATTTTTAGGTAGTATATTAAGAATGAACCTACGGTCCATTAAAAATGAATTTTCAATATACTAAAAAGAACATTTATATAATTGGTGTGAACCATGGTTTGCAGTATAATGATTGGTGTTTAACTCATAAGTAATAAAACTAAACAACTTATGTGTGTGTCCATAATAATTGTATTTTAGATATAACTTATAATTAGTATGTAACTATAGAATTGGCCATTTATTATATGTTATTAATAAATAGAAAATTGTTATGATATCATATGTAACAATGCATGTGATATACTAGTCTTTAATAAAGTTGTATTTTATGTTATTTCTAAATTTAAAAATTATATAAAAACTAATAATGGCGGGGTTTTACATCAATAAAAAATGTTTTTATTTAATGAATTGCAAATGATAGTTTACGCATTTACTCTGTTTTTTTTTTTTTTTTTTTTTTTTTGTACGCTTTATAAATTCTTTTTTATTTTACTCTTCTGTTTTCTTTTGCATAAAAGTTGTTACCAATATTGAATAACATTGTTAAATATTATAATTTATAAAGTATTAATCTTTTGTATACAACAATAGGGAAATACCAATCTATAAGAACTTGAAAGTTGAACCTAACAACCCTTATTGCATCCCACTAATCATAAGGGTTGCAAATCACTAGGAGGTGTGACTCAAAAACTTAGAACAAATCAAACTCCTTAAATTCAGAGATGTTGATATTCAACAAGTACATGTATTAGCTTCTCTATGTTTAATTGAGCACACTCAATCTTTTCGAGTCAACATTGTTATCGCTTATATTAAATATAAATGAAGGTCAACTTATAAATTATTTTTACTTAATTTCTCTATTTAATCATCCTTCATTAAATTAATGTTTAATTGAGCACACCTAATTTTTGATGTATTGACTATTTTTATTTCTTTATCTTCTTATAATTTAATATTTCTTATCTAATATTTATTTATTTTTGTAATGTATACTATTTGACTGGTTAATAATATAAAGAAAAAACTTGGAGGGTGTGATTGAATGCAAAGGTCAAAGATTTGATCTTGTGAAAATCCCCAGAAAAAGTAATATAAAAAAAAAAATATAACACAATGTATAATTATGTCGAATGTGTAAAATATCTCAAAATATCATCTACTCGTGCATGGATAAATAGTAAAAACCGGCAAAGGCACGTGTAGGGGGAAGCAAAGGCACGTGCGGGCACCATTTCATATTTGTTAATTGGTTTGGTTTTTGTCTTCATGTGATAGAGGAAGGAAACACCAATGCTACATTATTTTCCTGAATTTGTACTAAATGTCTATATGTCCGGTACCCGTTCACTCCCATTTTTCATTTTTTTTTAAATTTATTTAGAAAAACATAATTGCCAAAACTCATTTTCCAACTTCAATCTTTTTTTGATAGATATGTAAGTTGAAAAGGGTAAGAGTGAGATAGGTAGGTGGTAGTAAAAATATATAGATAGGGAGGTGTAAAATTGAAAAACTAGAAAACTGTATTTTTGAAATAAAAAATTGTATTTAAGGGTCAAATAGACCGTTGAACTTTAGGTAAAAGTGTAATTAGGTCCTTCAACTTTTAAAAAGTGCCATTAGATTCTTCAGTTTGTTATTTTGGTGCGTCTAAGGCCAATAACAACTTATTCACCTGGAATAACCGGTCAAAAAGATTCCGGTGATATTTTCGGTAATAATTCCACCTTCTCCAGTGGAGAAGGCGATCAGATCGGTTGCCTCATCCACTGGAGAGGGGGACCAATCTGATCTGATCGCCTTCTCCACCGGAGAAGACGACCGAACCGTTGTCTTCTTTGGTAGGCCATCTTTTTTTTTTTTTTTTTTTTTTTTGGTCGGCGGAATTTTTTTGACTGGTTATTTCAAGTGAATAACCTATTATTGGGCTTAGACGCACCAAAATAACAAATTTGAAGGGTCTAATTGCACCTTTGCCTAAAATTCAAGAGTTTATTTGACCCTTTTCCATTTCAAATATATATGCTTTCTGTTTTTTTAGTTCTCCAATTCTTTAGAAAATTGGTGAATTTTTTACTTAGTAAATGGGCTATTCTTCCTCAACCATCGTTTCTATTATCAATTAGTTGTTATACAGTGGACCATGGTCAGATCTTGCCTATTGTGTTGTGACTTGTGATGACAATTTTGGATGGACAATAAATATCATTAATGATGTTAGATATGCATATCTAACATAACTCTTAACATATATTCACTCAAAACTCATCAATTAAAAGTTGTAACACCTGGCCTATGATATAAGACTTGTGATTACTTTATAACTCAATGATTAAAAAAATACAATTTTTCCTATAAATGACAATACCCTCTACCAAAACATGACCACGTACCAGTGTAGCAAAGGACAACCTAACCAATGAATAAGAAATCAGCCTATCTAAGCTACACAAAACTGCATAAACCAAAAAGCAAAGAATCTCTGTTCACAAGTAACAGAAAGCCAAAAAAAAAAAAAAAAAAAAAAAAAAAATCTGCAGAATGATGCCAAAGTATGATCACTGGTTATTCTCCCAACCAGCTGAGGTTCCAAACAACTCAACAAACGTACCAACTAATATTTGGGTCCCAGTTCAGTAGTCAAAATTTTGAAAATACAGAAAATAAAATTTTTATTAATAAATTGCTATATTAAAAAAAAAAAAATCATTTGGAGAATGAAAATAAATACAATAAAATAAAATAAATTTCCACACTAAACAGGCTAGGTTCTAGACAGTTCATGTACACCTACCTGCATTATTGGGGTCCCAAGTGGCTGAGGTTCTCATTTAAAGAGTTACAATCGTTCAAGAAAAATTATGGTTAAAATTTGAGACAATTTAATGTCATCATTAAAGGCATAATTAAAGTTGAAATTCAACATTAAAAAATGGGTTAATTGATAATAAAATCCGTACACACATACATACTTATATTAGATCAACTTAAAAATTTACAATAAAAAACAGTAATAAAGTTTTCTAAGTAATATAATGATCAAACCTTTACCAAAGTGAATTATTTAGCTAAAATTTAGGAAATTTAATAATCATAACCACGCGTAAGAAAGGATCAAACTTTGTCCCACCAATTGCTCTTAAACATTGGCGGTCAAGTGGGGAAGAAGCCAAAGATGTACATGGAAAGAATTGAACCAAAACAAAAGCGTGTCATGGTACGTAGAAAATACTTAATTAAGATTACTGCGTGTAGGGTTTTATATGAAGAGGAGACATAAAAAAAAAAAAAAGGAAAGAGAAAATAAGAGTGCATGGAGAGAAATATTTGAAAAAATAAAAGAATGTGTGTGTGTGAAGAATCCTAGATTCACATATAATAAGGGATTAGATTCGATTTCTAAGTTACATAGGAATCTACCGTTGTTACAATTGTTACTCCAAGCCAGCTCAAAGACCTTCGCAGACTCGGGAGTAGGGGCTGTTGACAGGATAATTAGATAGGCATCCGACCCGAAACCACCCGAAGAAGACCAACGGTCACATAGCGGAAACTTTTACTCCAACACCGACCTATTCAACAGGGGACAATTATGGTGAATACCACACTTAATGCAGACTCGGTTCCCCATTACTATGGGGACCGTTACTTGAGCAAAAAAATGTTGGAGACACTAGTATAAGTAAGAGACTTTTTATTAGGCAATGACGCTCAATACTTTGTACGAAAACTGTTAACCAATTCAAGTCTGATTACTTTCTAGAGTTATTCCGGTAACCTTATTTACCGTGTCACTTGAAACTAGTGGTCGATATATCTCATACTGTCATACATACTTATTAAATTATTACTTTAAAATTCTCAATACATACATTCACAAATAGTGAATAATATATACCTATCAACACACTAAAGTGGTCTAAAATCTTTTTATATATACAAATTAACTTTATATATTAAAAATGTCACTTCAATTCACACTAAAAACCTCATCTAAATTGTAATTATAAAACAAATGAAAAGCAAAGAGGAATATAAACATAAGATGGTCCACAACAATAATAAAAGGCTTCTCATCTATCCCATGGCCTGTGGTCTACAATTATAAGAATTGTAAAAGCCACTTCTCATACAGAGTAGATGGTAAAAGCTAAAGCTTTACCAATCCACTACTTGTGCTTCTTCTTTTATACTACACTCATCAATCATGTAATTTATGGCAATGATTGCCCCTTTGCCCATCTCAGACATGCACAAAACAACAACTTTGACATTTTTTGCATTGCCCTCTATCTACTTTAACAGTCTCATAATGTTCAATTCTGTTAATTCTCAGTATATTTATCTGTTGTGCATGTTGGAATGATTCCTATCCTGCAGGATATTCCATCACAACGTTAAAATAAAGCAAATAGCTAAAGAGTTGAATGTAAAGAGTTGTTGGCCAAAGATTGGGACATCACCGTTAGACATGTTTTTAGGTAGCAAAAATGTGTTGTGGATGTCCTTGTGAAGAAGGCACTATGTAAATCTCTTTGTCTTAAACAACAAATATGGTTATGTATTACCTATCTGGTAATAATTTTTTTAATTTTTTTTTTTGAAAGATCCCGGTTATAAATTAAACAAGAAAAAAATACATTTTTAATCCCTCAATTGTTTCTTACTAGCTGTTTTAGATCCTAACTGTTTACCGTTGCAATATTTACCCCTAATAACTCTTTAAGAAAAGTTATAGTGTTAACTTAGCTCTGTAGCGACAAAACTATTACACTGTATTAAAATTTTACTTAGTACATGTATGAGTATTTTAGTACTTTTTAATGTTTCTTTTTTAATTAATTATAATCTTTTTTAGTTTCGATATTTCATTTGTGAAATACAATTTTTTTATTTTAACATGTTCGGTTAGGAAAAATAGGGACGATGTACCATACTTGAAGAGTAAAAATTTTAGGGAAGAAGGTTGCCAATTCACTATTTTTCCATGAAATACCAAAACTGAAAAGGTTATAAAGAATAAAGATAATAAATTTTAAAATACTCATGTACTAAATAAAATTTTAATAGAGTTTAATAGTTTTGTTGCTCCAGGGGTTAAAACTGCTACTTTTAAAGCAATTAGATGTGTATGTTGCAACAGTAAACAGTTAGGGACTTAACGGCTAGTAAGGAACAGTTGAGGGATTCATTTTTCCAATTAATCAACAAAATTTGTTATTTGTTCCTAGTTATAAATTAATTTATACACAACACAACTTGGTACAATGCTATTGTCTCGTTCAAGAGCAAGTGGTTGTGAGCGGTTATGAAAGACGAGGTCAAGAAACAACATGGGCGGCTGCTAAATCATGTTCCACGTTACCATATATGGTGGAACATGTTCTTTGCCACGCGAGACAATATCTGAAATTAAAATTTATATTCGCCAAAATAAATTGTATGACTATGACGAGGGAGGTAGGAGAAGTTTTTCGAAGTGCATTATCATCTCGCTGTGTCATCTTGTTCCTTTTATTATTCTGCTCTATATTATTTCTCCCATAATCTATTTCATACTATGTGGCTATAATTCGATCAGACGACTTAATTGATTAAAATTGAGTAGGAACAATCCCTCCTGTCTTTACAAAAAAAAAAAAAAAAAAAAAAAAAAAAAAAGAGTAAGAACAAGTTAGGATTCTTGCATTCAAGACTCATGACATATCATTTACCATTCTTACATTATTCCTTGCACGTTAATGACTAACTACACAGTTCAGTAGTGAGCTAGAAATTTTAAAAAACCATCAAATTCCAATGTCATTGTGGTGATGAGTTGTCCAGGATATGGAGCAAGTATTATTAGATTTTCCAAACTTCTCTATAAGTTTGTTTTGAGAAAATTGCGATTTTGGTTCTATGACTATAGGGGTTTTGTTAATTTTAGCACCAGACTTTTAAAAGTGTCAATTTAGTACCTTGACTATACAATTTTTATCAATTTTGGTTACTTCGGTCAAATTTTCGGCCAATTTCACCGGAAAATTTTAACAGTTAAAATAATGAAGGTATTTTAGTCATTTCACATCTCTTTCCTTCTTCTCCGGCGAATTCATCTTTTCTGGCGAATCCGAGGATGAGGTGCGCTGCGATGCTTTCAACATTATCCAAAAAGAGAAGTATTTATTCAACATTATCCAAATAAGAGAAGTATTTATTCAACATTATCCAAATAAGAGAAGTATTTATTCAATATCAATTTTAGCATAATGTTGATATAGAGAAGTTTTAGAATAAATAGGCACCAACATCAGTATTAGCATTTCGCTTTCTTCTTCGAGCAAGTTTTTTTTTTTGCCGGAAAAGCTTTCAACCGGAATTTTGGAAGGAGGTGCGCTGGACGAGCACAAAGAGAAGTGCAGTTCGGAGATTTCTAGGTCCACCGATATCTCAAGCTCCCCTTACACAAACGGTCAAATGTTTTCATCCGGAATTTTGGCCATCTGAACCCTAATAAATCGCCGGCGGCGGCTTGGACGAATGAGTTTAAGTATGCTTTGGAAGGTGTGCTGTTGCGACGGATTCGTCGGAAAAAATGAATTTGCTGGAGAAGAAGGAAGAGATGTGAAATGACTAAAACACCCTCATTATTTTAACTGCTCAATTTTCAGCGAAATTTGGCCGGCAATTTGACTGGAGTGACCAAAATTTATAAAAATTGCATAGTTAAGGTATTAAATTGATACTTTTGAAAGTCATGTGCTGAAATTAACAAAGCCCCTATAGTCATATGACCAAAATTGAAATTTTCTCGTTTGTTTTTTCCATCTTAACTTTGGTTAGCTAATTCAAAAATAAAATTTTGATTTTTTACGAAAATGATATGTGGAGTGTATAGAGGAAAGTGATGATAACGATGTGTGATAATGGAAAATAAAAAATTAGGTGTGGAGTATTTAGCTAATTTTTCCTTGTAGAAGGAATTTAATTTGCCGTTAATTTGGTTGCACCAATTTTGCCGCAGTTTAAGTAGGTTTGTGTGTGAGATTTCCGGTACGTACAGTAATTCTGTAGTTTATGTTAGATGACAGGAAAAACTTGGAACTATGTACTATTTCTGTGTAATAACTTATAAATTATACAGGCATTTGTGTAATAAACTCAACCTAAAAAGTATCAATAAGAATCAAATTCATAAGAGTATTTGGTAAATAATTGTTAATCGATTGGGCTAGTGGGATTGAGTAATTGATAAAATTAGCTGATTGTAGAAAAGTGTTTGGTAAATTAGCTGATAGATGATAGCTGATTACATGCAAAATTATTTTTTCAAAAAGTTGATCAAAAAAGCTACTTTGAGCAACTTTTTAAATTTTAACATTTTGGAACAATAAGTTGTACATTACAAAAAGCTAATTAATCGAACACTCATATTGATTGTTTAACCAAATCAAACAGCTAATAATGATTAAATAAGCTAAAATTGACTGATAACTATGTTACCAAACATAGTCATAATCTTTCATACAAGAATCATGTTTTACTCATTGGTGCTTTCCGCGTAATTCTTACTTTGGTAAAGTGGGTTTAGTGCATGTAAACCTTATCCTCTGACAAATTAAATATGAATGATTTATAATAAATGTGGTTAGGTGAGACTCAACCATATTCAGAAGGAAATCTATATGTCAACTGTCAAGGTTATATGAATGTTGATTGTATTGTATTAGGTGAACCGTGAGCGATACCATTACAATAAAATATATAACCCACCTTTTCTATACCTGTTAATATAGATTGATATTTTGATAATAATGCTTGTGTCACTCCCTTATTTAATAATCAAAATTGATATTAATAATATTAATTCAAAATTTAAAAAGTAGTTAACAATCATTTGATTAATTAATAATAAAAATAATATTTTATATTTTACCATTATAGATGTAAATGTCATTTTATTGTTTATTTACTCCAAAATCGTTATTGGTTAAATTTTAGCACTCAACAATTATTAGTTATATTTGGAGTAGATACAAATAGTTATTATTTATTTTGGGTGATAAGAGATACTTATCGTCACTAACTGAGGGTGTGCATTGAATAAACTCCACTAATTTATAATAATTCTAAAAAGGGTGACCTAGTGGGTAATAGTAATAGTAAATAAAATACATTATGTAATAATAATCACTTGATTCTGACAATCATTTCTTCAATTGCATGTAAATATGGCCCTTTCACTTATAGTGCAAATAAATTTCTATTTCAGGTGAAGGAAAGAAATTTGTGTGCTCTACTATTGGTTGAATGATAATGATGGAGAAAGAAGAAATAATATTGACTTAAATGAGATTTGTTTTTGAGTACGACTTAAATGAGATTTATTTGCTCCATAAGTAGGAACATACCAACGACTAGCGCAAAAGATAATTAAAAAACCAAATGTGTTCACCTTCGTTGCCATTTTCCACACACATTAATTTCATTATAGTAATTTTAAGATGTCATTTTAATTACATTTCATGTTCATTTGGCAATAAACATATTTGTATGAGCTTTGTTATACAATTTCATTTTATACATAGAATAGATTCATTATAGCAATACTAAAGTATCATTTAAATTTCACTACAAGTTCGTTTGAAAATATACATATTTTTATGAGCTTTTTTACATATTATAAGTTCATTATAGCAGCACTAAAATATTATTTTAATTCTATTACATGTTCATTTAAACATATACATATATGTAGAGGTGTCAAAGCGGAACGTTATGCTGTGCAACCGTGTGCACGCAAAAACGACGTCGTTTTGACGTCCAACTTAAATAAATAAATAAAAAATCAGTTTCGATTGCCGTTAACGGCGTTATGTTGTGCACTTGTGCATAATTTGAACTATACATCCATAACTTCATAACTATACATTCAGAATTGTATGCATAACTACACATCCATAACTTTAAAACTATACATTCAGAATTGTATGCATAATTACACATCCATAACTTCATAACTATACATTCAGAATTTGAAATTATAAAATTATGAACATATGTTTACGTAACTAACGACAATCGAAAATGATTTTTTTAAAAGTAAAACGACGTCGTTTTTATAACGTGCACACGATTGCACAACATAATATAATTTGCCTGTCAAAGCGGGATGGGCCACCCCATCATGAGTTTTAATTTTTGTCGGCAAGCCCGGGAAGCCCACGGGCTAGCCCGCAGGCCAACTTCAAGAATAGAAAAACATATTATACACACGCACACAGTAATAATCAAGTGATACCAAATCTTCCTGTGAGTCCCGTGAAACCCTTCATAAGTGCACAAAAGTTATTACATGAATGCACAGAGACTAGATTGTGTGCAATTCGCCCAGCATGAATGCACACAATTTATCATGTGTGCATTCGTGTAGTAGCGTTTGTGCATTTACGAAGGATCTTACGGAACTCATGGGAACATGTGGATGCACTTGAACATTAGCCTATATATATTAGTGATCACATGAGAACCACCATCTCCATGAGTATATGATAACCAATATGGTGCATTAAAAATAAATCTATGGATGAGATTAGTTGAGGGAATTCGATATTTATGTGTGCATATTGAGCATGTTCTGTGTGCATATCTTATGTTTGGACACAACACATGCTTAATATGCACACATCACATTATCCATATGCACACACAAATGTTGATTTCCTCCAATTAATCTGATTCATAGATCTATTTTTTAATGCACCATACTAGTTACTCATGGGAGGGTGCTTCTCATAAGATCACACACACACACACACACATAATATGGTTGGCTCGCGGCCCGCACAGACTAATCCGCATTTTTTCAGGTTAAAAATTGTAGGTCCTAACCTGCCCCGCCGCATGTCGGTTTAGGGTTGGCTCGCAGGCTTTGGCTCACTTTAACACTGATACAAATATGTATAAGCTCTGCTATTCAGTTTCATTTTATATACACAATAGGTTCATTATAGTAACACTAAAGTATCATTTTAATTCTATTACCGGTTTATTTGACAATATAAATATATTCTATAACGTGATATGACATTGGTTCACAATAACATGCAACAACCATTTCTTTTAATTAAAAAAAAATGCATAGTATTGAATCATGATCCATACAGCTATGTGGAACATGGTCCAACGTATAACGATCGGTTATTTACATATTGTATGTTTTATTTTATGAATTTATATGTGTATGTATCTCGTAGTAAAATAGAAAATATGTGCATGTATCTCGTGTTATGGATTTCTGTACATCATGTTATGCAATTTTGTACATTAAGCGTAATGACTCTGTACAAAGAGGTAAATCAGTCTAGGTTGTCCATACTTGACATGCTCAAACCAAGAAATTAAAGTCAATAAACAACTTCCACGGTACACAGGGACGGAGCCAAAGGGGGGCAGGGGGGTGGCTGCCCCCCCTTCGCCCCACCCCCACCCCATATATAGTCTTTGTATATGTATATATAGTACATGTTTTAGTATTAGTATTAAAAAAACTATATAATGTTTACAAAAAGTGAGTTAGATTAGGTGGTAGAACACATATTTGGTAATATAATAATGAGGTCAAGTGTTTTAATCTTGGCCTCAACATAGTTTTACAATCCTTTTTTAATATTTAACACACACACACACACACATACACACACACACACACACACACACACACACACACACACATATATATATAAAACGTTCTTTTATATTAATAATAAGATGTGTAATTTATAATGTGTTTTCTATTTAAATTATTTTATTAATTATGTTTCATATTTTGTTATGAATATTTTTATAAAGTTTCAATGTGTTTTATTTTTCGTCCATATCTAACAATATTTACAACTATATTTCTTAGGTAATTTATTTATTTATTTTTAAATTATCTCTTTTGTTTTAATGTTTCGCCTTTACTGGAAAAATTTTCTGAATTCGTCTGTACTGTTTCCCCCCCCCCCCCCCATCGAATTTCTGGCTCCGTCCCTGACGGCACAACAAGGTGAAGCCAAAACCTTGTGTTTTTCAAGCTAAATCAATTGTCTGATCAATTTGGCTGAAATTAAAGTTGCCCCGAGTATAACTTGACCATTCAAGAAACTATCATGAACAATTATTTGGTATTTATATATTCATGTGCACTCATGTATTATATATCTTCAATCATCATGAAAGATGAATTGATATGATGAATCAAATAAGCATCCAACAGCTTGGGTTCATAATCATTTTTCCAGAATTAAGAAGTTACTAAGTACATGCAGGTGATTGAAAAATCAAAAATATATTAAAGAAGAATAGGCTAGGCTAGAAAAATAAAGATAAAAATGATTGAAATGTATAGAAAGATTCTCACATACAATAGTAATGATCGCAAGCCGCACGAGCCCTTTCATTGGATTCCCCTAAATAATGTTGGGTATGGTCAGACACACAATCTGACACAATCATCTCACCTTTCAATATTAAAAACAACAACAAACAAAGCTATACTATATGGTCAGACACTCAGACTCACCCCTCTCCTATGTATACTTCCCCCCTAAACAAACATCATCGGAGTGAAAGTGAAGTACTTACTTTCATCTCATAGCTTTTTGATTATCTAGTACTTGTTCACCTGTTGTCCCAGTGATAATCGAGTTCCGTAACAATTTTTTAACCACTGTAAATATAATGTTTAGAAAAAATGTGTGCTTCATATTTTCCCAAGTATATCTATCTTCCTGGGTAAAAATAGATATATAACATAGATTTATCTTTCAATCAAATCTCATCTCTCTCACCTAAAACTATATTTTTCTTGAAATGGAATATGGGGAGAAACCCCTTTCAGGAAGCCTTTTAACATGGTCAAAGAACAACAGAGATGTATGTATTTCTATGATTGAATAACTTCATTAATTTGGAGTATATTTAACATTACCTTTTACCTAAAGTTTTATTTTAAACTACTAACTCAAAGCCAAATATTACTGAAAAATTTTAAGTGTCAATCAAGATGATTATGATGCCCCAGCATCCTACCATCAAAGCGCGGCATTCTGTTTAACGGTTTAACAGTTTAACGGATTATCGTTCTGTTTAATGGATTATTTTATTAGATTATACAGGACAATCGTAGAGCTAGATGGCAACTGCTAATTAGAGTTGGTAAGTCCAAAATGAAGATAAAATTAGGCACACAAAACCAAATATACCCAATGGATACTGCACTCTTCAAGAACCAAGACACCCAAAAGTCAGCACTACATTAAGATATTTAAAATGCCCTTAGTATCTCCTACACACAAATTAAACAAGCAAGAAAGAGAAACAAATAATCTAAACAAACAAATTAGCACAAGGAAAAAAGGGGTAGCAGCTAAAACTTGCTTCAATTCTATTCTATTCTCACTCAATAATCATCATCAAAAGCTCATTCTCACACAACTAGTCAAGGATCAAACAAAGTGATGATCAAAAAGAAAAAGATTGTTATTCCATTAAAGCTAATTAACATGAGTACTGCTTTTCTTTCTTTGGAGTAGTACTTAGCATTGAATTCAAACTGAAACGCCGCCGCGAAGCGCAAAGTAAAAGAAGAGCTCAATATCCGGCGGAGCAAAGAACGCGATGGGGGGCGGAGTACTACTACTACTACTCCTCCGCAACGACGGCGACGACCAATTCGTCGTCATCACCCTCCTCTTCTTCGGCGCCGGAGGGCACGTCTCCATCGCCGGAATCCGAAACCTCTCCGCTTTCGGCGTCGAGCACACGTCATCCGCCGCTCCTATGTCCCCTTCATGATCGCCGCCGCCGTTCTTCTTCACCGAATCCTGAGAGGCCGCCGCCTTGGACGGCGGCGAAGATTTAAACGCCGTGGATTTTCTTGACCCTGCTTTGGGCTTTCTTCGTCGTCTACAAGAAGGACCCATTTTGGAGGGGGAGGAAAGAGACAGAAAACAGAAAGCTTTAGTTGTGTGGATTCACTACTGTACAGTCATCCCCAGTTCTAGAAAAGATTAGAAGACTAGGAAAAGCAAAGCTGCTTCTTCTTGTTGGGTTATATAGAAGAAGAAGAAGAAGAAGCATGAAAAAAGAAGGTGAAAAAGATAGTGGGATTCGTTTCGTTTGATGCGAGTAGTGGGCAGTGGGGGACGGTGAGTAGGGTTTATATGTATCTATAATCTATGAATGACGGGATGAGTTGCGATTCGGGCAGCCTGCCCGTTGCCCGTTTAGGGGTTAACTACTTAACTTCGCTTAAATTAAGGAAGGTTATTTATGGTTAGCACAATAATTGGAATTTTCTTCTCCCATACTAATTTAGACCCGCTTGTTGTTAAATATTTTACTAAATCATCCAAACTATATGTATTAAGTGTCTCAATTTTTAAATTTATTAATTATTAAGAGAAAAAAATAACATGTTTGATCCTTCAAATATTTGCGACTAACCGTTTTGAACCATGATGGAATACGAACCCGAGCTCGGAAGGTTGACGTTGGGGGGCGGCATAATGAAGATGTTGGACGAAGGAACTGATCGGAGCATTGTAAAGGGAAGACAACCAAGACGGTAGAAGGGCCAACCATATCACTACTCGACTAGAAGTACATAAGAGACACCCGGACGAGTGCCGAATGATAGTGTTAACTAATCTACTTGAAGGAGTTGAACGACTCAGGTAGTGAGGTAGTCGGATAGAAGGGCAGAACGACTAGAGAGGTCAGTCGAGTATATATGTAGAAGGTCAGAGCTGTTGGAGAGGTTAGTCGAATAGAAGGGTAGAATTGCTGGAGGGGTCAATCGAATAGAAGGTCGGGCAGAAGGAGTGGAGAGGTCAGTTGGATGGAAGGGTAGAGCGATTGGAGAGGTCAGCTAACTAGAAGAGCATAGCGGATGCATTAACCAGCCTAGCAATGCTTAAGGAAGACCAACCGAGTGACGGAAGAAGTTACTTGGAAGGGATAATAGGAAAGAGTAATTTGAGAACTCGGCGAGAGGGCAATAATGAGATCGACAATCAGTGTGGAGTTAATAGTAATGATGAGATCGGTCGTTGTGGGAGACGGTTCGTCGCGAAGAAAGCAAGAAACCGACATAACTTCTCATGATTAAAGGCATTTATGACATTAATGATAGGCGCTGAACGTTGCAGTCTTCCTAGCGTATATAAAAACCTAAGAAAGTTCTGTAAAAAGGGTTAATCAATTCGAGCATACACGAGTATTTTGAGAGCAGGCAAAGCCTTTTTCCGGCAAATTTTTAGTACTTTTTCAGTAATGTTGACACGCCGCCTGACTGCTTTGGTGGTCACAAAACCAACAAACCATATTATTAAAAGTTACAAAATATACCCTTAACTTTGTAATTGATTGTGACAATTTGGTCATCCAATGGATAAATAAGTAAGTATCATTTACTTTAGACTTAATCATTTTATCTGAATTAATTTAAACATATATGTAAAGTATTAAAATGTTTATGAAATTAAAACATAGACTTGATAGTGTATGTCAGGGCGATGCTAGTTAAAGTACCTATGAGGTCCCTGTAGTATAATGTTTTGTTCAATTTAATCCTTATACCTTTATTTTGTTCAATTTAGTCTCTGTACTTTCAAAAGTGGTGCAATTGAGGACAATAGTTAACGATGTTAATATTATCGTTAACTCAGGTTACGTGGCGGTGAAGATATTTATATTCCTACTCATATATTACTTTATAAATATTTAAAAAAATAATTATTTTTACCACCAATATATTAAATTAATATGTCCAAAATAAATAATTACAACCATGTTCCAAATGAGATTTGGACAATTATTCTTAGTTTCATCACTTTTTAAGTAAAGGGACTAAATTGAATAGAATAAATGTACAAGGACTAAATTGAACAAAACACTATAGCACAGAGACTTTATATGTGCTTTGACCGGCGATGCCTGAAGTTTTTTTTAATTGCTAAGAAAAAATATATTTTATAATAATTATTTTTTAAATATAAGAATTGAAACATATTATATATGGTGATGTTGATTGATTGAATTATTCGTATATTTAGTCAAAATATAATTAAAAATACTAATCCCCTATCTGATCTGTTAAAAGTATATATATTTTTTTGGATAAATGAATTATTTGTAAATTAAGTTAATTCAAACATATTAAAATGTTTACACATCAAAATAATAATTAAGCATCTTACTATTAATTGGTATAAACTTTCATTAATTTCATTTTCGTAATGGAAAACAAAAAGAAAAATAATCATAACTCCATCGAATGGGGTGAGGGGAGAATTGTCCTACATTGTAGTATCTGTTCATATACTTTATAAGAATTACTTTTACCTCCTACTGAAACACAAAGAACCAATAATGCCTCAACTGAGGCTTGAACTCGCAACCTTCCAAATGGAAGTCCAACCCGGGTACCATTAGAACGCATAGTCCTGATAAATTATTACAATTTATTTAGATCTTATTATATTTAGGATAAAAATATGAATGACTTTTGAGAAGTTTGAATAGGCAACTATTACATGAGACTATTTGTCGTTATTTGAAAAGATTTAGCTTTAATAAAATTTTGAATTATGAATATAATCAATATACACTTATCATTATCATTATGAAATTTTAATTCATTTCTACGTAAGTTCAAATATTTCATATTATTATATTATCATTTAATTGAAGAATTTTTTTTTTCCAGTTTAAAATGCTAATGGAACTTATACCTATATATTAAATGGCCAGGGATACTATTAAAATCCCTAACAATCAACCATAGAAATATAATTGTAATGCTATTGTATAATTAATTTAAATTTTATTATGATTACTATTTTAAAAAATATTAGATGAGATAATGATTAGTTTAGATAAAATATTCAATTTAATAACAACATTTTTTTTTTGTAAATAAAACATTAGTTGGGTTAATATATAGTTTTTTAAGAATTATTATAAAGTATTAGCTGAGAATCTGAGATAATGATTAGTTCATATATTATTTTCGTTTTGAATTTTTTTAAGAATTTTTTTTTTTTAAAAAAAAGTTGACCAATGAATACATGATGCAAAGGCCTTTCTAAATCAACTTTACTATATAAAGAGTTAATACCTTTAATAGTCATTCGTGTATTTGAGTATTACTACCAAACGTCCTCTAGGTATAAAATGACCATTAAACGTTATCCAAGTATCAAAAAATGACCACCTATAATTTTTCGTTAGCAAATGCGTTAAATTGAAGAGTAAGCATGGCATTCATACACATCTTCCCCCTTCTAACCCTAAGACATATATGCAAGTAGCAAACTAATTGCAAAATTTTGAAAAAAGGAACAAGCTAGAGTCAAATAGGCCATCAAACTACACACAAAACTGTAATTGGACCTAAAATGAGATCTTTATCCGGTCTTTACTAGTGTGGCATTTACCTTACTAGCTAAAAGATTAATTTTTAAAATTTATTTTAATAATTTTAAATAAAATAAAAAATCAAACCCCCTCCCGGCCTTCATCTCTACCGAAGATTAAGACCTTATCTTTGTCTCCAACCGGAGATGAAGACATGTTCTTCGTCTTCGGTGAAGATGAAGGCGTGAAAGGGGTTGCATTTTTTTTTTTTTAAATTTTATTTTATTTAAAATTATTAAAATAAATGTAAAAAAGAAAATAATAAGGTAGTTGTCACGTCAGTGAACTCAAAGTAAACGGGTCATTTTAAGTTCAATTACATGCTTTTGTATTGTTCAGGGATTTAATTGTATTTTTTTTTAGTTAGATAGCCTAATTATAGTTTCGCGTGTAATTCAATGACATATTTGTCTCTTATTCTAAATTATTAAAATTAATTTAAAAAAAAAAAATTAATAAGGTAACCGTCACGTCAACATACATTTTTCAAATAAACAGGTCATTTTAAGTTCAATTGTAATTTTGTATGTTGTTCGATGGTCTATTTGATCATTATTCTTTTTTTTTTTTTTAAAGGTTTTCAATTAATTTGCTACTGGCATATATGGCTTAAGGTTAAAAGGAAAAAGTTATATATGAAATGACATGTTCACCCTTCAATTTAATGTCAATTTAACGCCTTTGTTAACAGAAAATCATAAGTGGTCATCTTTTGATACTCAAAAGATATTTGCTAGTTATTTTATATTCGAATTGAAGTATGTTTGGTGGTAATACCTAAATACTTGAAGAATCATTGAAGTTATTGACTCTATAAAATAATACATACTAACAGTAACAGTTTCTTGCACTAACATTTAGGGCTATTTATGAACGGTTTTTAGTTATTATACACGAAGAATATAATATTTACTATATTTTAATTTGTGATTATCTAAATTAAAAAATAATATTTTTTAAAGTCATTACGGGTAAGTGTGTTTAACCCTTCTTCTACGGGTAAATGTTTATATAGTGTATAAGGATTAAAGTAAATATATTATTCACCAATATAATATGGTCTAATGGTACCCGAGTTGAGCTTTTGTTTGGAAGGTTGTAAGTTCGAACCTCAATGAAAGTTGAATGTATATACGAGTTTAGCTTTTTTAATGGGCGACCATAATAAAAAGTATACTTTTAATTTAGTGTACTCCCATTTTAAACTTTCAACTTGTACACTCTCTCACATGCTTTTGATGTATACATTTTTCTGTGGACCCACATGAAGAAAATAACCAATCCTGATTTGCCACCTCATGGAGTATAAATGAGGGAGTAGAATTTTAGGAGTCTATGTAGTAGAACTCTATACTAAATGTACATTATTCATGTACTGAATGTACATAATTCATGTACTGAATGTACATTATACAAAATAATGTACTTTCAGTACTCAAATAATGTACATTCTTTGAATACAATGTACATTTTGTTGGGCGTCGGCCGGGTTGGCCGAGTTCAGCTCCTGCTCGATTCGGGACGTGACGTTGTGACTTACCATGGAGAGATGTAGTTAAATGGTTAATGCCCACCTACCTATCACCAATTGGTTTTAAGTAGGATATGGCAACCAGGTACCATAGAACTCTGTGGTTAAGCGTGATTGACTTCTGGCAATCCTGGGATGGGTGACCCCCTGAGAAGTAAGCATAGTGTAGTGCTGAGATCAACAATTGGTATTAGAGCCGAGGGCTAGGCGAAAGTCGAGTCCAGTCCCAGGTGGGATGTGGGCGTAGGTCGGGCCAAGTCCAATCCCAGGAGGGGAATGATGGATTAGAGCCGAGGGCCCAGTCCCAGGTGGGATGTGGGCGTAGGTCGGGCCAAGTCCAATCCCAGGAGGGGAATGATGGGCGCGTAGGCTAAGGATCGAGTCAGGCATGCTGGGCAACTGGGCTTGGTGATCAAAGGTTACGTCGGTCGGGAGCGCTGAGATCAACACATTTTTAATGTACTAAATGTATACGGAGTATTATTTTTGTATTGTATGTACATTATTTTACAATATACAAAATATGGTCCATACAGCTTGTATGGATCATGGTCCACACAATAATGATTGGTATTCGGGAGAAGAGATTAAGGTTTGAACTTTGGTGACGACAGTGTGAGAATTATGTCCAAAGTGGACAAATCTCTTGTGCGCACCCTATGACCATTTAGTCACCGTGATTTGCATATTCTCAAATGCTTTATTAAGCAAAGTGTGAGGGGCTCTTAAAATTGGAGATTCAACCTTTTGGGAGAAAGAATTGACTCCAATAATTGATTTAATTTTTAAATTTCTGACCCTCATAATCTCTCATGCCAAAATATAATAATTATTTTTTTTTTCTAAACAGGAGAAATTAAATA
The DNA here is from genome assembly GCF_001879475.1 of Ipomoea nil. Taxonomy (NCBI): domain Eukaryota; kingdom Viridiplantae; phylum Streptophyta; class Magnoliopsida; order Solanales; family Convolvulaceae; genus Ipomoea; species Ipomoea nil. The sequence goes on from NW_017619075.1 coordinate 1,309,174, forward strand.
GGAATGGAGAGGTGGCGGTAACTATCTATGTCGGTCCAATTCAGAGCCAATATTTTAGCAAATGGAATCATCTGGTCAGCTGTTTTGCCTAACAGAATAATAATAAAATTGTTATTATAGAATATTTTGGGCTTAGGATACTTGACAGGGTGCAGGTTAACCTTCATTCATAGATGTCAGCTGCATGGCTTTCAGCCACACCACACGTGCATTTCACTCACTTCTTTGAGCTTTGGTTTCCATAAACTACTATTTGAGTTCACATTAATTAGATCCCACTCTGATCTATATATGAGCTTTGCTTTTGCTGCATCTCTTGTCCATTGCCATCAAACTCCCAACATTTTTTGACGTATTATGTTTTGTTTTTTTTGCATCTATTGTCACCATGGAAATAAGGTATGTATGATCATATCGTTCTCTGAATCCAACGAGAATATAGTACTCTTTAATTCGCTAATCACTTTTTAACTTAATTAGATGATTATAGCAAAGTATTAACTCAGGTTCGACGGTCAGACACAGCTAATCCCTCGCTAAAAAGTGGGGAGCTGGTCTGGAGATTTTGGCTTGGAGATTTAAGCCAAGGATTGACCCATCTAGATGATATTAGCTCAGAGTTTCTACTATCATACACAACTAATTTCCGCGCTCAATTATAGGCACCTAGGTCTGGTCCTATCATTTTATAAGTCCAGGACTCCAGGGTATGACAAAAAAAGATAGGCCCTGATTAATATATATTTTATACCTAAAATTTATATAAAATAAGGAAAAAATTACAACATTTGCACTTAGTATTTAGTTATTCGATAGTTTGGAGCAACGATTTGCTCTAAACCGCTAAAAATACAAACCTGCAATTTGTAACGTTTGCATTTAGCATTTTGAGGAAATGTTTTCATTTCTCCAAAACACCCATGTATATATATATATATATATATATATATATATATATATATATATATATATATATATATATATATAGGCGGGTTCAGGTGCGGCAGTGTCTTACGGTGCGGTTATTTCTTACGGTGCGGCAACACCAATAGTTCACCAAATATGCACCATCAACGTTAGGAAATACACCACACAAAACAGAGTAAATAGAGCCCTGCATCACCAAACACACACCATTAGGTGTTAGTAAAAACACCATACACTGTTCGGAAATACACCATTGGGGGTGGTGAGTTATATGGTGTGTTTTTTTTGAGTTTGTGGTGTATTTTGTGATGTTTTATTACATTTCATTGGGGTGTGTTTTTATTACACTGTTGGTGCATATTGTTAACACTGTTGGTGTATTCTGGAATTTGACCGCACCGCCGCACCGTAAGACCCCGCCGCATATGAGCGCTCTTATATATATATATATATATATATATGGAAGGGATTAGGTGCGGGAAGAGATTTCCGTGCGGTTGTGCGAAGGAATGCACCTTAAGCATTAAACTGACACAGTTTAAGTAAGCAACACACGCACATTAAGCATAGAAACAAAACACCTTAAGAACACTAATCTCACGCACATTAAGCACAAAACTCACGCACCTTAAACACAAAACTCATGCACCTTAAGTTTCAATACTACTCACATTAAGTACACACCCACTCACCTTAAGCACAAGACGACTCACGCACCTTAAATACAAAACTCACGCACATTAATTACCGCACAACCGCACGGGAGACATTCAATTACACAGGAACTTAATTATATATATATATATATATATATATATATATATATATATATATATATATATATATATATATAGAGGGTCGCGTTCAGGTGCAAATAGGTGCCCATGAGAGAAATGCGAACCAATCAGCGCGCGCCACGTGTCAGCATTCATTGATCGGGTGCACCTACTTTCACCTACAAGTGCACCTGCTTTCGCTTGCAAGTGCATGTAGTTTTTGCCTACATTCATTGATCGGGTGCATCTACTTTCACCTACAAGTTCACATACTTTCGCCTGCAAGTGCATGTAATTTGCCTTGTTAACATTCATTGATCTGAGTTCATTCTGTTTGGCATCGTTTTTGTTCTTGCGGGAGTTCAGCGGGTAGTAGTACCCGTGAAAACGACCCGCAAATTTTCATGCACCTAGGTGCAACTACTTATAACTATAGGTGCACTTAGTATTGATGCTCAGTGTAAATTTTACTTGCACCTATAACACATTTTACATGCACTTGTAATACATTTTACTTGCACTTCGATGTTCAATTATTTACGAAAATGCCACCGCATTTTTATTCAAATCATTGTTTCTCATCCATTAGATCTAGACACGTGGACGGATATGATATCAGACATTCACATATTCGCACCTGGGCGCTCCATTCGCACCACAGTGCAATTATATATATATATATATATATATATATATATATATATATATATATATATATATAGATTTTGGATCAGGTGCACACCCCCTTGGCAGATGAGCTCCTCTTTTCTGACCATTAATTAGTTTAGATGAATGGTCCAGATCATTTGGAAAATTTCACACGTGTAGCAGCTCTTTTGTTAACATTAGGGCTTTTTTTGTAAATTTGCAATAGCTTTTATTATAGGATGTATTTAATTTTGCCTGGGAATCTGCGATAGTATTTCAACCTTTTGTATTCCATGTCTGTCTGTCTCTTCCAGCCATTCTCTTACTCCTCATCAATAGCTGACCTCCATCATCTCTCCCTCTCCATCAAAAATCTCGGCGGGTGAAGTTCATCATGGTGGCGCCTACTGTACGCCGATCGAAGAGGCAACGGCGGGCTAACGGTGGTTCCATCGAAGGTAATCGCAATCCCCATTATTGTTGTTCTGAAGTCAAGTTTGGGAGTGTCTTGCATGTGTATGGTTGTCTTCTCGTTTTTTATCGCCGGCTTGTGCTCCAATGGCGGTCAAATTGTGTCGTCAGGGTTTTGTCTGGGTTGTGGGTTCTTTTTGTGGGTGCGGGGCTCTGGGGCGGTCGCTGCATGGGCGGCGTCTTGTCGCCGGGGGACTAGGGAGCCGGTCTGGGAAACATCTTTCCGGCGGTAGAGACATATCCGGCGAGCATTTTTTTTTTTAATATTTTTTGTTTGTTATCCTGTTTCCTTTTTTTTTTTTTTTTTTTTGTTTTTTTCTCTGTATATTTGCTTGGGCTTTGTTTGTAATTGTTTTGGGGAGATAGGTGTAATTGCCTGCGATTGAAATGAAGGAAAATGCATCTTAGGGATATAGTATGTGCCTTCCAATATAAATTTGTGGGATATAGTATGTGCATTTTTTTTGTTATTAGTATGTCGCTATATGTTTTTTATATGTTTTAATTTGGTTAGGTATAAGTGTTTGTTTGCAGTGTTAACTATCTTGATTTTGCATTTATAAAGTTTGTTTTAGGGTGATGCAGTGTGTTGAAACATCTTTTTCATTTAATTATACAATGGGTATTATGTGGTTTTTAGTTCTTTTTGTTTTTTAAGTCTGTGCATACGTATACATTGTAGGTGTATAGTGTGTGCGTTACAGTGTAGAATGCGCTGGTATGCACATTTTTTATGCTAATTAGTTTGATGTAAACATCTTTTTCATTTAATTATATCATGGGGAATATATAGTATGTGCACCAGAGATAGTATAGGTGCCTAACGCAGTGGAAAATCCTGTTTTTTTTTTGTCTATTTAAGTCTGTGCAAATGTATGGTATGGTAGGTGCATTTTTGTGCTGATTACAATGTCGAGTATGTTTTTTGTGGGGAGTGTATGTGGTTTGTGCTTGGGATGTAGTTAAATGCAGTGTTATCTATTTTTATGATGGTGTTATTTTCGATTTTTGCAGGTCAAGGTGACCCACACACCCCAGTTGGTGTAACCGATCCGGTTGCAACTTTACAGCCTGATCCCCCCCCCCCCCCCCCGTCGAAGAACACCACCCCTCGCCGACCTCGGCACCACATGAAGATAACGAGGTGGCTCAAGCCCCATCTGACCCGGTGCCAGATAGTGTTCCGGACGAGGATGAGATTAAGAATCTGAATTGGTGCAAATTTGTGATCGATTGTTTGGTTGACAGGCATGCAAAGTGGTCTATGGATACAAAACAGTCATTTATTGTGCATTTACATAATATCTATTGCATGGGTTTAGTAGGTGAAATATGCAGTAGTTTTTTATATTGTTTGTGCTTTATTTCTGTTTTTTTAAGAGTGTACTTTTAAGTTTGTGTGTTTTAAGTGAAATATAAGGGTATTCTTTGCTTTTTTTTTTTAGCATGCACCTTGGGCGTTTTTTTTTTATGATTATATATATATATATATATATATATATATATATATATATATGTAGTTTGTGCATTAAGGGTTATATTGTTATAACATGCACATGGAGGTTTATTTTTGGGACTGTAGGGTATGGTATGTGCCTGTATATATATATAGTGTGTGCTTTTTGAGGTGTTGGTCTTTGCGTTGCATATTTAGTATGTATATTATGTATTTTGTAGCTGTAACATGCAATGCACCTAGGGCTTTAATTTTCTGACTGTAGGTTACGGTACGTGCGCATATATATATATATACTGTGTGCATTAAGGGTTCTATTGGTATACATCATGTGTTGTGCATTTTGTATGCATTTTACTCTATAGTCCGTGCAATACGAGGTATATGCAATAGCATGGGTTTATTAGATGAAATATGCAGTAGATAAGCATTATACAAAAACCAGCATATGCACAGACACGAAGTGTTCATGCACTTAATGGTCCAAACAAAAAAAAAAAACCACAAAACACGGTCACAGTCTATTTTGTTTATTAGGTAGTACGACATACATTTTATCAGCATTCTACGAAAACCAGCATATGCACAGACACGAACCGTTCATGCACTTACTGGTACAAACCAAAAAAAAAAAAAAAAAAAAAAAAAAAAAAAAAAACACGGCCACAGTGTAGGTTGTTTGTTAGGTAGTACGGCGTATATTTTATAAGCATTATACAAAAACTAGCATATGCACAGACACGAAGTATGCAAGGACGAAAAAAAAAACCACCGAATATGCACAGACACAAAAGTATATATGCACTGACCGGTACAACCAGGGTTGCAAAAATCCCGCCTAGGCACCGAGTAATCGACGCCTAGGCGCTAGGCGCCCCTAGGCCGTGGAGATTTCCCCCCTAGGCTCCCGCCTAGGAGACCGGCCGCCTAGGCTCCCGCCTAGCGCCTAATTCGGCCACCTAGCGCCTAACTCGACCGGTTACACCGAGTTAACTAGTCAATTTCTGTCGAGTTAGCCGAGTTAACCCGCCGATTCGACCTTGGTTATTTTTTTTCATTTATATATATATATATATATATATATATATATATATATATATATATATATGTGTGTGTGTGTGTGTGTGTGTGTGTGTGTGTGTGTGTGTGTGTGTGTGTGTGTGTGTGTGTGTGTGATATGACATATATGCACCTACACACGTGCACTGTTTTCCATTTTTTCAGTTAGCCGCCTAGGCGACCGCCTAGGCCGTCTAGGCGCTAGGCGCTACTCAACCGCCCGACTAGCGCCTAGCGCCTATTGCAACCATGTGTACAACGCAAAACAAAAACAACACAGACACAGACTACCTTCACTACAGCGTAGTACGGTGTACGCACAGGCAGGTGTACCCGTACGCACACGATTTGTGAACGCCTGCTATCGACCACCCCCAAACCCGTTTCACACCTCAACCATTTCGGGAAAAACCATGGTAGCACACAGACTTAGAGGTGAATATGCACTTACCGTTACTGCCAATATCCATTTGCTGAAAGTCCTAAATTGTTGCTCCTACTATCACCAGCGACGTCATCACACATCTCCCATTGTTAACGCTAATTATGTCCTCTAATCTTTTTATTAATAGAATCTTTTAATTTCCATCATCAAAAGCAGCAAAAGATGATTCATATTCCATTTAATTTAAGTCCTTAATTAAATTAGCCTTACAATTACAAATTTAACCCTACCATAGATAATAATGGACATTATTTCTTTTAATCTCAACCATAGATGGGAATTCAATCAATGGGTATAATTAGGCCTCATGGGCTCATCTATTAGAGGGGTGCACCAGATCCAAAGCCTATATATATATATATATATATATATATATATATATATATATATAAGATCATAAGAGAACACTTGCTTAGGTGAGAACGTGAGAACAAATCATGTGTATTCATCTAATTTTTTTAATGGTCTAGATTAGATTAAGTGTGTGCGAACGCGTATTAAATGTGTGCAAACGCGATTAAGTGTGTTTGCACTCATTTAATGCACGTTCGCACACACTTAATCTAATCTATACCATTAAAAAATATTAGATGGATGCACATGATGTGTTCTCACTGGAACCCTACCCTATATATATCAGGGTTGTAAAAATCGGTCTCGGCGCCCGCCTAGGCGCTAGGCGCTATCCGGGCGCCCGACTATCGCCTAGCGCCTACTGCAACCATGATATATATATGTTTACTGTGGAGGAGCTGTTTCGATTCACTGTGGAGGAGCTGTTTCGATTCCTTGAATGCCAAGAACCAGTTTGGCTGGCTCACTGCGGTTAAAATTCGAGCCTTGAGGCTCAAAGGAGCCTCAAGGGTAAGGCACCTTAAAGCGGATTTAAGTTTACTATGTAGCCAAGGATTGACATTGTTTGGTTAAGAATAGATGAGTCTCTTCCACTCAACCACACTCCCTATGTTCGCATTAACTCAAACTTTAAACATAAATGATTATAGGAAAGCATTAACTTTGAATTTCCACAGTCAAACACAATGATTAATTCCCTCACTGGATTATAGGCACCTCTAAAAGTGGAACAACTTGCCTGGGAGCCAAGGCCAAGGCATTGGTGCCGTTTCCAAAATATAATACTCCATATTCTATAGTTTGGTGAGTGAGGCATGGAATGGTACAAATGAAATAGTAAGAAATGCTGAAATGGTACCAAAACTGAGTGATATGACCAAAGTGCCATAACACTAAAATACATTAACCTCTAAAACAGCCATATATCTCTGCTATTAAGGTCTATAACTTCATATTGGTTTCAAGAGAAATACTGAAACAAAATTAAGGTTCTTAAATTACATCACAAGTAGGGGGCTGAGCTAAAGTCTCATCTTCCCCTTGAGAGCGACTCGTTCAATTCCTCAGGCGACGAAGGGAAAAGCTCAATATAACGACTGCCTAGTGTCATCCTATCCTTTGCTTGCGCCGCTTTTGCATCCTCAGGATTGGCGAACTCCACAAAAGCTTCCCCGGTTGGCCTCCCTTCGAAATTTAGAGTGATATGAACCGATTCCTCGGACAAAACAAAATCTTTGAAGAATTCAATAATGTCATCCTTCCCTGCTGAATATGGTAGTCCCCTCATTCGCAGAACAGGGGTCACTTCAGTCAGGTCCTTCCCGTCTGAAGGCTTCTGCAATATTCTGGTTTCAAAACACGTAAAGTTAAAGCCATTCCATTCAAATAGGGTATTGACAAACTATAATGAACGATTTTTCAAACAAGTCATCTATAACCTAATGCTGCAGTGCAATAAATGACGGTAAAATGGATATGAAGCTACTCTACTCTACCGATTCTAAGGACCCAGCCAGATCACAAATTATTGCCGATTGGAAACCAAATCGGAACTGCATTCATGCCCTACACCAAATTAGACAAGAAGTGACACGTGGCTCACACATTGTTCACAGTAATAAGTTTATTAATATTCCTTTTGGGACATTCATCAGTAACTTGAACCAGAATATCTTGGATTCCATATACATACATATAGTTCGTCTTTGTTCTTACTCTTGACAGTTAAGGAGTAATCATGAAAAGCTGAACCATGCAAGATGCCATTACATTATTTTCTGTTCTTTTGTATGTTAAGTCAGAATATTCGGGTAACCTAGATCAATATTCAATACCATAACCTTTTGATAAATAACTAGTGTATTCTTTCTTGAAAGAAATTAACTATTGCCATTAATAATGGCCAATGTTGTAAAAATCGGCCTAGGCGGCGCACCTAGGCCGAGGCGATTTCAGCCCTAGGCAGCTTTTAGTCGACTGACCGACTAACCGGCCGACTATGCACCCTAGGTGCCGACTCGGCCGAGTTGAGCGCCTAACTTGGTCGAGTGATTTTTTTTGCCTACTCGGCTACTCCTCTTCTATATTTCTCCAGCCATGTACTCAACTAACCATCTAATTTACTAGTTTGGAAGATTATACCAATCTAACAACTCCTAGCCTTGAGTGGGAAAAGTGGAGATGATATACTCGGATTACTAGGCCGCCTAGCGCCTTCTGCAACATTGATTATGGCAATTGAAAAAATAGAGCAAATTCCACTTTTAGTCATTCGCTATTGTGGCATTGCCGCATTTAGTCCTACTCTTTTAGTTCTGCCACATTATATCCCTGACTTTCATTTGTTTGTCACAATTAGTCCTTTTAAAATTTTGTCATTTCCACCATTTAATACATATGGCAAACATGTAATTTAATTATTCAATTAGAAGAGTTTACGAGAGGAGAGAAATTACATGTTAGGGAAATGCAATTAACAAAAAATTACTAAATGGGGTGATGCCACAATAATCAAGGACTATTGGAATTTGCTATAATATGATTGAAAATGCAAACCATAGCACTAAGAGTACATCTCTTCTTGCTATAATATAGAGTTCCTCGTTCATTAAATGCATACACCAGTTCCTGATCCATCTTTACTGAAAAGAAGAAACCAATGAAGCTCCCTAAATTATATCTATTCTGAATATCAATCATTAGAAAATGGTTGCAAAAAGGACATTATGATTTGTTTTGGTGACAAAAACTTAGTACCCTAAATAATCATTCAGTATTAGTTTCAATTTAAAGGAATGAACTTATTATCAAGTGAAAGGCGACAAAAAAATCTCAAAGTGAAAACTAACAAGCAATGAATACGAAAAAGAGGAGGGATAAGCGAGAAAAGAAGAAAATTGTCACCTGCCCTTTGAGACCGTTTCCTCCAACTCTTCCTGAGACGATGGGAAAAGCTCAATGTAGCGAGTCCCTATTGTCATCCTATCCTTAGCCATTGCAGCTCTCGAATCTTCTGCATCTGCAAACTCCACAAATGCTTCTCCAGTTGGCCTTCCCTCTGAATTAGCAATTATATTAACCGAGTCCTCTGGAAGCGAAAATTTCTTGAAGAACTCGATAATATCTTCCTTGCTAGCCGAGAATGGCAGTCCCCTTAGCCGTAAAACTCCAGTATGTTCTGCCAAGTCCTTCCGGTCTTCAGAAGATCTAGCCCTCGGAACAGAATTACCACAAGCATCCGATTGTTCGTTGGCTATAGCCCTATAGTATTCCTGCTTCTTGCTTCTGAAAACTTCAACATATCTTCTACCGATATTCTGCCTATTCCTCTGAAGAGCAAAATCAACTTGAAGGGGGTACCCCAAAACACAATAAGCTTCCCCCGTAAATCTTCCACCCTTGTGGACCAGAAGCACATCAACTACATCCAGACCATGCAAGAAATCCGCTATCTCACCCTCCGTGCAATCAAATGGGAGGCCACGAAGTCGAACAACAGGGAAAGGCGGAGGCTGGCCAATATAATTAGAGTATTCAACAGGAGCGGGAGGAGGGGCAGGATTGTACATATAACTCGACCCGGGCGGAATCGAGTAATAAGAGGAACCTTGATCCATTACGCGCTGCCTTTTCAGACCCATTTCTCGAGCATCACCACCATCCATAAACCTTCTGTATATCACAAGGAAAACAGTTTAATGCCACTGCATACACTAGTAACGAAAAGGGCTTTCTGGAATAGTTCAACCCAAAACTATCAAAACGGGCAAAGGTAAAAACATAATAAGCATATGCCTGCCTATTCATATCCACATTAAACACATAACTAAATACCATAAATATCAGACTGCATTCTATTTTTCCAAGTTACACTTCACAAAACCATCATCAAACAAAAATAAAATCTAATTTTCGGTGTTTAGCAGTAAACCTATTTTCTGACTCATGTAAATACGAATGAAAATTAAAGGAGAAAAGATTAGATTTTTTTAAAAGAAAACTAAAAAAGAAAAACATGTAAATGCTCCGTAGACAAGAACAGAACTCAGAATCTGCTACGACTATGACATCAGCACCTAAGTTTATGTGAATTATGACTCAATACGAAAGATGCTAGCATGACATCAAATTCCAGTCAAAGAGATAAAAATTTTCATACCAAACAGCGCAGAATCAATAAAAAGGATTAAATTACTACAATCAAAGCAATACCCAGATCGAAATGTGTGATTAAAAGTGAATACATTACACGAATAAAATTGTGGGGGGAAAAAAAAAAAAGAAATCTTGAAAGAAAATGAAGGAGAAAGAGCTCGAATTTCCTACCCTCTGTAAAACATTTTGTCAGCAATGATGCTTCCCGCAGCACTAACCGATCCCCTGTCCGTGTCTGAGGTTTTCTTTTTGCGTTGTAGGGTTCTTCCTTCTTCGTTCCTGTTCCTGTTCCTGTTCCTGTTCCTGTGTTGGTGCTTAGGAAGCAGAGGCGCAATATGGGGGTTCCAATGGTATGAAAGGTGCTCCTATGAAACGACGTCGTTCATACTTACATTGTATGTGTTTATACTTGGGTCAATTGGGTGTTTTATCAATAGAGTTAATACTTGATTTGGTCCCTCGACTATTACGATTTTATCACTTTGGTCTTTAATTTTATCTTTAACTATGTAATTGTTAATCAAAATGTTACTAATCGGGACTATTTTAGTTTAGAAAAAGAATTATTTTAAGTAAAAATTGCATAATTAGAATGAATTGAGATGTTTGAAAGTCGAGAATCAAAATGGCAAATTATGCTGTGCATCCGTATGCACCATGCATGGTGCATACGGATGCAAAAACGACGTCGTTTTAATAAAACGCGCGTCTCCCCTTAAAAAAAAAATCAGGTTCGATTCCCAGCAACAACATATGAACTAAAATTCCATAATCGATGAACTATAATTCCATAATCGATGAACTATAATTCCATAATCTAATCTATGAACTAAAAATTCCAGAATGAATGAACTAAAATTCCATAATCTATAAACTAAAATTTCAGAATCGATAAACTACAATTCCATAATCAATGAACTATAATTCCATAATCAATCGACTATAATTTCATAATCTATGAACTAAAATTCCAGAATGAATGAACAATATAATGTTGTTGCTAGGAATCGAACCTGAATTTTTTTTAAAGGAGAGACGCGCGTTTTTTAATAAAACGACGTCGTTTTGGTATCCGTATGCACCATGCATGGAGCATACGGATGCACAGCATAATGATTGAATCAAAATAATGAAATCTTAATAGTCAAGTGGCTAAATTAAGTATTAATTTTTTATCAATATATCCTAGGACTAATGCAAAGCAATTAAGGATAACGCTTGCTTGTTGCACTTTGTGTTTTGGTACATTCTATTTGAGCTACAAATAGTTGATTACAAACACAATAATTCTCCTTCAATCATTTAATAAAATTATTAGAAAAAGTGTTACGGACTAATATATTAGTTGATATACAATAATATTCATTTGATGTTATTATAATACTATGGAGTATATAAATATATAATTGTTATTTCTATTCAAGTGTCGTCATGTTTAAAAAAGAAATATAAAGAATAAATTATTTTTACCTTCTCTTTTCAATCGCTTGATAGAATCAAAATATCCTCAATTTTTTTTTTTCTTGAAAGAATAGGAGTAATCGAAGAATTTTGTTATAGATGTTATGATAGCATAATCAATATGTCATGTTCTATTTAAAAACTATTGAAATATGGCTATTTCTAAGCAACCAAACAAGAAAAAAATGAAGATAAAATAGCTGCTTTTAAGTTCTAACTTTTGAAGCCCATGTTTCAACATTGCTTATATATGCTTCAGCATTGCCATTTGAGTATTTTTTTTTTTTTTCTGTAGCCCAGGATTTTCACCAATACAGTGAAAAATTCCCCTAGCTGAATTGTAGGCACCTCTATTGGGTGGAATAGCTGGCTGCTCCATACCCGAAGCTATGGATCGAACCCTTGACCTTTGTAGGCACCTCTATTGAATGGGATAGCTAGCCTTGAGATTTAAGACTGCTCTATACCCAAAGCCAAGGATCGAACCCTTGACCTATGATTAAAGTTGGATGAGTCTCTTCCGCTCGACCACTACCCTAGGTTAAAAGCATTTGAGTATAGGCTTTCATTATATTACTTTTGCCTGGCTGACTGTAACACAAACATTTACATTAACATCACTGGAGATTGCTGCCTAGCTCCCTAATTTACCCTAACAAAGTTTCATGTGTTTTCTAAAGCTGTCTCTCTGTATCAAATCCATTTCCTCTCAAGAATTTTATTTAAAGTTAATACACTTCTTGAGTTGCAAGAGATTTTCAGCTCCTGAGAAATTTCCATGGACCTGTTCCAGTTCCTATCCTGCAAATATTCAAGGAACAAGATGAACTTCTCGTTTATTTTTCATCAAAAACGCATAACGGGTTGATCAGATGAGGCACGTTCTCACCTCCAGAACCCAGCCAGGGCTCTCAGACCCATATAAATGGTTAGTGCAACCCAGATTCCTACAAATCCAAACCACGACGAAAGAATGAACAATAATATGATGCTGAAGATCGCCACCGTAACCTGCAGATACAAATGCAGCCAGCAGCTTTATTAGCGAATATTTAGTATCAGTAACAGTTTTTATAAGGTTCTGAAAAAAAAACAGTTTTATTAGTTAGGGCTGTTAGGCAACCAGAAATTTGGAAATTTTAAGGTTTCTGCTGCACTTATGGCAAAGTATTTCATTATTAGTTTTCATCTGATATTCTGATTTTGGGTAGCTCCAGTTTAACAAGGGGTGACAGAATAATTGAAGCATGTGCTTCATCTCGACTAAAAGCTGGCTCTGATACCAAATTGAAGCTCCATCTCAACTAAAAGTCTAAACTGATAATTGGATTGCACATTAATGGTTATATGCTCAACAAGAATTACCATGGAATAGGCAGAATATGCAAAGTCAGATGCACCAAAGTTAACTCCATCGAAAACGAAGGCCAAGGCGTTGATAGGTTGAGAAGCTGCAACAAACTGCCAAGAAAAGGGAAAGTTTAGTTAGTTAAGCCAGATATCGGTTTTTCAAAGGTGATATGTAAACTTTTGCACAGAATAGAGGGATACCGGGATGCCAACGCCAATAAGGTTGATCACATTGGCGTCTTTCGTAAACAGTCTTGCTCCAAAGTGTAAACCAACTCCAAGAAACACGGCTAGGATCACCCCGAGTGCTATTCCTAGCTGCAACGTAACAACATCAAGAATTTCGTGTTTCCAAATTTACAAGTGCGGGCATAACCATATCAGATGAAGCTAGCTAGCTAGCAAGCAAGCGCACCTGTAGCACACGGGATGCAGTTGCAGCCGCCCTACTAAACTCTTTCTTAGCGAATGCACTCGCTAGTATTGCCTTCACAAGTAATGATCGATCAGTTAAACCAATTTGTCAGGAGTCCCACATTGATAAAATAAGAGAGAACATATGGGTTTATAAGGCTATGGGTTAGACTAGCTTTTTTATAACACAATTCAATAGTCGATTTGCACGAGAGTCACTTCGTTCTAACCTGTCCAGCTACAGCCAACCCGTCAGCTAGAAGAGACGTCGCTAACCAGACCTGCAGGCACACCTGGAACGCAGCCATTTGTGTTGATCCTAGCCGGGCAGCTAATGATGCAGCTAAGGTTACACAGAACGTAACGGCTATGACCCTCATCAGTAATAGAAATCCTGAGTTTTCAGTATAAGTTAAAGCAAGTGGAATATGTTTAATTAACTTTCAATTACTCAATCATTGACAATTAAGGCTCACCATTTCTAAGAAATCGACCAAATTGCAGGTATTTGAGACTAGGAGGAATTAAATCAACTTGCTCCATTAATCTCCAAAAAAGTATAATCGAAATAAGGTACCTATAATAGCAAATTCAAATGAGATTTCATAACATCATTCCAATATGGAAACCTCAAATCTGTATCTTTATGTGCCTTGTAGAACTTACTGAGATATGACATGGGAAATAGCTGCCCCTCTAACCCCTAGACGGAAAATGAAGATAAATATAGGATCCAAAATTATGTTTGTTAAATCCCCCACCACTGAAACAGAGAAAAAAGCACAAATGAGATATATTTCCACATTTCTTTCTGCTAGAAATGAAGAGTTTCACTTGCTTGAGTGCTAGTTTTCGCGATTCTTAATTGCTTACCAGTTGCGAAAAGGGGAGTTTTCGTGTCCTTAAATCCTCGGAAAACACCCTGCATGGCTAAAGACAGAAGAACCGCTGGGGCGCCTAGTGACCTCAACGCCAAGTACTGCTGTGCAGGTTTTAACATGGGCGAGCCCTGTCAAGAATGTCAAAAACACACTTCAAAATTTGATCATTTCGAACAATTTGATCACTCCTCCGAACCCAAACTCACAGATTTGATCCCCATGAATTCCAACACGGGCTTTGCGCCCGTGATCAGCAGCACTGCTTGAATTAGGCCAAGGATGCCACCAATGATCAAAGCCGATGAGGCAGATGGGATGTGGCGCTTTTCGTTGTTATTAGGAGCTTCTACTTCAAAGGCGTTACCACTCTCTTCAGAACCTAATCAGATACGACTCGAGTCAAACAAATTAAACCAACATATCATAGAACAACAGGTAACACAAAAATGGACTGCTAGCTGCCATACCATTTTCTGGTATCAACTTTTTACTCTCACTCCCTGCAGATAAACTTTCAGTGTCTTGTGAAATCGAGCCGCTTTTCCTGATAGTATCTTCCTCAGCAACGAAAGAGGTAGTGACGCTGACAAGTGGAAATATCGCGATTCTCGACACTTGGTTGAACACAGCAATAGAAACTCCAACAGCAGCAAGCTCAACTGAGCCTGCACCATTAGTACATCAACTTATGGAACGGTACAAAACAAGAAAATTGATGAACCAACTTATCTAGTAGCGCATGCCTAACTTTATTTCCTTATAAACAGATATCATATTTTCGAGAGGCAGGGTACTAGACTGCCCTTTACCAGACTCTGTCCAACAATCTCTCTAGACTCTAGCCACCAATTGATGAACTTGGCCCTCTACTGACCTCCGCTCAAACACTTAAATTTCCTTGCAATGATTTAGAAATCAAGAAACACATATATAGTACCTATTTGGCCTATGAAAGCTGTGTCAACCAGAGAGGCAATAGGATCAGCTGTCAAAGCTAGTGCTGCAGGGAGGGCAATCCTGGCTATTTCAACACCCAGCTCATCTAGCTTCAAAATTGATCTGCTTTAATTTCACCTTCAAATTTGTTAACAAAATACACACAAGAACACTCCTCTTCCTTACATAACCATTCTGGAGAAAATTTTCATTATATTTGTAATTCAATGCAATCAAGAATTGGGAAAAGGGAATGAAACCAACTCTGATCTCACCTTGCATCCCTGAAGAAAATGAAGAGAGGGATTTTCCCATTATCTGAACATGCAACTTCCTTCTCTGCCATGCTCCTAAGCTGCCACCTTCCTTTTCCTGCCCAGAAAAACAAAAGGTTGAATTTCTGAACTGAAATGTCAAGACTGCAAAATAAGTAGGCTTAAATAGCTGAGAATAACGATTCTGGCTGGGTGGCATGTTTTTCCTTGCACCCACCTTTTCTTTGTTAAAAAAAAAAAAAAAAAAGATGAAAGAAAAAAGCATGAACTCAGTAAATTCTTGTCAAAGATGGGAGATGACCAATTAGCCAATGAAGACTATGAAGTCAGCTATATTTCAGAAGACTTGTCACATCAACCTAGTTTGTTAACAGAGGGGCTCCTTGTGTACAGTAAATAAAAAATCTAGTATGTATTTAGCAAATTATTCTGTGAACTCGGGTTCAAAGATACACAACTTACATATTAAATGTTCACAATTTATCTTTTAAAAATTTACAATTTGTGATGTATTCACAAATTCTCAAAACTTAAATGTATGGTATTCACAAATTCTCAAAACTTATATGTATTGTATTCAGAAATTCTAAAAATTTAAAAATTTAAATATATTGTATTCACAAATTCTCAAAACTTAGAAACACAATTTATATTCTAAATGTTCACAATTCCAATACTAAAAATACACAATTTAAGATCAGGGCAAGGTGGTCCCTGGTTCATGGTATAACAACTGTTTACAATCTTATGTGGACTAGGTGTGAAATCATTTGGAATGGATAATTTTACCTTTTTTGTCGCAATTAAGATGATTAAAAGAGTTGTGTCTGGCCAGATGCTATATAATTGTGTAAATTTGACTTGGATTAATGCATAAACCTTCCTCTTTAGTCTTTACCCACACAGATGATGTCACATCGTCTCAGAATCTTGATGATAATTTTCATGGACAGAAATGTTTTGTGTCATCGATGGTACCTTTTCCTCAAAGTCCTCAACCACACATGACGACTTACATTAGCATTCACTAAAACGCTACTTTGATTAATGATTAGTGGCGTGTAAATTGCTGCAGTATTTACGGTCTTTTTAGTACTTCTTTTGGGTGTTTTGTTTTTTTGTAGTTTTTCCTGTTTGGAGAGAGAGAGAAGAGTTTGTTGCAGGCATGGACCAGAGTTTGGGTCCCCTATAGGGTGTAGGATTTCCATTTTCCCAGAAAACCAAAGTGGTGATACGGCAAATGACATGTGTCCTAAACCAATGCATTGAGGAAACAAAATGGCCTTGCACTTGCCGTGGTTGAAACTTGACAGTCTTTGACACCGACGGTTCTCTCGATACTTCTTGGCTGCCGTTGCCAGGAAGTTTCTCCACTTTCTTTTCCCAGGCATCAAAACCTTTGGAAATTGGAATCCAGTAACGGACAAAATACAAAACATTTATGGGTGTTGCTATTTGTAGTTTGTAACACCTTCTAAGTATAAATAGTCTTAGAATTGTTAAAACGTCTAAAATTTCAATAAGAGGGTGTTTGGTTGGATGTAATTATGGGTATAGTTATTTGTACCACCCTCTAGTAAAAAATGGATGTAAATAATCTTAGAATTGTGAAAACGTAAAAAATTTTAACAATTACATACGTGGTGAGGTGGTGTAAATAGCAATAAGACTGTAAATATGATTATTTATACCAACCTAGTTAAAATAATTTACGAGATTTCATTAATAATTTTTTACCTTCTCACCGGAGAAGGAGAGGGATTTTCTTTTTCTAATGTTTTAATTGGGAATAAAAATAATAATAAATATTTTTAAAAAAAAATAATGCTTGACTAACTTTAATGAAGGTGATGTAAATAGCAAGTTATTTTATTTACACCACATATAAAGCTAGCACACCTATAAAAGGGTTGTGTAAATAGCAATCAGGGTGGTATAAATAGAATTTCCTAATATTTATATGTTTAAAACAATTGAGTGGATTATAAAACAATTGAGTGGATTATCAATACAATTGTAATGTTTGAGGTTGGATATTACTTAAATAAACATTTGTTATGAATATATAAATTGATGACTGCTAAGATCTTGTGGTCTAATGGCACCAAGGTTGAACTCTCATATAGGAGGTTGTAGGTTCAAGCTTCAGTAGAGGTGTTATTAGCTTTTTGTGCTTTAAGTAGTAGGTTGAGAAAGAACATTAATGACTATTATCTCGTGATCTTTTTATTGCCATTTCTTCATCTTCTACATATGAAAGGTTTCTTTGTTCTATATATATATATATATATATATATATATATATATATATATATATATATATATATACATGTTTAAGTTTAGTGGATATAGTGCAACTACGCGTACTATCCTTACAGATAGAAGGTACGTTTTGCCGTACCCTAAATGAGACAAATATCAATATTACAACAATATCTAATGACGAGGTATAAGTAGTGGGCTCCGGTAGAGTTTCACTGATTCTCCCTAAGGGTACTGAGCTAATAAATAAAAATGCCTTGTTGTACCGTAAATCTAAATGTAGCTTGCTTAGTTTAAAGGCATTAGATCAAATGATTTTCATATTGAAACCAAAACTGTGAATAATCAAGGGTACTAATCATGACTAGTTAATTACTTGCCATAAACAAGAAGTTGAGGAACCCGTTCTTTTACTCACATGAGTTTCAAAAGGGTAGTGAAATTCTTGTTGAAAAAGTTCATTCTAGTGATAATCTGACAAATATGTTCACTAAGTCCTTGTCTATATCCACTTTTGAGAAATATGTTCATAAAATTGGAATACAAAGCCACATTCGAAAGATTATATATCACTGCTGGAAATTTCGCATTTTCCGTCCAACATCCAACAAATGTTGGACGGAAAACGCGATATATTGGTCGGAAACGACGTTTCCGTCCAACATACCGACCAAAAGGAACGTTCGGAAAAACCTCCGTGGGAAATTTCGTCCAACTACAATTTTTGGTCGGAAATAGCGTCCAACGAACAAAATTGGACGGAAATTCCGGAAAATAACCCACCATTTTTAAAACGTGAGAACTTCCGATCAACTTTGTGCGTTGGTCGGAAATTCCGTCCAACTACGTGCGTTGGTCGGAAATTCCGACCCAACGTTGGACGGAAAACTCACATATTATATTTTGTTATTTTCCTTCCAACTGTTGGTAGGAAAATCCTAAATCATATGGAATATTTTTATTATTTTTATAACTGTTGTTAACAAATTATGTCATCAACAAATTAATGAACACACTAAATTGAAAATATATTTAAACATCAAAATTATTTACAACAAAAATTATGTTCATGTTCATAAAAAAAAAAACATAAAAAATATATACTACTTGATTGATGCTCCGTACTACTTAAGTATGAAAATATACTTATTTGATACTACATAAGTAATAAGCCTTCAAATCCGGCACTGCTTCAATGACTTTGATCAATGCAGCATCCACAACCTCCTTCAATGAAGTTGATCAAGTGTAAACCTTCACCAAAAATGGACCATGATATAAGTAATCTAACACTGAATGAGTAGATACCTATGCATTTTACAAAATGACTAGAAAATTAAAGGAATGTCTTTTATGTTTAAGTAATCTAACACAGAAAAAATAGAAAACTTCTGAATTCTTACATCCTAATTCTAAAGTTTGTTTAGTATAAGAGATGTACTCCACAAGTCTTGCTGAACTGCTGCTTTCACACGTTATACTATAGATTTGAACTTAAAACATAACAAAACAATAATTGTCCAGTATCACTTAAGGAAGATATATAATTGAGTACCAATTAGTGCAACAATTTAACTCACTTAAGGAAGAGATACACACAGTGATGCTAATAGGAAAATGTCAAATGTAAGTTGTCCCTTACTCTCTTTCATCCCAATCTGCAGGCTGGAAAAAGAAAGAAGAATGCTCCGATGCATATTTATAGATGTTAATGCCCACAATTTCAACAAAATAATTCACTAAGAATGATATTATAGTAGATAATAACTAATAATCATCCACAATAATCTTTAATATGAGGAAATGTCACATATTTTCATTCACTGTAGATATGTAAAACTCCAAGTAAAGCCCAAGCGATTCAGTAAGTTGGTGCAATGCAAAGAAGAGAGTAAGAGGGTAAAGAATATAGAGATGCATACATGAGTTCAGCCATCTTCATGATAAGAGAACATATATGAAAGCATAATTGGCCATTAAATCTAAAGAATCACAATAAATGCAAGAATCAGCAATAAACACTGTATTCAAACACATAAAAGTTGAGTCTTTATCCTTCACTACTTCTGAGCCATCTGTTTGAGTTTCAGGTACAGATGCAACCTGCAACTTTAAGCCCATCACACAGCATGCAAATATGATCTCTTTATTGTAGAATGATGAGTGGTGCAGAACCCTTATCTAACACTAGAAGAAAATTCATAAATCATACTTCACGTAAAACAGCCAAACAAGGTTGAGCCTAGTAATAAGATGCATAAACATGCCCTAATATAATAAAGAGATTTTGCATATATATATTCAGCATATTTGAGTACTTTACTAAGTTAATACCAAGCCAATCCATATCCCTATTAGGAGACAAGAAACGAACCACAATTAAAGAACAGAGGGAAAAGAATCTATAATTCAGATAAAACTACTTTTCTCCAGGTGGCATTACAATTTTTTAGAAGAATAAGGGTAGTTAGAGTGAGTTGCACTCAGTCTTTCATTTCTTTTTTGAATTATGTGGCTGGTAGTCTTTAGCCTACGTATAAATAGGCTTTTATCTTGTACAGTTTTACACAGAAACATATATACAGTTTTACAGTTCCAACACTTAACACAATTGTTGCATTGTATCTTTTTTATTGATATCTTTACAACTCTATCTATACATACCAACATTTTACAATAAGAAGGCTGCACCCACTGATCCCTGTCGTCAAAAAATTAACTAAAGAGGGAAATGAGTCTATGACAAGGCAAGCTACATGCCTATTATAAAGAAAACTTTCAGTGGACAACTACAATAGCTTCTAGCTCTAATAGACAAAAAGGTGGTATAATTGAATGTCTAATAAACCAAACAAAGTGCAGGTATTAAGACTGGGGAAAAAAACATTTAATGCATTTCCTATCTGAGGATGATTAAGAGCTACATGCATCAGAATTTATGCCAAGAAAAAATTTATGGCCACAGAAGTATATTCTAAAGCTCTGTGTTCACCAGCTAAATGCTTTTTTGTGAATTAATTACTTTACTCATGAACTTAAGTATAAAAGAGGATAGAAAAAATAGAAAACACTTACAGTAGAAATCTCAGCAGATGATTGTTCCTTTGTCCTAGAAGCTGCATCCTTTGATGATAACAGCTCCTTCAATTATGTAATGAAGATACAAAAATTATTAGGAAACAAATGGATCAACCAGGAAGATACAAAAATTATTAGGAAAAGAATCAGTGAAAGAAATTACCCAATGAAGATCTGTAGAAGCAGGCTCATCTATATAGACCCTAAGTTTAATTGCCTCTTCCTCTGCAGCAGAAATAATAACATCACAAAATGCTCACCTTCCTAGGCATCATGACCTCTTATCTGCTCACCTTCCAAAATATAAAAAGGCTATAAAATCAGGTATGATACAGTGATAGTTAGTACTTTCTACGATTTCAATTAGCACTTTCATATATACTTCTAAAAGATTCTAAATTCTTTAGAATCAAAATCTAGGGAATGTTTCCAAGGGATACACAAAAAAAAAAAAAAAAAAAAAAAAAAAAAAAAAAAGCCTCCTTAATTCAACATCAAACATCACAGCTTTCATCCTAAATTCATATAACAAGCTAATTATTGTAACTCTAATAATTCGAAATCATAATTAAAAAATAATAAAAAACTTACAGCGGGAAGGCGGTGCTCCAGTGCGGTGGAGGCTGTGCTGCGGTAGCTGGGCAACGAAGGCTGTGCGATTGGGAAGAAGAAGGCGTCTGCGGCTGGGCAGTGGAGGCGTTGGCTGGCGGTGTGGGCGGAGGCTTGCTGCGATTGGGATGCAGTGCGAGGCGGTGTGGCGGTGGGCGGTGGCTGAGCGGTGTTCAGTGTGCGAAGTGGTGAGCGGTGTGCGGGGCGGTGGCTGAGCGGCTGTGCGAAAGGAATTGAAGCGGACTTTTTGAGAACAAACAGACGTCGGGGGGTGTGAAATGAAATATTAAAACCCTATTTTTAAAACCCCTATTTAAATTTCCGTCCAATATTACGTTGGACGGATATTAAAATACCTACTATTTTAATTTCTACTTATCAGTCAATTCGACTTTACCAACCAACACTATAGGTTGGTCGGAATTTCCGTCCAACGCGCGAGTGTTGGACGAAATTTCCGATCAACACTCGCGCGTTGGACAGAAATTCCGACCAACTTTCCGTCCACCCATCTTTAGTAACAGAAAGTTGAAATCTTTAGTAAAATACCGACCAATTTACGGTTGGACAGAAATGTTGGACGAAAAACGCGAGATTTTCAGCCGTGTATTGATAATTATTATCCCATGATCTTTCCATTATTCCATTTTTTGTGGTTACAAAGCCAACAATTCGACTAACTTGAATAAGGTTGCTAATAAATTTCATTGATATTTGTAAAAGAATATTGAATATTCGTTTTATTATCAATTTTGGTATGTGGATAAAAGTAGAATTGATGAGCACAAACTTTATAGGCAGCCTAATATTTATAGGAAGCCTATAATATTCTAAATCGGTAAGAAAATAAGTATTGAATGTGTGTTTTGTTAAGAATTCTTGAAAGATTATCCAAATTTTTAATATTATTTGAATGATGTAAGAAGTATGCATGTGAACTTGCTAGTCAACGAACTAAATTTGATATTAATAATGGATTTAGAGAATAAAATGGACATCAATTCAATTTATGGTAAGTGATAAAAGTGAGGTGCAAATAATTAATGGGCTAGTAGTGATTAGTTGGTACTATCTACATCACTACTATCTATGTGTACATAGAGCCCTCCAAAATAAAAAATACTTTTTCAAAATGTAAACGGTTACGTTACATTTTTGTGGTCTTTACCTGATATATGAGTGATGTGCATAGCATTTAGAACGTGATCTCTACTCGCCTCATACAAAAAGTTAATTTGATATGAAAAAAAAAAAAAAAAAAAGAGACTAAAACCCTCACAAACATGTGTGGCACACGTCAATTAATAATTACATACGTTTCGTTAAAATAATTTGTTATGGCATATGATTTACATGTACCTTAATCGCGCTAATTTTTCCTTGTAGTTCGAATAGTTTTGTAATGTTAAAAAAACCAAACAATATTGTTTTCTTTTCTTCCTTTTGAATTGAAGCTTTTGTCTGTTAGGGTGCCTCATGGCTAAATGTTAGGTAGGGGATCAACACTTATTGCTAGTGCTGGAGGTTTTATATATAAGAGACAATGAAGATAAATAAGTGATAAGTTTTTTATGTCAAAGATAAAGCAAATTATTTTGTGGATTCGGGTCTAAATGTTCACAATTTACATACTAAACGTTCACAATTTACTTTTTAAAAATTCACAAATTGTATACTAAGAACACACAATGTTAACATATATGTAATTGATTACCTTGTTTTGTATTCACAAGTTCCTTTTAAATAATAAATTAATATTGTATTCATCGGTATAATGGCGAGAGTAATTAACATTGGCATGCTTTGTTTTAATTTGTGTACTATTGACTCTCTGTTAAAGCACAAAGAGTCACTGCCCCCACTAGGGTTTGAACCCGTGATTGTCCCCATTAGGGTTTAAACTTGTGACCTCCCATTTGAGAGAGCCAACCAGGGTCGGCCCTGAGGGCAGGCGAGATGCGCACTGCCCTGGGCCCAACGTTGGGAGGGGCCCCTAGCGTGGTTATTTATTTTTTGATGAAGTTAAAAAAAAAAAAAAAAAAAATACTTGCATATGCAAAGATTTGAATCCATGACTTCAATATTATTTATTAATTTTAAATCTACTTAACAATTACAACCATTTGATATACTTATCTCAATTAATAGATATATATTAGCAAACGTTGAATTAATTTATAATTACACTTCATAGAAAGGCCCAAAGTTTGAATGAACACTATTCCAAGGCTATTCTAAAATACTTTTTTTTAATAAAAAAATTACTACGTATATGTTTACAAAAATTCAAAATTACCATTCAATTATTTTCAATTAACCCATACAATCTTTTAAATTCATATATTAAGGGGTTTTTTTTTTCTTTTTTCTTTTTTTTGCCCCGGCCAGTATGCGACCACAAGATCTTTGGTATTGGCATGCTTTGTTAGTTAATGTTTGTTTGTATTAATTAATATTAAACCAATTCATTATTAATTCAAAAACTAATTACCAGACTTTTGAGAAGGAGAATATTATAATTAAAGTAGCAATAATATGCAAGGTGATGCTCAATCCACTAAATGGAATCAATTCCAGTGGATCAAATTGCTCTGATCAGATCAGATCATCCATCTATCTACTCCTGTAGAGATTAGAGAATGTGGCATTTCAAAAAGCCATTCCTTTACTCACAAAAATCAATGTGTCACTGTTGCAATTGTACTAACTTACAATACTATAAATGATCCATGTTGCCCATAAACCCATTGTATTACTCATAACCCTTTAACACAGAATCTAATTATCTAATACCCAAAAAGATTTAGTGCTAATAGTTTTTTTTATAAAAAATTTAAATAGCATCCAACTCACTATACCACATCCAATCATCTAAGAGACTAAGATTTTATAATCTAAGAAGTATGATTTATTATATTAATTAGAATTAGGTCTAGATGAGCTTGCACGAGCTTAGCTTAATGGTTCAGTATGCAGTATTTAGGAGAAGAGACCAATGTTCAAACTTCGGCGGCGACAGTAAACAGATCCCTTGTGCGCACTGACATTTTGTCCGGCCTGTCTAATGAACTATTGAGTCACCAACTTAAATTTAAAAGATGACAATAAAAAATAATAATAGCAAGAAAAACGAGGATTTCTTTGTATTAATATTATAGTGTGACCGGCCTGTGAAGGTTCACAGTACAATTATATAAGTTTTCTTTTTAGCGAATATTATTTTATCAAATTAATGATGTGAAAATCTAATATTGCATACCTATTCAGATGCCAAAATCTTCTATTTATACAATGGAAAATATTAGATAGATTCATACTTATTACTCCCAACTTCTATTCTCATCCATAAATTCTTAATGTAGACACTTTTCAT
Organism: Ipomoea nil; assembly: GCF_001879475.1. Lineage (NCBI taxonomy): Eukaryota > Viridiplantae > Streptophyta > Magnoliopsida > Solanales > Convolvulaceae > Ipomoea > Ipomoea nil. The sequence goes on from NW_017619075.1 coordinate 1,334,104, forward strand.
GGGACTCACATGATGGAAAATATCTTATCACTAGTTGTTTGCCACATCAAGGACTAAAAGTGGGGGAGTAGAATTTAAGAGCACATGTAGACATGTAGTATAACTCTTATACAATTATTTAGGGTGTGTTTGGTTCGCACATGGGAATCGGAATGAGAGTGAGAATCAAATACTTGGTAATGATAATTTTTATTTGGTGAAAGTATTTTGCATGTTTGGTAGTAGGGTGGAATTAGAAAATTTTAAATGATTACCAATATTGATATTTGCTAATGTATGACCGTATATGGGACTAAATGTTTTAAAAATAAAAAAAAAACAAAAAAACAAAAAATCAAAGCAATTATTGATCCTAATATAATGACATCCAAAGCATCAATATGAACAAAAAAAAATTAATATACTAACTATTCATGTATTATTTATGTATTAAATGTATATTATTTAATTTGATAATATTCAAAATTAAGTAATGTATCTCTAGTACAAATAATGTATTTTTTTTCTTAGTCTATGGAATAACGATTGATTGTTATGTTATCATGAGGATCCTAGCTAGCTAATTGGGCTACTAAGCCAAACTCAATTATCATGATCCCAACATTTCTTGTTTCTCACACATATACCTAAAAAAAAAAAAACAAAAAACAAAAAAACAAAGACAGACTCATAGAAGATTTATATATGAACATTTTTTTTTTTTTTTATAGTTTGGCCATATAGTTTCCTCAGCCAGGTATATAGTTTTTATATGAACATTGTTTTATTATTACATATTTTTTGGTATTTTAGTTAAGACTTTTTGTTTCCAGTAACAACATTGGGTTCTAACTAATTTAAGACTGAAGTATTATAACACTTTTATATATATATATATATATATATATATATATATATATATATATATATAAGAGCGCTCATATGCGGCGGGGTCTTACGGTGCGGCGGTGCGGTCAAATTCCAAAATACACCAACAGTGTTAACAATATGCACCAACAGTGTAATAAAAACACACCCCAATGAAATGTAATAAAACATCACAAAATACACCACATACTCAAAAAAACACACCATATAACTCACCACCCCCAATGGTGTATTTCCGAACAGTGTATGGTGTTTTTACTCACACCTAATGGTGTGTGTTTGGTGATGCAGGGCTCTGTTTACTCTGTTTTGTGTGGTGTATTTCCTAATGTTGATGGTGCATATTTGGTGAACTATTGGTGTTGCCGCACCGTAAGAAATAACCGCACCGTAAGACACGGCCGCACCTGAACCCGCCTCTATATATATATATATATATATATATATATATATATATATATATATATATATATATACTAGTTATAAATATGCACAACACGCAATTATAAAGTTCTCAATGAATAAAAATGGATGTAAAATTATTTGATTGAAATAAAGAAAAAATCATAAAAATCTTATAAAATAATTATTATATGATGCAACTCGATATTATATTTGCACATAAAACTTTAAAAAAAAATACATCAAACTTGATTGTCCATTAACATGGTTATTTATATTTATCGATTATATAAGTACAGTGTTTGGTCACTACATTAAATTTTCTTTGATATATTGGCAATTTTGATTAGTTAACAACAATGATACATAATAACTCAGTTAAATAATATAAATTTATGTTATGCTAATTGAAATTATTTTAAAAAAAATTAATTTTATATTTTTTACTTTAATATAATCCCATATAGTCACCAAATATTTACATAATGTAAGTAATAATTGGAATGTTCAATTTGTTTGTTTGTTTGTTATTGTTAATTTTTTTTTTTTTTTTTATAGGTAATGAACATGCATCTAGATGGAGAACTCTTAAGACAAATAATAAAATAGGAATTAATTGTCTTTAACCTTCTAATTTACTCCTATGTTTGTAAAAGGAATTTGTGATGGTATATTGATTTCATGTTACTCCATCCATGACGGTATTAACAATTTTAAGGAGAAATTGAGGGAAAAAAAAAACTAAAGAGAATAAGGGTAATTAAAAAAATTAATAAAATATTATAATTGTATATAAAATTATATAGAAAGGTACAGTTAATCACAACAAATAATTATACTAACATATTTTTATTCCGGTTAGAACCTTAACAAAACTGACTTTTATATATATTTATTGAGTATTACTCACTCTATTATTACAATATAGTATATGTTTATCACTATTTTTCAACCTATTGACGTACAAAGAATCAATACCTCCCCAATATACAATATAGTATCTGTTCATTACTATTTTCTCAACCTATTGAGGTACAAAACCTCCCCAGTATCGAACACATGACCTCCCATTCTACTAGACCACAACTTACATAATTTATAATTCATTTATAATATATAGATGACAACTTACTTCATTCCATGTGTACCCAATTTCACCCGCATGGACAGTTTAATTGATCATAGAGGTGAAACTTTGAAAAAATAACCAGGGATTGAGTCTTACCAGCGGTAGTGTGGGAGCAACTTCTCAAAGTGAGGGGGGTTCCTTGTGCACAGTTACCATGATTTCCTTTTGGAAGAATGTGTACCCAATCTCGTCCAACTGGATGTAAAAATCTATCTTTTGTAGTTGGTGAGTTAGATTAAGGGACTGTTTGGAAACTTGAAAAGTGTTTTTCAGAAAATAATAAAAGATTTGTATTATTTTGTTGATTAATGAAAAGCTTCAGTATGTGTTGCATTTTGTGTTAAGTTATTTTAAGCTTAAATGTTCTTAGAAAAATTGTCAAACTCGAGTTATTGGCTGAATTGAGAAATAAAAATTAATTCAAGTTAAAATTAGCCACATAATAAGAGTATAGATTTTGGTATCTATCAAAAAGGGAGAAATTGATATGAAGATTTGTAAATTAAATTTGAATGATAACAAAAGACTTAGGAAATTTAGTCTCCAATTCGTTTTACTCTTTTAGACTTACAAATCATTTTATTCAGTTCGAATAGTTTCGAAGAGTAAGAATTGTAACTCGAACAGTTACACTTCGAATGGTAAACTTAAGCTCTCAAACGAGGAGTCAAGAGGATGAAGAGCTACGAAGAATGGAGGCAGCGAAGAGTTGAAGACGAAGAGTAGAAGACTCAGAAGACCGGTAGGTTGCAATGATTGAAGAGCGGAAGAGTCAATTTACCGAGTAGTGGGGATTCAAAGAGTTAACTTATTCGAGTAGTAGGAATGACTATTCAGTAGTCATCTCTGAAAGGTTACAAAGGTTATGACACGAAGAGTTAACTTGAAATGTAAGAGTTGATCTCTCTGATCTACTGTTTGAGACATTCTCTAAGCGAATCGTTTGAAACCATAAAAGTCAGAAAATTTATGCAAAGTTTTACCAAAGGCAATTGAAGTCCTAGGTACACACCCTAATGAAGATTTTCCTTTAAATCCTAGACAAAAAGGTGTTGTACAAAAAGTAAAGTGCATCAGGTAAAGGAGTGTCAAACAACTGGAAAATTTGACAAAAAGTAAGCTTTCGCAATGTCCACTGGTTCATACTGAAGAGTTAAGAGACGTTTGAAATTTATCTCCTTCCAACGGATTTATTTCAAATTCTCTTATAAATACCTTCAATCAATGCTGAAGAAGGTGATGGCCTTATTATTGTGAAATGTCAAGTGAGCTAAGCTAAGGCGTCCTATGTGCTAAGAAACTTACTAGTGAGAGAAGAGAGGAAGGGCTAAAAATTTCCAAATCAAGCTCAGATTTTGGCCTATGAGAAGTGAAGATTTAATTGCCAAGTCTACCCCAAGTTGAAAGATTCAACAATCTTGTGTCGCTAAAATTTTGTATCTTTAAATGGTGAAGTAGAAAGAGGCAGAGTAATAAGTGGTGACTTGTGAAAAACCTAAGATGCTTGAGGCTGGCTTTGTGTTCAAGGCTCAAGTGTTCTTTGTACTAAGGGGTTTAGTCAGGGCCGGCCCAGAGGGGTGGGCAACATGGGCACCCGCTCAGGGCCTAATGTTGAAAGGGGCCCCCTAACTTGGATTTTTATTTTTTTTTAATAAAGTTAAAAAAAAAAAAATTATTGTATAAGCAAAGATTTGAACCCACAACTTCAAAATTATTATTTAACATTAAATCGGGATAACCATTACAATCATTTAATATAATAATTCAATTAATAGATACTCTGTAGAGAATGCTAAATTAATTTATTACTTCGGGATTAGTCCAACTGATTTTTTAAAAAATAAAGTCTTAAAAAAATTATATGTCGATAAAAATTCAAAGTTATCATTGAATTATTTTCAGTTAACACAATCTTTTGAACTATATATATAAACATTTTAAATTTATATCAGTGTTGCAAAAATCGCCTAGGCGCTAGGAGATCGGCCTCCTAAGCGCCCGCCTAGGCACTCTAGGCGCCCTAGGCGGTCCCCAAGCGCCTAGAAGGCGCCTAGCCATTTTTTCAACATTGCTTTATATATTAAGGGCCCTTGTTTTTACTTTGCCCCGGACCTATAAAACGATTGGACCGGCCCTGGGTTTAGTGCAATCCTCCTTGGAATTTAAAGAGAAGAATGGACATAGGCTGAGTTTTGACCGAACAACTTCAATCTCTCTCTACTTTACAAACATTTATATTCATTTCATGATCCAACCAAACCTACATTTTATCAAGCTTAAAATTGTGATTAATTTTTAAAAAGGGTTCCCTTTTTCCCTGTCAAAATCCTTTACGAATAGCTGTTCTAACTTAGGTTCATCTTAAGCCTAGAATTTGGAATAGTCAAGATTTTTCAAAATCTACACAAGTCTATTCACCCCCTCTAGACTTGTGATTCAACTCTTCGGGACCAACATGTAATAATAAAATCAGAAACTAACTTGAAGAGAGATGAGAGAGACAAAGAAATAAAGAATCTGAAAATTAGCTTGAAGAGATATGAGATATAAGAGAGACAAGAAAATAAAGAATTCGAAAAATGTCTTTCAACTAAAAATTTAAGAAGACATTTTTCGCCAAATTGAACATTTTTTTTGTTGACCATAATAAATATTTTACTTTGACATTTTCCATGAATACCCAAACACAGAAAAATTCAAAACATAACTTTCAGAAGTCATTTCCCGGATTTTCAAACCGACCCTAAATATAAAATTGCACATAGATGTTACTTTATCCAATTTCATCTATTTTACATTTTAGATATAATATTTATAAATTCATATTTGTATGATAGTGCAAAATAATCAAGTTAATTTTATAATATTTGTTGCGCAATTTTGTTAGCTTTACATAATGTAGATGTGACTTATTCGAATTTTATTCAATACAGAATGTCGCATTTGAAAAAGCATTGCTTTACTCACAAAAACATATATGTCACTGTTGCAATTGTACTAAAAAAGAATACTATAAATGCTCCATGTTGTTGATAAAACCATTGTATTGCTCATAAAATGTGTCTCTTTTAGAGAGAATCTAATTATCTAATGCCTAAAAAGATTTAGTGTCATTTTTTTAAAGCATCCAATTCACTATACCACATCCAATCATCCAATTGACTAAGACTTTACAATCTAAGTATTATTATGAATTAGGTCACAAAGTCCCAAAAGAGATCACGCACGTAGATGAAACATGATTCTCATACATAAAGGTCACGCATTTGATTTTTGTCAATACTTTAGTTGAGCCTGTCAAATAGGGTCTTATTAAGAGAAGAGGTTACTCAATGTACACTTTCAATTAATAATTATGGATTTCTGTTGGAAATTTATATAGTAATGAAAATTAATGTTTTAGATGGACTACCATGAAAACTTAAATAATATTTGGAGTTGTGAAGTTATAAATATTATTTTAGTTTGGTAGAAATTAAATTGGGAAATATGTTTTAGAACCAAAGTTTAATGATTCGTTGGTGTTACCGAATCGTTGAATTGTTTCGGTGCACGATTCGTGTGAGTATAATTCGTGTGAATGGTTTCGGCTGAAGATTTTTAACGAATCGATGAATTCGTTATTTGGCGAAAGTTGATGGCTCTTTGTCAATTCGTTGGTTAACGAAATAAGAACTTGTATACTTTCGGCTTTGTTACTGCATGCGTGGAAGTTGGAGTATATGTATGTTAATATATATATATATATATATATATATATATATATATATATATATATATATATATTACTCCATAAAATCGAAGACAGTACTTATACTATAATTATATGGTTTATATAATTATATTTCACATGCCTGATATATCAGATAAGATATATCTTATGGAAGTTGACTTTTTAAACTGAAGTAACATCCATGTAACTTCTCCAAACTGCTATATTTGCATCTATAAATATTTGGAGAAATATTTGAAAAAACACATGCAATTTACAGGCAATCAATTTGCAGGAAACTAAGATACTTCAGAGTCCTACAGGAAGTTCTCAAACAAAGCAACTTGAGAATTTCATTCATCTTCTTGTATCCCATAAGATTAAATCTTGAACGTTGTTGCTTTTATAGAGAGAGATTTAAAGTTTATAGGAAAGTGATTACACGTCTGAAGATATCAAATGATCCAGTTTTTGTTCCCTGTTGTCTTCTGTATTTTTGTTGTATCTCAAATGTATTATAGAATACAAGCACTTTTTTCAACAATCTATAAGCTTGAGGGTTATAAACCTGTGATCATTGGTCTTGCCTTGAAAGTTTTGAAGGCAAGATGTCAGGCATGGAAGAATAAGTTCTCATCACGGTAATATTTTGGAATGAGATTCTGAATTTGTTGATGAGAGGATGACAAAAATCACTTTTGGGTTTGTCATTGTTTATGTACAACTAGTATTTGCGCCCGTGCGTTGCACGGAATGAATTTGTTATAAAATTTTAAAAATATTTATATCGATATACAATTGTATAAATTATAAAATCGAATATTATATAATATAATTGAAGAATTGAGTTGCACCGATTATGTTTTCTGATGTTATCAATGCTTGAATTCGAATAAATAATTGCCCAATTAATAGCTAACGTGTAGATATACGCATTTGGTGTTGCAACTTTAGAGATTTTATATATCAGTGTTTATAATTTGTATTAATTGGGCTAATTAGCTCGTTGTCTAGCAACTCAGTTATATAAATTATTTATACGGAAGATATATTTTCTATGTAGATCAGCTATATAGCAATTTTGTCATTTTTGTATATAAAAAAAAACATAATATCAATGGCTTAAATTATACATTATTGAAAATCTCTTTATAGCTAGACGACATTGGTAGTAGTAACGGAATTTTATCAGTTATCGTCTAAAGTTAAAACTATCAGACTATCAGGATGGGTGACTCAGAAAAAAGTAACATACAATTAATCGTGATTAAAGACTGATTTTTTCAGTAATAACTCAAATATTATATAGTGCAATTAAAGATATGGTTTCGCCCGTGAATTTGTTGTAATATATTAAGAATATCTGGATTGATATATAATTATTTAAATTAGAACATTAAATATTATATAGTGAAATTGAAGATATAGTTTGGATCGTTTATATGTTTTGATGTTATCGTTGCTTGAATTTAAACAAATAATTGCTCAAATTAATAGCTAATGTGTAGATATACGCATGCAGTGTTGTAACTTTGAAGCTTTTATTTATCATTGTTTAGTATTTTTATAAATTAGGCAAACATGTTCATTCTTTAGCAACTCAGTTATAGGAATGAATTGCTATCCTAATTCATTTGTATGAAAAATATTTTTTTTTTGTCTAAATTGCTTTAAAAAACTTTTATTTTTTTTGTGTGTAGATATATAGCAATTTTGTCATTAAAAAAAAAAAACATAATATCACCAATTGTATTTACACATTATTAAAGCCTCATATTGTAGACAACATTGGTAGTAGCAACATAATCTTGTTCGTCCTCGTCTATAGCTAACATCTTCAGTCCATTAGAATGGGTGACTCGGGTGAAAATATATAATTGATATGCACATTTTACACTCATATTTTAAGTACATTTTTATAATATTTTCGTATTAATTATTTCATATTATTTAACAATTAGTTATTTTTAGAGTTTAACAATTAATGAGCAAAATATAGTACTAGATATATATATATAATATAATATTTAATATATATAAGATTACATACTAATCTATATATATTGCGTCCTACTAAAAGTAATATATAATATAATATAATATATATATAATATATAATATATAGCTAGGATGCATAATAATAGTATATATACAATACGTACTGTATTATAATTATATATATATATATATATATATATATATATATATATATATTATAAATCTAATCTTTAGATGTTGTTTTGTGCAGGTCAAATGTGGTGCGCCAATCATGGCAAGACCAAGCAGCTAGACTTGGTAGTGAGGCACAAAAATAGGGAACGTGTGGTAGAGAATAGTTTGGCATATTTTTAGAATGCTATAAATAGTAGGAGTTTCCTATTGTAAAATGTTCATTCTTCCCCTCTCGAATATTCTTTAAGGTTGTTATCAATGCCCATTCGCGGCTAATTTCTTGTTTGGTTTAGTGAATTGAAGCCTCGGAGTTCATTACGCTGTAAGGTTATTTATTTATTTTTATTATATATTTTTTATGCATTTGAGTATTAAATATTCTTCTAAGTTATTTGAAATAATTGTGTCATTTAATTGCTAGGGAGGCCTACTAGTTATTTATTTGATATAATTATTTGCTATATTAGATAATGTTGTGCTACAAATTACTCTAATATTCAGTAGCAACTAGGTTAATTATTGACGGCTTAGTGATAATTGGACTCGGGTAGAATATTTTCATAAATTAAATGCAACCGCTTGTGCTTGTGTTATTTAGTTTGTCGGTTTTCCTAGTTCCTATTGCTGCTATTAAATTAAATCTATAGCGCTTGTCTTAGATTATTTAGTAGTTAGGGGTAATTAAACCGCTTGTGTTTTATTTACCTACAACTAAGGGAAAACAGAAATGAAATAATTTCACGACAAATATTCAATTGCATATTAATTACTTTATTAATCAATGATCAGTGTTGAATTCCGGTGGTGGATCTTTACTAACCAAGGTCTCCTATTATAAGTGTTTTCGATATATTATTTTCATTGCTTTATTCGCTCAATTAAATTTCTTGTTTATTTAAATTCTCTTTTATTTTATCTTTATTCTCGATATATTCCAAACCCCCCTACCTTTAATTTGAGCACAAAAGTTAAACTAGTTACTCCACGTGGGATCGATCCTTACTCCCGCTACTACGTTTGTAAGGTTTTAATTTGGAAGTGTTGGGAAAATCCCACTTCCTGCGACAATGAAAAATCACAGAACCGACAGGAGCACAAACACAAGATGATACACAATAGCCCAAAAATAAATATCAAACACAAGAACACACGATTTACGTGGAAAACCCCAAATCGGGGAAAAAACCACGGGACCACCACCAACCAAATAATCCACTATAATAAATCTTGGGTACAAAGTTTCAGGCTACCACACGAGCCAAACATCCACAAATCATCAAATACAATAATTCTAGGCCAAAGACTTCTATTATATTCCACAGGCCTAAACAGAATACCAACTCGTACTTAAAATATTCAACCACCACAAGCAAGATGAATAGAATACAAATAGTACGAGAATACCCAAAAGATGCCTGGAACAAATAAGCTGACCTCCAAAATATTTGATGAATAAACCACCCAAGAATTTGGTGAACTCACGACAAACTGTACCAAATTGTACCTGCGCACTGCGGAAGAAAAGCCTGAGAATAAAACAATTGTTTCGCCCACTGCTTCTTCTCTTCGCTGCCAACTTGCTGCCGTGTAAAAATCACCCATCCATAATCCCAAAGGCAATATATATAAATATATATGTGGGAGAACAAAGTAGAAAGGAATTTTAATTCCTTTTTACAACTTAGGAAATGAAGGTTTTCTGCCTCATATATTCCTAATTCATCCAATATTCCTAATTAAATATTATTATATTATATAAATATAATAATAATAATTAGGGCTCAATATGAGAGGAAGTCCAACAAAAATATAGTGGATACAAAATTGGCTTGGTCCAAACATGAGCTATTTACCACATAGGAGGGAAGCCCAACCCAACAAATCTCCCCCTCCCGACTATGTGGAAGATATCGCCATCCCGGCGATAGAGCAACAATCCTCAAACTTCCTTCTCGGCAATGCTTTAGTCATCATGTCAGACCCATTATCATCAGTATGAATCTTTTCAAGTTCAAGCATTTTGCACTCCAAGATATCTCTAATCCAATGATATCTCGTGTCAATATGTTTTGACCTGTAATGGAACGTTGAGTTCTTTGCAAGATGAACTGCACTTTGACTATCACAATAGAGCACATACCTGTCTTGAACAAACCCGAGCTCCTGAATAAACTTCTTCATCCATAGCATTTCTTTACTGGCCTCAACAGATGCTATGAACTCAGCTTCAGTGGTAGACAAAGCAATACACTTTTGCAATCTTGATTGCCATGAAACTGCTCCCCCTGCATAGGTAATTAGATAACCTGAAGTAGATTTCCTGGTGTCAATGTCCCCGGCCATATCTGAATCAGTGTATCCGGCAAGAATAGGTTATTTGTACCAAAACACAAACTCAGATTTGAAGTACCCCGAAGATATCTAAGAAACCACTTCACAGCATCCCAATGTTCTCTCCCTGGATTTGAGAGAAATCTGCTAACAACACCCACTGCATGAGCAATATCTGGTCTAGTACATACCATGGCATACATCAAACTACCAACAGCTGAAGAATAGGGAACTCTTTGCATTTCTTCATCCTCTTTCTCACTAGAGGCACATTGCTTCTTACTTAACTTGAAATGCATACCAAGAGGTGTATTCACTGGCTTAGCTTTATCCATACTAAATCTCTCAAGTACTTTCTCTATATACTTCTCTTGAGATAACCACAACTTCTTGTTCTGCCTGTCACGAATGATCTTCATCCCAAGAATTTGATTTGCTGGTCCCATGTCCTTCATAGAAAAGGACTTACTCAACTCTTGTTTCAACTGTTGAATTCTTGAAACATTGCGGCCAACAATCAACATAAAGCAACAATATAACAAAGTCATCATCAGAGAATCTGTTTACAAAAGCACAGTGGTCTGAAGAAGTCTTCTTGTACCCATGCTTACTCATAACGGAAGTAAACTTTTTATACCACTGCCTCGGAGCTTGCTTCAATCCATACAAACTCTTCTTTAACCTGCAAACATAATCCTCTTTCCCTTTGACTTTGAATCCCTCAGGTTGCTCCATATATATCTCCTCATCCAAATCACCATGGAGAAAAGCTGTCTTTACATCCATCTGCTCAATTTCTAAATCCAAACGAGCTGCTAGACCCAACACAACTCTAATGGATGAAAATTTCACAACAGGAGAGAAAATTTCATCAAAATCAATACCTTTCTTCTGGCTAAAACCTTTCACCACCAGTCGAGCTTTGAATCATGGAACTGAAGTGCCCTCTTCATGTTTCAATCTGTAGACCCACCTGTTCTTCAAAGCTTTCCTGTTCTTTGGTGCCCTTACCAACTCAAAGGTATCATTTGCATATAGGGAATTCATCTCATCCTGCATAGCCTCAAGCCATTGTCTCTTTTGCTCACTCTCCATAGCTTCTTCATAGAACTCAGGTTCTCCCCCATCAGTTAATAGCACATACTGACTGGAAGAGTATCGAGTAGATGGTCTCCGTTCCCTGTTAGACCTTCTAGGAGGATCAACTGGAACCTGCGAAGGAACTTCTTGTTCCTGGTGCACAACATCATCAACATGACCATCCACATCAGCTGTATCATCCTGATTGTCTGGTACAAGATCACCGTTCTGGCCATTCTCTTGAACCTCATCAACATCATGTGTATCTTCGCTGGAAACTGGCTCACAGTCAACAAAACTTCCGCTGTCTTGAGATTCTGGCTTTCTCACTTTGTCAACACCTTCAATGGTTTGATCTTCAAAGAACACTACATCACGGCTTCTCACAAGCTTCTTCTCAACTGGATCATACAGCTTGTAGCCAAATTCATCAAGACCATAACCAATGAAAATGCACTGTCTAGTCTTCGAGTCCAACTTAGATCTTTCATCTCTCGGGACATGCACAAATGCCTTACAACCGAAGACTCTGAGGTGATCATAAGAGACTTCCTTTCCACACCAAACCTTATCAGGAACTTCATTATTCAAAGCAATAACAGGAGATAAGTTGATAACATGAACAGCTGTGGAAACTGCCTCTGCCCAAAAAGAACTAGGCAACTTTGCGTCATCAAGCATACATCTGACTCTCTCCATAATTGTCCGATTCATCCTCTCTGCTAAGCCATTTAATTGAGGAGTTTTAGGAGGAGTTTTCTGATGTCTAATACCGTGCATTCTGCAATACTCATCAAATGGGCCACGGTACTCACCGCCATTATCAGTACGGATGCACTTCAATTTCTTCCCTGTCTGTCTCTCAACAAGGGCATGAAACTCTTTAAACACACCAAACACATCACTTTTGTGTTTCAAAGTGTAAACCCAGAGTTTCCTAGAATAATCATCAATGAAGGTCACAAAGTAAGATGCACCTCCAAGTAATCTAACCTTCATTGGTCCACACACATCAGAATGTATCAACTCAAGTGGCTCCGGCTTCTTCAAAGGAGAGTTGCTCATAAAAGAAACTCTTTTCTGTTTCCCTGCCAGGCAATGAACACATCTGTCCAATCTAGCTTCCTTTACTCCTGAAAGCTTCTTCTTCTTGGCAAGGTAATCAATCCCCTTCACACTCATGTGGCCAAGTCGTTTATGCCACAATTCTGATGCACATTCTTTTGCTGCCACATTCACTGAATCACCAGAAATAGAGCTTTGTAAAGAGTACAAGTTAGAAGACTTGTTACCTCGTGCAATAACCAGCGAGCCTTTAGTGATTTTCCAATGTCCATCACCAAAGAAACAACAGAAACCATCATCATCGAGTTTTCCTGTAGAAATGAGATTCAGTCTGATACCCGGTGCATGCTTTACATTTTTAAGTTCCAGCTTTGTGCCATTGCTGGTCTCAAGACAAACTGTACCGGTACCAATCACCTTCACCTGACCATCATCACCCATTCTTAGCTCTCCAAAATCACCTGGACTATATGAAGTAAAGAATTCCTTCCTTGGTGTAACATGGTAAGATGCGCCTGAATCTACAATCCAAGTTGTCTCATGGCATGCAACGTTGACGGCGTTCTCATCACAAGCAAGAAGCAAATCTGCTCTAACTGTTGCAACCTGGTTCTCTGTGTGATCATCTTTCTTGTCTTGCTTCTGTTCCCTTTTGAACTTGAAGCAATTTTTCTTGATGTGACCCTTCTTGCCACAATGATAACATTCAACATCCTTGTGCCATGACCTTGACTTACTTCTGCTTTTATCTCTACCCTTCTGACCCCTTTGTTTGTTTCTCCCCCTATCATTTGTAACCAAAATATCTGACTGAGAAGTGGAGGTGTCTTGAGATCTTCTTCTTGACTCTTCATTCAAGATACCACTCTTGACATACTCCATGGTCACAACACCGTTGGGAGCAGAATTGGTCAAAGAAACCCGAAGTGTTTCCCAAGAATCAGGTAGAGTGTTAAGCAACCAGAGACCAAGTACCTCATCCTCAAATTTGATGCCCATGCTAGACAACTGATCAAGAACACCCTGAAAATCATTGACATGATCATTGATCAATGTACCTTCCCTGAATCTTAGATTCATCAATTGTTTTAGCAAAAACAATTTGTTATTGCCTGTCTTGGAAGCATACAGGGTCTCAAGTTTATCCCACAGGCTTCTGGCATGTGTCTCGTTGATAATGTGATTCATAACATTATCTTCAACCCATTGGCGAATATAACCACAAACTTGTTGGTGCTCAAAGTCCCACTCTTCGTCTGACATGCTTTCTGGCTTTGCAGTTGCAAACACAGGTAGATGTAATTTCTTCACAAACAGAAGATCCTTCATCTTGGCCTTCCAAATGTGATAATTTCTACCATTCAATCGTACCATATTACTCATATTTGTCTCCATGTCAAATGTACCCAATCAACAACCTGGGCTCTGATACCACTTTGTTGGGAAAATCCCACTTCCTACGACAATGAAAAATCACAGAACCGACAGGAGCACAAACACAAGATGATACACAATAGCCCAAAAATAAATATCAAACACAAGAACACACGATTTACGTGGAAAACCCCAAATCGGGGAAAAAACCACGGGACCACCACCAACCAAATAATTCACTATAATAAATCTTGGGTACAAAGTTTCAGGCTACCACACGAGCCAAACATCCACAAATCATCAAATACAATAATTCTAGGCCAAAGGCTTCTATTATATTCCACAGGCCTAAACAGAATACCAACTCGTACTTAAAATATTCAACCACCACAAGCAAGATGAATAGAATACAAATAGTACGAGAATACCCAAAAGATGCCTGGAACAAATAAGCTGACCTCCAAAATATTTGATGAATAAACCACCCAAGAATTTGGTGAACTCACGACAAACTGTACCAAATTGTACCTGCGCACTGCGGAAGAAAAGCCTGAGAATAAAACAATTGTTTCGCCCACTGCTTCTTCTCTTCGCTGCCAACTTGCTGCCGTGTAAAAATCACCCATCCATAATCCCAAAGGCAATATATATAAATATATATGTGGGAGAACAAAGTAGAAAGGAATTTTAATTCCTTTTTACAACTTAGGAAATGAAGGTTTTCTGCCTCATATATTCCTAATTCATCCAATATTCCTAATTAAATATTATTATATTATATAAATATAATAATAATAATTAGGGCTCAATATGAGAGGAAGTCCAACAAAAATATAGTGGATACAAAATTGGCTTGGTACAAACATGAGCTATTTACCACATAGGAGGGAAGCCCAACCCAACAGGAAGCCTATGACAGCTCATCAAATTTTGGCGCCGTTACCAGGGAGATTTTCTAGCTTATTTTGTGTTTGTTTATTTATTTAATTATTTATTTTGTTATTTGTTTATTTGTTTTTCAATTTGTCCCAAACGAAAATAAAAAAAAAAATAAAAATTTCTTTTCTTTCATTACTTTTACATAATTGCAAATCAAAATATATTTTCTTTTTGTTTATGCCTATAACTCGATCTGCTAATCAAGAACTCTTGCCGTACTATCCGGAAATTGAAAGAACTATACGCAGGTGGAAGAAACAAGCTTTGAGAAAATTGGAGTTTAGTGATCTGGCTACCGATTCTACCGATTCTACCAATTCTGATTTAGAAGAGGAACACATGGCTCAAAATCGGACTTTAAAAGATCTTGGAGCTCCAAATTTGGATCAGCAACCTTTATGCATTACTTTTCCCGCTCTGGATGCTAATATACAATTTGAACTAAAATCTGGGTTAATTCATCTTTTGCCTTCTTTTCATGGACTTGCAGGTGAAGATCCGCACAAACACTTAAAGCAATTTCATGTGGTGTGTTCGAGTATGAAACCCACAGGGGTTACTGAGGAACAAATCAAGTTGAGAGCCTTCCCCTTTTCGTTGAAAGATTCAGCGAAGGATTGGCTATATTATCTACCTTCTGGGAGCATCACCACATGGAATAACTTGAAAACAATGTTCCTTGAAAAATATTTCCCAGCTTCAAGGGCGGCCAACATTAGAAAGGAAATCTGTGGTATAAGGCAAAACAATGGAGAGTCCCTGTATGAATATTGGGAGCGTTTCAAGAAACTATGTGCAAGCTGCCCACACCATCAAATTAGTGATCAATTACTCATTCAATACTTTTATGAAGGACTTTTTTCAATGGATAGAAGCATGATTGATGCCGCAAGCGGTGGTGCTTTAGTTGACAAGACACCGGACGCTGCAAGAACTCTAATTGCAAACATGGCTGCAAATTCTCAACAGTTTGGCAATAGACTTGTCCAACCGTCTAAGCAAGTGAATGAGGTAAATATTTCTGCTCTTGAACAACAAATTTCTGGTTTAACTACTCTTGTTCGTCAATTAGCTGTAGGCAATATGCAAACTGTAAAAGCATGTGGAATTTGCTCGGTAGTTGGGCACCAAACTGATGCCTGCCCAACTCTTCAAGAAGAACCTATTGAACAAGTCAACATGGCTGGAGGTTTTCCTGGACAACCTCAAGGTAAGTATGATCCATTTTCTAATAAATATAATCCTGGATGGAGGGATCACCCGAACCTTAGCTATGGGAACTCACAAGGGAACCAGTTTGTTCAGAATCGTTCCAACTTTCAACAGTATAGACAACAATTTCCTTCCAGCCAACAACCAGCCCAAAGCTCTAGCTCTGGTATGAATCTAGAAGATATTGTTAAATCTCTTGCTACTAACACTTTGCAGTTTCAACAAGAAACACAACTATTCCAACAAGAGACAAGAGCTAGTATTCAAGAAACAAAGGTTAGTATTCAAAACTTAGAAAGGCAAGTGGGCCAACTAGCAACTACGGTAAGTCGGTTGGAAGCACAGAGTTCCGCCAAACTACCCTCTCAAACGGTGGTTAATCCAAAAGAGAATGTAAGTACAATTAGTGTTGAAAGTATGTCGCTGGAAAAAAATGTTGATTTAAACAAGGAAATAAGTGCAGGAATCATTGCCAACAATAAAGAGAAGTCCCAAGGTAAGCTTTCCTCTTTTCCTGATTATGAACCAGTACCCCCATTTCCTCAAGCTCTTTTAGTACCAATAAGAGGAAACTCAAATAATGATCTGTATGAGACCTTTCGTGAATGTGAGGCTAATAAACCATTTTTAGATTCTATGAAAAAGGTACCTCGCTATGCAAATTTTCTAAAAGAGGTATGCACATTGAAAAAGAAACAAAATAAAGGAGTTGATGAAGTGAAAGTGCACGAGAATGCCCCTATGGCTAGTCAAGGCAATCTTCCTGAAAAGTGTAAAGATCCAGGTATGTTTACTATTCCGTGCATGATAAGTGGTGTGAAACTTGAAAATGCTATGTTAGATTTAGGAGCTTCTATTAATGTGATGCCATATTCTGTTTATAATTCGTTAAATCTTGGACCCCTGAGTAAATCTAGTATAGTAATTCAATTGGCTGATGGATCTACTACATATCCTAGGGGTGTGATTGAGGATTTGATTGTTGACGTTAATAACTTGGTTTTTCCTGCTGATTTTTATGTGCTTGATATGGAAAATAATAATACAATTAATCATATTTTGTTAGGAATGCCATTCTTAAAAACTGCAAAAACAAAAATTGATATTCATAGTGGTATGCTTACTATGGAGTCTAATGGTAAACTTGTGACTTTTAATATTTATGATACCATGAAATCTCCTAGTGATGATAATTTTGCAATTTTTGTTGATTCTTTGATGTTTGCTAAATTTGATGAAATTGTGTCTAATGAAAGCAAAGAAGAAAATAATAATAAATCATCTTTGAGTACTAATCTGCATGAAGGGATCGTTTCTTTGAATACTCATAATCATCGAAGGTACTCAAAAAGACGATGGAAATTTAAAGAAATATCATAAGTCGAGCCAACGACGATAAACAAAGGCGCTGCTTGGGAGGCAACCTAAGGTGTGTTTGTTCCATTTTTTTTTCTTTTATTCCATATTCTCATTCAATAACCCTTTTTCTGTGCTTTTTTATTCAACATTGGGGACAATGTTGATAATAAGTGTGGGGGAGGGAATTTAATTTTATTTATTTGTTTGCATATGTCAAAATTTTCAAAAATTTTCACAAATATTTTACTACTATTTTATGCAAAATAAGTATTATTTTGAAAAAAAAAAATTCCTTTCCTGAAATTCATAATGTGATTGAATAAATAGTTTGGCAAATTGTGATTAGTTTGTTAGCATTTCTTGTTCGATATGTAGTGGCTATATTAAGTAAGCAATAAACATGTGAGTGTTTTGGCTCGACTGACACTTCGGTCTTATTTTCTTTCTATTGTGCGATTTCTTCCATAATTTTGTTTCTCTAGAACTTGCCTTGATTCTCTTTTAAAGCTAATTAGACCATGCATGATTCAAGTGTGATTAAGGCCATTATTTGATCTTGAGCCTCACTAGCCAAATAACCGGTTTGTCCTATGATTTATTTCCCCTTGTTAACCACTTTGAGCTTTATGACCAATTTTTTCTTTACTTTGAACCACATTACAAGCCTTTTATATCCAAAAATAATGCCTTCACCCAGCTGAATAACTAGTGGAGCAAATTTTGAATTATTCTTGTAATCAGTGTGAGGTTGTGAAGAATAAGTGTGGGGGAGATCACTTACTTTTGTTTATAAGATTGAGAGTGAGGCGGTTGTATCTTTGTTACCAATTTGGTTTTGTCTTCTATGAAAAAGAAAACGAAGACAGTTCATGATTCCAAAAAAAAAAAAAAGGAAAAAAAAAGAAAAAAATGTTGTTGAAAATTTATATGAAAAACGAGAAAGAATCAACAGTTTCTTCTGAGTCTGAAATTACCTCTAACTAAATAAAGCAAGGGGAAATTCTGATAATATTGAGGAAGACTTCTATATTTATGAGAATGATAATTGGGTTGAAATGTCAATAGGAAATGCTTTGAATGAAAAACTGAGGGTGTTGAGCAAGTATCTTGGATTATTTGTATTTATTTGCTCCTCTAGTTTGAAAGCTTTTGTTTAAGCTACTTTCCTAAATAGTCCCTACCTTAACCCTAGCCCCATTACAACCTGTGGAAAGTCCTTATGATTTCTGTCATGCATGACTCTTGTAGTGGTGATTGAGAAGATATGCAAGCCTATGGTAGAGCAATTTTATAGGAATGAACTTGAGTGAAATTTATACCCATCAAACACTTGAGTGATGAGTGATATTCCTGTGAGGGCTTACTTATTTAGTTTTCTCAATTTTCAGACAGGGATGCTAACTTATTAATTGCAGGGTGCTTCAGATTGTTGTTCATGAAGTGTTATGAATTTTTGGAATTTCATTTTAATTTACATCGCAAATAATATTTTTGCTTGAGGACAAGCAAATGTTTTAGTGTGGGGGGATTTGATATGCACATTTTACACTCATATTTTAGGTACATTTTTATAATATTTTCGTATTAATTATTTCATATTATTTAACAATTAGTTATTTTTAGAGTTTAACAATTAATGAGCAAAATATAGTACTAGATATATATATATATATATATATATATATATATATATATATAATATAATATAATATTTAATATATATAAGATTACATACTAATCTATATATATTGCGTCCTACTAAAAGTAATATATAATATAATATAATATATATATAATATATAATATATAGCTAGGATGCATAATAATAGTATAAATACAATACGTACTGCATTATAATTATATATATATATATATATATATATATATATATATATATATATATATATATATATTATAAATCTAATCTTTAGATGTTGTTTTGTGCAGGTCAAATGTGGTGCGCCAATCATGGCAAGACCAAGCAGCTAGACTTGGTAGTGAGGCACAAAAATAGGGAACGTGTGGTAGAGAATAGTTTGGCCTATTTTTAGAATGCTATAAATAGTAGGAGTTTCCTATTGTAAAATGTTCATTCTTCCCCTCTCGAATATTCTTTAAGGTTGTTATCAATGCCCATTCGCGGCTAATTTCTTGTTTGGTTTAGTGAATTGAAGCCCCGGAGTTCATTACGCTGTAAGGTTATTTATTTATTTTTATTATATATTTTTTATGCATTTGAGTATTAAATATTCTTCTAAGTTATTTGAAATAATTGTGTCATTTAATTGCTAGGGAGGCCTACTAGTTATTTATTTGATATAATTATTTGCTATATTAGATAATGTTGTGCTACAAATTACTCTAATATTCAGTAGCAACTGGGTTAATTATTGACGGCTTAGTGATAATTGGACTCGGGTAGAATATTTTCCTAAATTAAATGCAACCGCTTGTGCTTGTGTTATTTAGTTTGTCAGTTTTCCTAGTTCCTATTGCTGCTATTAAATTAAATCTATAGCGCTTGTCTTAGATTATTTAGTAGTTAGGGGTAATTAAACCGCTTGTGCTTTATTTACCTACAACTAAGGGAAAACAGAAATGAAATAATTTCACGACAAATATTCAATTGCATATTAATTACTTTATTAATCAATGATCAGTGTTGAATTCCGGTGGTGGATCTTTACTAACCAAGGTCTCCTATTATAAGTGTTTTCGATATATTATTTTCATTGCTTTATTCGCTCAATTAAATTTCTTGTTTATTTAAATTCTCTTTTATTTTATCTTTATTCTCGATATATTCCAAACCCCCCTACCTTTAATTTGAGCACAAAAGTTAAACTAGTTACTCCTCGTGAGATCGATCCTTACTCCCGCTACTACGTTTGTAAGGTTTTAATTTGGAAGCCTACGACAGCTCATCAATAATCGTAAAATATCAGTCAATTAGTAATATCATATTCATTTTTTACCAATTATTCTTTTTATTTTCCATCAATTAATCAATTAGAATATCATATGCAATGGTATTTTTACCTAATTTCAGTTTTATTTTTAATTGGTGATGTAGAATATTATTATTGAAATATTTCCGTTCCATTTTTAATTTACCTTTACTATTGTTTAAAATATGCCTTTACTATTGATGATGTAGAATATAATTATTAAAATATTATCTTTTCATTTTTAATTTACTTTTACTTGATGATGTAGAATATTATTATTGAAATATTTTCGTTCTATTTTTAATTTCTGTTCTTTTGTTTTAAATTTTGAAAGATTTATTGTGATATAATTGGTTCACATATTTCAATTATTTATTTTTTCTTTAATTATTATAAACAGAAATGATATTGTACTAATTAATTTATGATATTTATCAAATTGTATTTTTTAAAAATATAAGATTTACACATGTTATGAGGGGTTAAAAAATTATTTTAAAATGATTTTTTATTAGTATGAATTTTTATTTTAAAATATTTTATAGCAATCCAAACACTTCATTAGCCTCCCATCAAAAAACTGATAAAAGAAAAGCCATTTCATTAAGTAAATTAAAATTAATTAAAGTAAATCAAATCATGCTATATTTATTTGTAACTGTATATTAATTTCATTTTGAAATCATTGGTTCACATATATGAATTTTTTTTAATTATTATAATTTATAAACAGAAATGATATTCTACTAATTAATTTATAATATTTATCAAATTGTAATTTTAAAAAATATAAGATTTACACATGTTATTGGGGGAGGGGAGGGGGGTAAAAAATATTTTAATTTTTTTATTAGTAAGTATTCAAAAAATAATAATAATTTCCAGCAACTCATATCATTAAGGGAATTAAAACTAATTAAAGTAAATCTAATCATGATATATTTATTTGTAACTGTATATTAGTTTCATTTTGAAATCATTGGTTCATATATTTGAATTATTTATTTTTTCTTTAATTGTTATAAATATATATGATATTGTTCTAATTAATTTATGATATTTATAAAATTGTATTTTTTTAAAATGTAGTGTTTTACCCGTGTGTTGCACGGAATTTTTTTTATTTTTTTTTTGTTTTTATGAATTTAAAATTAAAATAAAAAATAAAAAATTTTAAAATGTACAATATAATAATATAGTTGGACTTTTATATATTTGGTCAAGTATTTATTTTCATAACATACAAAATTTAAATTTAAATTTTGTATGGTTAATATAATCTCTAATCATGTACATATTTAGATAAATTTATTGAAAAAATTCATATAATTAAGTTGATTTATTCCAAATTGTATTATATATATGTATTATTAATTCTAAAAATATGAATAATAATAACTAAGAGAATTGTACTTAAAAATCGATAAAAATGTAAATTCTAAATTTTGTATGAATAAATATAAACTCTAATCGGACGCATATCCTTATATGATTGTATAATACATTGTATATACATATAATATTTATTAATATGTATATAGGAAAATTATAATATAATTTCATTAATTTTAATTTATATTGATAAATTTATACTTAAAAAATTATATTTAGAAATTTAAAAAGTGCATGTATGTATATTTTAAAAAAATTATAAATATTCATGTTTTGTTAATTTTATAATTTCATTTCTTTAATTATATTTCATATTTTATTAATTATAATTTAATGAAATTGTCACAAATATTTCTACGGAAGAAATTTTATATTTCTCAAATTTCTTAATTATATTATTTATAATTACCAAATATTGTGGCAATTACAATAATAATTTCATTAATTATATTAATTATAAAAATTTTTCTCTTCCAATATTTAAATACATTACCATAATAATTACACAAAAGAAGGAAAGAAAAATTATGAGAATAATTACCTTTAATAAATTAGGAAATTATATTAAAAATAATCTGTATATATATTAAGGTAAGTATATTTATTTTGTGCCCAATAATATTATACATTAAGTATAAAAATATATATGTATATAAATTACCATAATAATTACTCCGGAAAAGGTGACAACACATAATTATTAGACAATAATATTAATAATTAATTATTAAGGCAAGTATAATTGATTTTGTACTAATAATATTATACATCTATACACTTTTAATTCTATATTGATAAGCATAATCTGTGTATATACTTTAAGAAAACATTCATTATTAAAAAGGGAATATAATTAAAAAGTAAATTAATAATTAGATTACCTAATATAATTGTCCTACTAATTAATTCCATGCTACTATGTATAATAATTCATATATTTGAAAAATTTTTAAAGCTAAATATCTATTAATTGCTTTAATAATTAAGATAATTTTTAGTCAATCAATATTCAATAGTACTAAATATATTATTTTGAATTTTTATAAATAAGATATAATATTATTAAACCGAAATAAATAAAATAATGTGTACATATTACCAAAGATTTTATAATAGTAATTTTTATTGCCTAATTGAATTTGTCAATTATTAAACATTGTTTATGGTAATTATTGTATGACATTTAATACTAAAATTATTAGTTAGAATTTTTATAATTAAGGTATAATATTACTACGAAATGAGGCATCGCCGGGCTGTCAATAAGGCATTGCGAAGGCGACTTCAATTTCACCGGAGACCTTTCCACCGACAGAGGAGTTGAAGAAACCAGACCATTCGTTATAGAAGAATCGGACCCGAATCTGCGTATACATGTTTTTTTTTTTTTTAATTTTAGTTTGAATTTTGTTTAGTTATGTGTTCTGGAGGATATAATATCACTGTAGCTCTCTAGTGATGTGTGATTTACTATTTTTATCTTCTGTAAAAATAGATCCCGAGCAATTAAATCACTTTTGGGTTTGTCATTGTTTATATACAAGGAGATTTCCGTGTGAATTATTGCATGGTGGTCATGGCAGGTTGTGTGCATGTTGTATATGTGTATTTCATGCATGTTATGCAGTCTGCTTTCATCTTCACACAAAATCATGGGATATTAGATTATGCCGAGATGATTAGTGAGATGTGTAAAATGATTTTATTTAATAAATCATTTTCTTAGTCATGATTTAATTGACATGAGAAGATATGTTCTCTCCACAGTGGAGTGAGTGGTTTTAGCGCATCAAAGCCGGAAGATATGGATTATCAAGGCAGATACAAGTTACAGGATGAGATTGGTACAATACTTTTTATTTGTCTCGGCCTCGGCAGGTACGTATATTTTAATTACTGGTTAAGTTCTAGATTATGTCTAGAAGATATGCATGAGATTCTTTTGAATTTTGCATAGCCTGTTAAATACAATGATATGTTTATGCATGTATATAAATATTTTTATATTGTGACTTTGTCTCGGTTGCATGCATAGTATACAAGATACATGTATAATATGTTGGATCTTGAGGTGCTATAAATCTGCCAAATTTGAATTAATTTGGTGTTATCAATTTTTTGTTTTCTTATGCATGGTTACAATGTTTAATGATTGTAAGTTGGAAATAATTTCAATGTCATGCATTGAATTATTGATTATTTAAGCACACAGATATTTTTATCCTTGTGAAAGCTTTTGGAATATTATGTTATTAATATTTCTGATAAAGCCATAAATGCCTTTGAAATACTCTGTTATATTTCTTATGAAGGGATGCAGAAAGTTTTATGCATGAGATATGCATAATGAAATTCATAAAATTTATTGGTGCCTTTAACACAAAGTTTGTCATATTGAGAATGTGTTAAAATTCTGAAAGCCAAAAAGTTTAGTAGTTTATCTAGTATGGTGGGCAGTTAGCAGTGAAAAGAAAGTTTAAATTTAAATCATGGATTATGATTTAAGTTGGTATGATTCTTCAGTTTAGAAGAAACATGAAAAGTTAAAAGCTTAAAATCAAAATGGTTTATTCTCCAAAGTTGATGTTCTCTGAATGGGGGAGGGGGGGGGGAGGGGGGGGGGGGTTATTCTCCAAAGTTGATAATGTCTCAAATGGAGGAGGTTGAATTTTTATTTTAAGAAGTCCTCACTGCTAATAAGTTCAACATGATGATTAAAATTCTTGGTTGTAGAATTTGCAGGATATAAATATTTATTGACTAGGAACCTATTATGTGGGTTCCAGTATAATCAATTGAATATTTTATTTCTCCAGTTCATTAATAGAATATTAAATTTCTATCTATCATCGGTTGACTAAGTGGATGGGATTAAAAGGAATTTTTTAATACTTGAATAAAATCATTAATTCTGGTTTAGTATATTTAATTGAAATTTCCATCCTGAAAAGATTTTCTAATGCTAGTTGAATGTCTAATCATGAAGCTAGTTCCTCAATTAGTAGATGGATATTTCTGCTTGGAGGAGGTGTTGTTTTATGGATTTCTAAAGGCAAAGTTGCCTTTTCAACTACGGCATTTGAATTTCTTACGTTGACTTTGACATGCAAGAAGTTGATTGGCTAAGGAATTTGATTATTTAGATTCCTGTTTGGCCAAAACCGATGTCACCAGTTTAGTACATTAGGACATCGCTACTACACGGACCATATCATATAACAAATGTTTATAATGGCAAGTGAAGGCACATGGGCTTGAGACTTAGCTATGTGGGAAATCCTAGGTAATAGTGTTGTAGTACTGGACTTGGTACAGTCCCGATTTTTACGGATCCGTTTGCAAGAGTCCTTGCAAGGGACATGGTACATCGGAAGGGATATGGAAAGCCTTATTATTTAATTGCAAGTGAAGGAAAGCTCAACTCACGTCTAAGTTATTACGTTAGACCTTGAGTTCAATGTAGATGAGTACTTCATTTTGTGATTGCAAGCATCAAAAGTTTAAATTAAAATTTGTATCCCAAGAAAATGTGATACTTGGTTCTGCATTGTTGTAGGGATGAGTTTTTACTCTTAACTGATCTTTTGAAAAAATGCAAGGTGCAGTGCATGGTATAAAAGATTAGCCTCTGTGAGCATGAAGTGTGGCCGCTTCAAATAAGTTTGGGTTTTACTTGGTACGTGCTCATTAATGGATACGGACACATGGCCTTAATAGTGTCAAGTTACAGTGAGTTGTAATGACTGTAAAACTTGTGCGTGTTATATCTACGTTTCTTCAAAGAGACTGCGTGATTCAAGGTTCGTCCATCACTGCGATCCGAATTAATGTAACGCATATAATACTATGTGAAAGTTCAATCTGTAAGACACTTTCATTTATGTATGAGTTTTGGATCTGTCTTGGTACAATATTAATTTTTACTATATAAATGGAGGAGGAATGTTGGAAATTTATATAGTAATGAAAATTAATGTTTCAGATGGACTACCATGAAAACTTAAATAATATTTGAAGTTGTGGAGTTATAAATATTATTTTAGTTTTGGTAGAAATTAAATTGGGAAATATGTTTTGGAACCAAAGTTTAATGATTCGTTGGTGTTACCGAATCGTTGAATTGTTTCGATGCACGATTCGTGTGAATGGTTTCGGCTGAAGGTTTTTTAACGAATCGATGAATTCGTTATTTGGCGAAAGTTGATGGCTCTTTGTCAATTCGTTGGTTAACGAAATAAGAAATTGTGTACTTTCGACTTTGTTACTGCATGCGTGGAAGTTGGAGTATATATGTATGTTAAGGGTATAGTTCCAGTGAGAACATGTGTTTAGGTGAGAACACATCTTGTGCATCCATCTAATATTTTTTAATGGTCTAGATTAGATTAAGTGTGTGCGAACGCGCATTAAATGTGTGCAAATACGATTTAGTGTGTTTGCACACATTTAATGCGCGTTCGCACACACTTAATCTAATCTAGACCATTAAAAAATATTAGATGGATGCACATGATGTGTTTTCACGTTCTCACCTAAGCACATGTTCTAATTCTGTATGTTAATATATATATATATATATATATATATATATATATATATATATTAGAGAAGAGTATTAGTAAAGTGAGAGAAAAATAATGATAATATTAATAGGATGTCGAGTCCGAATCATATTTACAATTAGGTTACAGATGCGCCGTGAGGTGTGCCACGTGGCTATCCACGCCCCTTCCTAGGCCACCCCAATCTCCCTCCTGGCAATGACATCACCCTCAAGTCCATGGCATCACCTTCCTAGCGCATAACATCGTTTCCCTAGTCTTATAAATTGTAAAACATAATTTCGAGTAATTTATTTTTAAGAAATATAATCAATTGAGAACACGGCATTAAGTAAAAACTCGAACTAATACAAGTCGTTAATTTGAGATAATCAAGAGTAAATACATAAAATGGTCCCTCGACTATAGCTAAATTCACAAATTGGTTCTCGATTTTTAATTTCAACCAATTAAGTCATTAACTTTGTAATTTTGACACGATTTAGTCCTCAATTTATTTGACCATTTGTTGACCGTGATCGACGATCTCCAGAAGAACATTAAGCTCTCGTCGGAGCACGTGGAGGCCTCCAGGATGACGTTGCACTGGCTCGGAAACACGTCGTCTTCTTCGCTCTAGTACGAAATCAACTACATTGAATCTAAAGGGAGGATGAAGTAAGACGACCGGATTTGGTAGATTGCTTTCGGCGGTGGATTCAAATGTAACAGTGCGGTCTGGAAATGCAACTAGAACCTTAAAAAACTGACGATTGACCATGAAATTACATATATATCCTCAAAAATCACAGTCAACAAACGGTCAAATAGAAAGAGGGCCAAATTGTGTTAAAATTACAAAGTTAAGGACTTAATTTGTTGAAATTGAAAGTCGATGATCAATTTGTGAATTTAGCTATAGTCAAGGGACTATTTTAGGTAATTACTCAATAATCAATGACTCTAAAATAAGGATGACAATGAAGAGACAATTTCATAAATATTACAAATCTTTAATTGCTAAAAGTGCATCACGTAAAATTACAAAGTACATATGATGATATGTAAAAGTATATATGATAACCAACTGTATGTAATTTTACATATCATCTGATGCTTTTTATAATTTTGCACAATTCACTTTTAAATTACAAATTTTGTGTGTATTTTACATATAATTAAATGCACTTTATAATTTAACAAATGCACATTGACACATTCTCAATATGATTGTGGTTTTAATATTGGACATGAGCTTTCATGCATTTGTGTTTTGTAATTATAAAGCGGGATAAATGGGCAAACTATGCTGTGTAATCGTGTGCATCATGCATGGTGCACACTGTTCTATGTTCATAATTACTGAACAATATGTTCATAATTATAAAGCTATATATTCATTATTTTTGAACTTTATATTCATAATTATTGAATTCTATATTCACAATTACAGAACTCTATGTTTATAATTTTCAATGTTTATATTCCCAATTGTTGAACTCTGTATTCATAAATTACAGAGCTATATCTTCATAATTTGATAACTATACAGTTTAGAAATTATGAATCTACAGTACAGATATTATGAATCTGCAGAAATTATAAATCTATTGTATAGAAATTATGAATCTACGGTTTAGAAATTATGAATCTACAATATAGATTTTATGAATCTACAACATAGAAATTATGAATCTATAGTATATAAATTATGAATTTATAGTATAAAAGTTATGAATTTGGAACCGTGTGCAACTTGCATGGTGCACACGGTTGCCCAGAATATCGTTCCGGATAAATGAACATGATCCAAAGGCCTTATAACAGTTTTCTTGGGCTAGAATACGGATTATCAGAAAAACCGTATGGCCCAAGTAAAATCCCGTCAAGAATTCCTCCGTAAAACATAAACTCATACAGCACTCTCGCCGCGCTTCTTCTTCAGCGGAAACCCTAGTCTCCACTCCAGATTGCACCTTGAGCACCGGACTGAGGATCACACCGCCGTGTGCGGCGGCTTAGCAGCATGGTTCACGTCAACTTTTACCGCAATTGTCAGTTTTCTTTTCTATATGTTCTTTCCTATATACGTCTGTATGCATTCACTTTTGCTTTTGGCATGATCTGAATCATTTTGCGTGCTTGTGTATATTATTGTTTTTGTTCATCTCGTTCAGTATGGGAATTTATTAATTACTCTCTGTTCAAATGTATTTTAATCGAGGCCATTACATTTTTACTCAAAAAGCGTAGTTATAGTCTAGATGATACGACTCGTGTGTCTTCTGGTGGTAAATTTAATAATCCGTACCTGTTTTAATTTTGATTGCATATCAACGCGTGCAATTCATCATGTCTCTGGAAATACTTGAACTAAAGAAGTATCACGAACTAATTTATTTTCCACTTTCTTTTTATAAATTTTAAAATCCTTATGTGTCTATGATCTCTAGTAAATTGAAGAAAAACTGTCAAATGAAAAGGTGTAGTTGTTATTCACCCATCTGATTGTGTTTCCCAACATTTTTTGATGAATTTTTGAGGCACATTTGGTTTGCTTTGTCATCCAGATCTTATATTAATGAAAAAAAAGTTAGATAGTTTGTAACTACTAGCTTTTTAATTTTTTTTTTTTTAAGGTTATATTTTACCTCATTTATGGTATGCTATGAACTGTAGATGGAAAGACATTCAAGAAGCCTCGACGTCCATATGAGAAAGAGCGTTTGGATGCGGAGTTGAAACTTTTGGGTGAGTATGGTCTTAGGTGCAAGAGGGAGCTTTGGAGAGTACAGTATGCTTTGAGCCGAATCAGGAATAATGCAAGAATGCTTCTTACTCTTGATGAGAAGGACCCACGCCGTATTTTTGAGGGCGATGCCCTCCTGAGGAGAATGAACAGGTATGGTTTGTTGGATGAGAGCCAGAACAAGCTTGATTATGTCCTTGCCCTCACTGTGGAGAACTTCCTTGAACGCCGTCTCCAAACTCTCGTTTTCAAGGCTGGCATGGCAAAATCAATCCATCATGCCAGAGTTCTAATTAGGCAAAAGCATATCAGGTAAATATAACCATTCTAATCATGGCATAGTTCTGAATATGCTCTCTATGTATATCATAACATGTTAAAACATACTCCGGAACTTTTTATCTGATGCAGTGTGTCTGTTAAGGAGTTATAGGTATAGAATGCTTGTTGCATATAATAAATATGTGTTTTTTTGCATCACCTTGATCTGGAAAAGATATTACAGGTCTTACAATACTACTGAGGATTCTATTTATTTGGATTTAAGTTTGAACTCCTTGGCCTAAAAAAGGAATACTACCAGTAATGGTTGTCTTTATCGGACTAAATAATCTAATTATTGGGGATTATAGGTTAAGTAAGTTACCTGTTACAAGTTTGGCAAGTATTGTTAAAAGAAAACAAGATTGTGGGATATTTGAGCTTATGTAAGCCTATAAACCAAACATAATGGATTATTAGAGTTAATAATTATAATCATTCTTCATTATTACTAGTGTAAACCTGTAAGGTAACTTTTATTTCCTCCATTTTTTGGATTGCATTTTTATAAATACATTTTGTACACACATGTTAAATACATGCTGCAAAAGATGTTAATATTTTATGATTTTGAAAGGAAATGGCAACACTTTGCTGATGAATACTAGCAATTTCTTACTATTACTAATTACTGGTTTTCGGTTTACAAATTAGAATTGGTTCATCTTGTGGGTAGTGAGCCTTGTTATGTAAAGGCGTAAAGCGTTAACTAGGTTTTAGATGTTTCAAATTACATGTGCCTACTTTTCTCCGTATTTGTTTGTAAATGTGTTTGTTTTGATTTAACTTCAGGGTTGGAAGGCAGGTGGTGAATGTTCCCTCATTTTTGGTTAGAATGGACTCCCAGAAACACATTGATTTCTCTCTCTCTAGTCCTTTCGGTGGTGGACGCCCTGGCAGAGTGAAGAGAAAGAACCAGAAGGCTGCCGCAAAGAAGGCTTCTGGGGGTGATGGTGATGAAGAGGATGAAGAATGAGGTCCTTGACACCTTGTCTGACATCCAAAATAAAAATATCAAAAAGTGAAGAATGAGGTGTGGCTTGTCACTTTGGAAACAGAAAACAATTAATGATGTTGGAGAACTTCATTTTAAGGATTTTGCCAGCTTAGAAAGTTAGAATCATGTTGCTTAAACAGTCTGTTTTTCTTTTGAAGTTATGAGAAGTTTTGTGACTAACCAGAATTTTTGTTGTGCTTCCTAATGCATTTGTGGTAATCTTAATATGAATTCAAGTAGAAATAGGCCTTGAACAGAATAGAATGCCTTTCAACAGACAGCTTTGATCATAGATTTGATTTTGGGTTGCCCCCTTGTGCATCTTAGCTTCAGTAGATGCAGCCACTCTCAAAAAGCCTTTTTTACTAATTAGTGGATTGGGGTCCTAACTATAAGAGGCACTCAGTGCTTACTATATTGGTATGAGAGGGGATTTTAAACTTGGACCTCTTTTAGGGGATAAGAGGGAGTTTTGAACTCCGACATTTTTTAAAGAATAAAGTGTTCTGAACTTCGATCTCTTTTAAGTGATAAAACTGTCAACTAAGTTGGTTAGGTTAACTCACAGGTAGGCGGCTAGACAGTATTTTGAAGAAGAGATCAAAATATAAGGTTTGAAATATTATGCTCAAAGTGAACAGATATCAGCGAACAGATCCTTGTGGATTTAATGTCTTAGGAGAAGCACATTTGGGATACTTTAAGATTGCAGTTTGGATCCAAAAAAATTTCTATTTTGCTTCTTGAAAATGCAGCATAAATGAACAGCGCTACCGGAAATTTATGCTTTTCGCTCTTGGGCAGTTGCAGGAGTCTGAAAAGCGTGAAGCAACTCCACGCCTACATCTGCAAGACCGGTCTGGAATCCGACCAATTCATCGCCGGAAAGCTCCTCATTCAATGCGCGGTGAATATAGGCGACGCACTCGACTACGCTCGCCGCCTCTTCCTCCACATTCCAAACCCAGACGTCTTCATGTACAACACACTCATCCGCGGGCTCGCTGAGTCCGACTCCCCACAGGATTCCCTGGAAACCTTCGTCTGCATGCTCCGAAGCTCGGATTTCCCTCCTGATAGCTTCTCTTTCGCTTTTACGCTCAAAGCTGCCGCGAATATGAGGTGCTTGAAGAGTGGGTCTCAGCTGCATTGTCAAGCTTTGGCTCGTGGCCTCGATCGCCATCTGTTTGTGGGGACTACCACGATCAGCATGTACGCTGAGTGTGGAGCTATTGGGCTTGCTTGGAATGTGTTTGATGAAATGTCTGAACCGAATGTGGTTGCTTGGAATGCCATTCTTACGGCTTATTTACGGGTCGGTGATTTGAAGGGCGCAGACGGAGTGTTCGATTTAATGCCGTCAAGGGACTTGACATCTTGGAATCTGATGCTTGCTGGGTATGCTAAAGCAGGTGAACTGGATTGTGCCATGACGATTTTCGCTCAAATGCCAAGAAGAGATTGTGTTTCTTGGAGCACTATGATTTTCGGGTTCGCATGTAATGGCTATTTTTACGAGGCGTTTCGGGTTTTCAGGGAATTAAGGAGGGAAGGAATGAGTCCAAATGAGGTGAGCTTGACAGGGGTTCTATCTGCCTGTGCCCAAGCTGGGGAGTTTGAATTTGCAAAAACTCTCCATGGATTTACAGAGAAAGCTGGGATGATGTGGATTACATCACTGAACAATGCACTTCTGGATACATATGCTAGGTGTGGGAACGTGGCTATGGCTCGCTTAATCTTCGAGAGAATCCCAGGGAAGAAGAGTGTCATTTCTTGGACTTGTCTGATCACAGGTCTCATAATGCAAGGCCATGGCGAGGAGGCGATGCAGCTTTTCCACAAGATGGAATCCACTGGAACTAAACCCGACGGGGTCATCTTCGTTTCAATCCTGTACGCATGCAGCCATGCCGGTCTGATCCAAGAAGCCCAACACATTTTCGATAGAATGAGCAGAGAATATGGCATGAACCCAGATATGGAGCACTATGGTTGCATGGTTGATCTTTACAGCAGGGCTGGGCAGTTGAAGAAGGCTTATGATTTCATCACCCAAATGCCTATCCCACCCAACGCCATCATCTGGCGAACACTTCTGGGCGCTTGCAGCTTCCATGGTGAAGTCCAGTTAGCTGAGGTGGTGAAACAAAGGCTGTCGGAGGTGGACCCTAACAACTCCGGTGACCATGTTTTGTTGTCTAATGTTTATGCTGTTGCTGGGAAATGGCAGGGGGTTGCAACACTGAGGAGATCAATGACTCACCAAAACATGAAGAAAACCCCTGGTTTCAGTGTAGTTTGAGTGGACTGTTTTCGGTGTGGCCGGTGCAAATTGCACCATTAGGAATACGCATAAATGCACACCACAATGTTAAAAAATGTACCAGAATGAAATGCACAAAAAAATGCACCACACACCAAAAAAATGCACTTTCAAACACCTTGTGATGCATTTATGCCTATCTAATGATGCGTGACTGCACGGCTGCACGAGAAGCATTGTCCGTACGGGAACCTGACCCTATATACTTATGCCCAAAAAATATCCATTCTAAACCCATTCAAACCCAATCTTGTTGCTAGAACTCCAGAAGCAACTAAGCAAGTCTTAAATACAACGGCAAGAGGCAAATTATACTATGGACCATAAACAAATGTTCATTTTTTAAGGTTTATTATTTAGTAGTATACCAAATAATCTATCTTTAAAAAAATGAATCTTTAATGTATTAAAAATGTACCTTAGGTAAGTGGTCTACTTTACATAGTGAATCATGGTCTATGGTATAATGATTGGATAATTTGATTTGAGTCATCTTACTAAAAATCATTACATGTAAATTTGGGTCTTAACTAGGTTTTTTGGTTTTGACTGTATGCCACCAAATTAATACCAGTCACTTAAAAAAGACGGAAATTAAAATAAGGAAAACAATTTTCATAGTACTTGTTTGTATTATTAAAAATTAATAATATCACATTGTAAAATCGTTTTCAAAAAAATATGAGCACATTAAAATCAATCATTTTGCTTAGTGGTGGGAGCCAGCGTCTCAGACGGACTGAACAAGACCCTGTTAGTTAAGCAATCACGATGTGAAATCTTTGTCTTCTTCTTCTTCTTAAATTAATTTTTTTTTTTTTTTGAAGATTTCTTAAATTAATTTTTACTACCACATTTTTTTAGTTTTTAATAATTGATGGATACCAGCTTCGGGTACACAATTGGCATTACTTGGCAGTCAGGATATATAGGAAGGTGGTCATTAGCCCGACGGCCAACTGTAAAGTGAGAATTCAGATCGACACTCTATAGATATTAGAAAATCTGTTACCATATTTTCATTCCAATTCTAAATGTATAAATACCCCGTAGGAGGGGAAAGTATATTGTGAGGGAAAAACTTCTACCCTCTAGCAAGAAAAAGGAGAGAGATCACACTTGTGCATATACAAAAACTATCTACAAAAAATAGCGGATCTTAGCTTGGCATCGTCCAAAAGATCAGTGATTTTTACATACCATTCAATTTCCACGTAAAAAATATCATGTCTCCTCCATTTTTCCCTTTCAATTATTTATATTTTCTCATCTAATCAGTAATATTGGTCCGTCAACTAACTACCCTGGGTAGTCATAAAACCAACAATAATAATATTAAATTCATACTGATTTTAAATTAAGGTGTTATATAGAATTCCCTCAAATTTATGAATGAGACATGTCTCCTCCAACTTAACTAGAGATTAAAATTTATAAGGGAGTGCTTTGTCGCCTATCTAAAATGAACATGATTAGTCATAGTGTGGTAAGAAAAATTCCTTAATTATTATGCATAAATCTGAAAATATGATACTCATCCTTCTCATTTTAATTGTCATGTCTATTGTTCAATTCATTGCTCAAACAAACTCTTTTTTTTATTTGTTTTAATTTTTTAAAATATTTTTTTTTTTTAAATTTGATTTGTTGTGTTTAATAATATATAAATTATATATATACTAATACTAAGTTTAATATTATAAAAATTGAATTAAAAATAACTTCAATCAAGTTTAGATAACCCAATGGAACACATAAAATGAGATGGAAGAAAGTAGTTTATAAAATATTCATGGGTAATTAGATAACTTGTAAAAGAGGCTTTCTACATGCATATACCCAAGACATCAAAGCATTCATGATTGCATTGACTCATGATCATCTGGAAGCTAAGGTAGTCCAATTCTGTTTAATATATAAATTCTATAACACTTCAATTTATGCATGGCTTCAACATAACCCTTCTTTATTGGGAGTTACTGATTTAGAGTAGTAGCAATGTTTCATTCAATAGAAAGAAAGACAAGTCAAATAATATAATATATAATTAAGAGTGATGAACTACTGATGTAGTGATGTGTTCCTGGAGCAGATTAGAACAGTCTAGGCCCAGACCTTATAAGCTTTAATTTAATTTGTTTGTTTCATGTGAACAACGTGAGGTTCAGGTTTTTTTCACTACTTATTATCTATTTCTCCCACAATCTGCCACCCAAAAACGAAAAGAAAGAAAATGAGTTCACAATAATGCAGTCTGGCCTGGCCTGCATATCAATAACCCATCATCATATTGGCAACCACAACACTTTCTTTCTTTCTTTCTTTCATGGCTACTTCTCTCCATTTCTCTCTCAACAACCCCAAACTCCTCCCCTGCAGCTTTGAAGATGGCTTATTATCATTAAACAAAGTCTCTTTCTTCCCCATAAAACCCTCTTCTTCTTCCCTTAGGTCATCATCTCACCAGTTTTCCCTCAAGTGTTCAACCCTTTCAAGCCTACCCCCACCGCAGCTTGAACAACAACCACCCCACCAAGAAAATGAAGAAGAAGAAGAACGAGCACAAGAAGAAATAGTAGAAGAATACATGGAAGACCAAAGGCCTCTTGAGAAAATATGGAAGCTAATCCAAGGATTGGATCACTGGGAAGGGTTACTAGACCCCATGAACTCTCATCTCCGCAAAGAAATCATTCGCTATGGCGAGTTCGCTCAGGCCTGCTACGACTCCTTCGACTTCGACCCCCACTCCAAATACTGCGGCACCTGCAAATACTCCGCCGCCGATTTCTTCCACAAGCTCGGCATCGCCCACCGCGGCTACGACATCAGCCGCTACCTCTACGCCACCTCCAACATCAACCTCCCAAACTTCTTCCAGATGTCCACCGTGAGCAGCATCTGGAGCCAGCACGCCAACTGGATGGGCTACGTCGCCGTCGCCACCGACCCCGACGAGATCCGCCGCCTCGGCCGCCGCGACATCGTCATCGCCTGGCGCGGCACCGTCACCTACCTCGAGTGGATCCACGACCTCAAGAACATCCTCCACCCCGCCCACTTCCGCGACGACCCGGACATCAAGATCGAGTCCGGCTTCTTCGACCTCTACACCAAGAAAGAGAAATCCTGCAATTTCTGCACCTATTCTGCCCGGGAACAGGTCCTCTCGGAAGTGAACCGGTTGATAGAGAAGTACAGAGGCGAGGAGCTTAGCATTACGGTCACCGGGCATAGCCTGGGAGCTTCCTTGGCTTTGCTAAGCGCTTATGACATAGCGGAGATGAAAGTGAACATTTTGCACGACGACGACGACTCCCTCACGAGAATCCCGATCACCGTTTTCTCCTTCGCCGGCCCCCGCGTGGGCAACTTAAGGTTTAAAGAACGGTGTGAAGAGCTCGGGATTAGGGTCTTGCGGGTGGTGAACGTTCACGACAAGGTCCCCACGGTGCCGGGGATCATCGCAAACGAGAATTTTCAGTACCAGAAACAGCTAGAGAAAACTCTGCAATTTCCATGGAGCTATGCTCATGTGGGAGTGGAGTTGGCTTTGGATCATACCCACTCTCCTTTCCTCAAGAAAAGTGGCGATATAGGGTGTGCGCATAATCTGGAAGCCCATTTGCACCTCGTCGACGGGTTCCACGGCAAGGATCAGCCGTTCAGGTCGGCGACCGGCCGGGATGTTGCGCTTGTGAACAAGGACTCCAACTTCTTGAAGCGTGAGCTTGACGTGCCGCCTTACTGGAGGCAAGATGAGAACAAAGGAATGGTGAGGACTAGCGACGGGCGGTGGGTGGTGCCGGACAGGGCAAGAATTGAGGCCCATCCGCCGGATACCGGCCACCACTTTGAGAAGGTGCTCAGACTTGCAAGATCCAGATTAGAATTATTTTAGATGATGAGAAATTATCTCTCATCTTTCTTTTACTACTACTACTTTCAGTAATTTTAAAGTGCATATGTAATCCTGGTTTACTAAGGTGAATGATAGATGTATTCAGGTGGAGTGTAACTCTATCTAAGTATATGAGTTTAATTTTGTAAAAAAAAAAGTGATTGAGTAAAATTTATGAAAGCGTTCTTTTTCTAATCCCCATTAGCTCCGAGAGGTTGGGAGCTGACCCGGGAAATAGTTGTTTGTAGAAATCGAACTCGGGTTATTCCGAAATTCTCCCTCACGAAGAGAGCTCATTTATGAACTGTTTTTTTTTTTTTTTTTTGAATCAATTAAAGTTAAATATCTGGGTAAAAAAAAGATAAAAGAGTGTGTAGTATTACTCATTTACTAATAGCCTCTTTCTTTTACTACTTTCAGTAATTTAAAAGTGCATTTATCCCTATGTAGTCCTAGTTTACTAAGGTGAATGATAGATGTGCTTTGGTGTAGTATATGCATTCGTTAGGGGTGTTGATCTCATGCAATTCAATCCACCAATGACATATTTGATGCTAGTCAAAGAAAATTCTAAGGTAAAAAAGATAAAATAAAATAAAATAATAATATAAGAATTTAAACATTCAAAAATAAAAATGACAATAAATTTTCAAATATCCCATTTAATTCATTAGTGACATATTTTTGTTGGGTGGATTCACATCCCATTTACTTTGTGGATGTACATTGGATTGGAATGATTTAGTATATCCATGCTCACCCCTAAATGGAGATATGGTGAACACTTTTATATATATATATATATATATATATATATATATATATATATATATATATATATAATGGACCCAATTTAATAATTCAATTTCCTACTTCTCTTAATTTCCTTCCCCATTATCCCATTATACTGTTATTGATTATTTTATATTTAAGAAAATACTTAATTTTTTTTTATTGGGTTCAGGTGCGGCGGTGTCCTTAGATGCGACGGTGCAGCGTCACCAATAGTTCAACAAATATACACCATCAACATTAGAAAAATACACCACAAAAATACACACATATTTGGTACGCATCACCAAAAACACATCATTAGGTGTGAGTAAAAACACCATACAGTGTTCAGAAATACACAATTGGGGTGTGATGAGTTATATGATGTATTTTTTGGGTCTGTTGTGTATTCTGTGATATTTTTTTGCATTTCATTGTGATGCGTTTCCCTTACACTGTTGGTGTATTCTGTAACCGCCGCACGGGAACTTTTTCCCATATATATATATATATATATATATATATATATATATATATATATATATATATATATATATATATATATATATATATATATATATATATAGGCTTCGAATCCGGTGCACCTCCTCTAATAGATGAGACCATGAGGCCTCCTAATATCCATTGATTCAATTTCCATCAATGGTTGAGATTATAATAAATTAGAGTAGTAATTAAGGACATTTACCAATGTAAAGGTTATATTAGTAATTGTAATTCTAATTTATTTATGGACATAATATTATTGGAATGTGAAGCATTATTTTAGGGATTTGTGGATGGAAATTAATAGTTTCAATTATTACAAAGCTGGAGCACATTTCTCAAATGGCTAGTATCAGTACTGGTAAGTGCATTTATATGTCACCGTCTGTGCATATACTAAAGAATGGGTTTTTTTCTCCGGTGGGGTGTGGGAGGGGGGTGTGGTTGTTGGACGAAGTAGTAGTCCATTGACGAGCGTAGCGTGTTCGTGTTCAGGTGGGTGCGTACAAGGTTATTTGTTTGACCGATATGATGGCGGGATGATGCGTAGACAACAAAAAGTATGTGCGTAGACATCCCATCCATTTGTTAATTTGTAATGGATGGATGAGATTGAATGAGGAATATAATATAAATAAGGACATATTTTAAATAGGGAGGTTTAAAATTAATTGTATTAATGTGCTAATTTTGGTTAGAAATAGATTGGAATCTTTGACATAATGAAAGATCACAAAATTAATGGAAAGTAGTAGTAATCCATTGTTGTTAGTAGGTGTAACAGTCAAACCGTGAACAAACTGTGTTGAAGCACACAAACAGTCCAGAGGTTGAAGATGGCGAGAACTACCACGGGTAGGTGATGCTGTTTTGAATTGTAAATTGATTTTGAATGTCGGTTTGTGCATTGTGGACCTATGGCATGTGCGAACGAACATTTAACGCATTTGTTATTGTGTTTTGTTGATGTATTTTGAACAATTAATATGTAACGGGAACACGAAGCAATTGGGGGGTTTTTGTTTCTGATTTTTATTAAAAAGAAGAATGCAAAAGCAGTTGAGTAATGGGTAGACTATTGGTGTGTGCGTGTGTTTAAATTGGCATGTGCATGTTGTAGATTAGGGGGGTTTGAAATTTGTTTGTTCTTCATTTTGTATCCAAAATAATTATTATAAAGGGTTGTGCCTGTAATGATATTTTTAATTCATTTTGAATGAATTAGACGATATAGGTATTATTTGTTGGTCTGCTATGAAACGTATTTTTTATAGACACTAGTGTGTGTGTGTATGTTGGTAGGTTTGTGCCCGGGAAGTTATTTGGTTGAATTAGACCCGTATGAGTATTTATTTGGTTGATTTACTATGCCACGATTTTTTTTTTATACATGTTAGTGTGTGCGAGTATGTGTGAAGGTGTGTGCGTGTATGTGGGAACGTGTTTTTGAAGGGTTCCACGTATGTGCGATTGTGGGTAATAGTTTGTGCAAGCAGCTTTATAGTTGCAGGCATGTGCGTGTAATTGGTGTGTCTGTGATTGCATAAGAACGGGCGTATGCTTGGAAAAGCATGTGCGTCTGCAGATATGAACATTAACATGGAATAGAATAACACAATCAAATTGTTAAAAAATGAATACGAGGAGAGGGGAAATTGCATTACTCAGAGTTGATTAAAAAAAACGGTTCAAATTAACTAAAATAAACGAAATACGTCAAAAGTCATCATAATAAAAATGAAGAGACAAACATAAAGTATTTTAAACAGCATATAAGGTGTCAACGAGCATGCCCCCGGAACACACAACACAATTGATATTTGATACACGGTGTGTGTTAGCCAGAAATAGTAGAATTTCGTACAAAAGCGCGCGCGTAGTGCAAGCATGGCCCGTGCATCACCCCTTCGAAGCCCGCCCCTACAATCGAACACAGACCATAATGTTCAGGCACCCCAATTAAAAGCCCTGTAATGTCAAGTCCAGATTAATGCAACATGCACATAGTGAGTCACCACTACACACAGAATTAGCAACCAAACATTCAATTATAACCAACTATACCCCTTTTTTGACAATAGACTATTGTAAATGAAAATGACAATACATACAAGTTAACCTTATTTTTTTTGGTGCAAACCAACCTTAAAAATTGAATTTAACTTCACATTCTAAATACACATACACAAAGGGATATAATGCAACGCACACAGTGAGACACCACTACGCAAACGCCATGTCACCAAACATTGTAAGCCCCAAAACCAGCTAAAATAACATAATATTGTCAACACGTACACTAACGCAAGAACACACACACCATGAAATTTTAAAAGAATAAACCTCAAATGGCGATACCCAATACCAGAAATTTCAACAATTTTTCACACCCAATACAAACATGCATATATAAAAATCCATTACAAACCAACAATGGAGAAACCCAACACCAAATCTACACTAATATGCACACGACGACAAAAACTCATGCCATAAATTGACCACGCACAGAGTATGCTGAAACGCGACTATACACATCGGGGACCAGGAAATAAAAAGTTATACAGTAAAGTGCACAAGCGTACATACACTACGCACAAACCAGAGTAAAAAAAAAACACAGTAAAAAATTTTGCATTCCAAAAATACAATGAATATAAATATTTGATCTCGAAACAAAAAGATTCTAGAAATACGTGAAAAACTCATGCTCACTCTGAGAAACAAAGATTTCTAACCAAATACAAGGAAAAATACATTATAATACCATAGGCATGCCAATACCCCGGTCACGTTACAACACTATGCACAGACTAAGGGGGATGTACGCACACACCCCATATGGGTATTTATTTGGTTGATTAACGCAACCCGCCGCGCAGACTTGAACTGCCACCGTCCGGCCACCCTCGAAAGACACACAAGCAGCGACAACCCCACCGCCCAAAAAAAAAAGGAAACCCCAAAAAATAACAACGAAAATGAAACACCTGATCAAAAAAACCAAACCCCTGCAATCGAACACAGACCACAAAACCCCCAACCCTTGCAATCAAACCACAAAAGAAACGACTAAAAAGGGCGATTGAGAATACCTGCAATGGAACCCACAGATGACCTCCATAGCCTCTTAGATCGCCGGAAACTCGAACCATCCATGATGAACGCCACCAAAAACGTCTATGCCCGGAGAGGGAGAAAACAAAGGAGATACAACGTGGAGAAAGGAAAAAAGTGGGAGAGACAACCAATGAATCTGAATCCTTGAATTGGGAGAGAATTAAATACACCGTAATAAAACCCATTAAGAAAGTACAAAACAGCCCCTCCCATCCTGACATATCAAAGGCACATGGCAAAAAAGCAAACTTAATCTGAACCCTTAAATTGAACTAATAAACGGCCAGCAAAGGGACTCACGAGCTCATCTAACAAGGGGGAGTGCACCGGATTCAAAATCTATATATATATATATATATATATATATATATATATATATATATATATATATATATGTGTGTGTGTGTGTGTGTGTGTGTGTGTGTGTGTGTGTGTGTGTGTGTGTGTGTGTTAACTTCATGTATAACTTCTTTTTTTTTTGCTATACCTGAATTTATAAAATAATAGGATTGGGTCTACGTATTTGATTGATTATTAAGGAATGAACTAATGTTAATTTCTTAAAGGAAAATGGTATATGTATTCCATGGAGTATGGCTCTTACCAAGTATTTAATTTTTATTAGATAAAAAAATGAATAAAAACCATGGTTCTCCCTTTTTATTAATCAATTCCCAATCAAAGAATGACACATAGTATAGAGAAAAATTAAAGTAAAAAAAAAAAAAAAGAGTAAAGAATGGAGTTCATCTAGTATTAGTCTTTAGCATGAATAAAGGGATTTATGTCCTAAGACCAATCTTATCGTAGTTTTTCTCATCAAATTAATGTATGATAAGGAGGAGAACTGCGAATTGAGATTTGCTCTTAGAGTTTAAATCTTTTTATTTATGTTCGAATTAGGATCTTAAGTTGAAAAGGATGAATATACCCTTAAAAATTTTAGATTTCGACATGTCTTAAATAGAGGGGTGATCAGCATGATAAATTTTAGCACTAAAATAATAGTCGTGAATGAAAATTAGTACTAAAACAATAATAGTAGATAAAAATTTTGTAGGAATTAAACATATAAATCAAAATTGTCATTTTGTTAATACTCGTGAAACAAAAATTAGTATTTAGTCATTAATCTTTCATAAATGACTAGTGTGAAAATTTATGGACTTACTTCTCATTGATTTGTGGTCCAATTTGATTATCACGATTTCCATGACTGAACAATTGTTAATTGACATTGAAAGGAACAAGAGAAGCAACAGCATTGTCACCCCACCATTAATGTGAGGTTTTGCTAAACATTAAGACTAAGAGAACCATTCAAGATCAGAATATATAGGATCCAATACTCCAATAGGATGGGAAAGTTTTATCGTATTGCGTGCTTCTGTCCTTAGAGTTAGAATCTATTACGACATCTCCAATGGGATACAATAGGATTCTTAGAAGATTTATATTATGTATTCTCAAATTTTACTCCATCACTTTTACTTCATGATATTGTAAATTAAATAAAAATGGGCTATTTTTATCATGTGGATTATGGATCCAGTGAATGGGTCTACATTAAGAATTTGTCTACATGAGCCACTCAAGTAATATCTAAGTAGTAAATATGGACTATATATTGTTGGAAAAAATAGCTTAAAATGGCATGTTAAGTGGCTATTTTGTGGTACAATTATCAGTAGGGTCCATTTTCGATTTGGGTCGGGTCAAAGTGGATTCGGATTCTTCGTAGTGAGACGAAGAGATTGATATATTGTACGCTCAAAACGGATAATGGGTGAATGAGATATTGATTTTCAAAGTAGACCCATTTGAGTTGGAAAATGAAGGGAAAATGTGAGCTTTTGTCCGACATTGGTTTGGAAAGAGGATTTGTCCCACTATTTATACAAGAGTCTTTTAGATGCTTATTGAATGTATAGCATAGAGGCTCTCTCTCTCGCGCGCGCGCGGGGAGGGGGAGGGGGGGTTGTAAATCAAATCTCAAAATGAGATCGAAAAGGCTTGGCTCAAGCCTGATCTACAGCAAGTTATGGCCGAAACATGTTCGTGGCCGAAACATGTTCGGGTGAGTTCTGTTGTGGAGATTAAATTCATCTGTTACGGAATTAATATTACTTTAATTTCAATTTTGAATTCTGAATTTAATCTTCAGGTAGTGGCTTGCTGTTGCAAAGCTTGGCTTTATGTCATCTTTAAATGCCATAATAAAGGCTATTCACTCCCCAGTCCCTATATAAGAAGGAGTTGGGCAGTAGCAGATTTACACACAATAGAAAGTTTATTTTCAGCCCCAAAACTCTCTGTCTCTACTCATTTCTTAAGCCAAACTGTGTTCATAATCTTGCTCTAGTTCGCCGGATTCCTTGTTTGGGTGCTCAAACATTAAATCGTAGCAAGTTTTATCCTGGGAAGCCTAGGCTACAACGCTCTTAGCACTTGTGGGAGGTAGCAAATAAGATTTTAAGAAAAGAGTGATCGCTTGACTCTTGCTAAAAACCCAACACCAAACACGAGCCTTTCTCTTCATCTTTCCTTCCCTTTTTTTCTACATAAAATAATAATCCTTATTTTTAGGATTATTATTGGGTTATATCAACGAGATTTCCAACATATATGATATAAGATCGAGTTTTGATAGATGTAGTTAATTAGTATGGGGTTTCATCCAATATATATGATAGGTTTTTTGTAGGCACCATGCATTCATCCTCTTATTTAATGGGTCAATGACTCACTTTACCCATTCACTATCTTATCAAGCTAGTGTGTGAGACTCTAGGAGCAAGGGAATTTCGATCACATTTTGGACAAATTATGCTATGCAACCGTGTGCATCATGCATGGTGCACACTGTTCTATGTTCATAATTACTGAACTATATGTTCATAATTAT
Organism: Ipomoea nil; assembly: GCF_001879475.1. Taxonomy (NCBI): domain Eukaryota; kingdom Viridiplantae; phylum Streptophyta; class Magnoliopsida; order Solanales; family Convolvulaceae; genus Ipomoea; species Ipomoea nil. Next base: position 1,378,227 of record NW_017619075.1, read on the forward strand.
AAAGCGATATATTCATAATTTTTTGAACTTCATATTCATAATTATTGAACTCAATATTCACAATTACAAAACTCTATGTTCATAATTTTTTATGTTTATATTCTCAATTGTTGAACTCTGTATTCACAAATCACAGAACTATATGTTCATAATTTGATAACTATACAGTTTAGAAATTATGAATCTACAGTTTATAAATTATTAATCTGCAGTACAGATATTATGAATCTGCTGTATAGAAATTATGAATCTACTGTATAGAAATTATGAATGTACTGTATTTAAATTATGAATCTACGGTTTAGAAATTATATATGGATCTACAGTATAGATTTTATGAATCTACAGTATATGAATTATGAATCTATAGTATAGAAATTATAAATATGTAGTATAGAAATTATGAATCCAATTCTGTGTGCATCTTACATGGTGCACACGGTTGCACAGCATAACAATCTCACATTTTGTGGACAATGATTCTTTGAGTTTGAATTAATTGATTTTATTAACTTTTTACAATATTTAATAAAAGTTATGAGAAATTAATAAGGTATTTTTGCATCAAGATGAAAAAATACTAATAATTCTTTAGTTTGAAGTTTGAACCATAATCTTGAATTAATGTTCTTTAGTGCTTTTTCTTTGAAGATGGGTGGAAGAAGTACATCGTGAAATATACTTTAATTGATTCTCAAATATTTATATAGTGCCTAGAACAAATTCAAATTCATACCTCCATTGTTTTTTTCTTAATCCTTGGTAGGATTATTGGGTGCATAGACTATGTTATTAATGAATTTATTGGGTAAAAAAAAAAAGAAATGAAAGAGATAAAGTGAATAAACCCTAAGGGCGTTTTGACCAAGTAGTTATTTAACATTAACATTATAACATAGGACAATAGCATTCCTGAAATTGTCCTTATCAACCACCGCACTTGATAAATGCATTTATGGTTGTTGTAGTGAAGGAGCTTCATTCAATTCGCAGTTCTAGTCTTCCGGCCAGTTTCCTGGACCACTACTGCATCTTCTGCATGTTCTTTTGCTTCTGTCGTCGCATGATATCCTAAAGATTCAGCAACGTAACACTCAATAAGAAAACACAATAATAAAAAAGACAATATATAATCGCAATTGATATAGATGCATCATATCATTTGAGGTGGCGTGTCTAATTTAATAACCGCTAGTAGACATATTTGTGATCAGCTAAGGTGGCCAGTGATATACATATATATAGGTTAAAGTTTCAGTGCGGGTGGATGCTTCCTGTGCAGTTGTGCGGGTGATTAATGTGCGTCAGTTTTGTGCTTAATATGCATGAGTTTTGTATTTAATGTGCTTGAGTCTTGTGCGTAATGTACGTGAGTTTTGTGCGTAATGTGCGTGAGTGTGTACTTAATGTGAGTTGTTGTTGAAACTTTAAAGTGCATGAGTTTTATGCTTAATGTGCGTGAGTTTTGTGCTTAATGTGCGTAAGTCGTGTGCTTAAGATGCGTGAGTTTTGTACTTAATGTGCGTGAGTGTGTACTTAATGTGAGTTATTTTTAAAACTTAAGGTGCGTGTGTTTTTGTGATTAACATGCGTGAGGTTTGTGCTTAATATGCGTGAGACTTATACTTAACATGTGTGAGGCTTGTGCTTAACATGTGTAAGGTTTGTGTGCTTAATGTGCGTGTGTTGTATACTTTAAGTGCGTCAGATTAATGCTTAACGTGCGTCCACTCGCACAACCGCACGGGAAGCCTCAAATGCACTTGATCCCATATATATATATATGGTCCCAATGAGAACACTTGCTTAGGTGAGAACGTGAGAACAAATCGTGTGCATACATCTAATTGTCTAGATTAGATTAAGTGTGTGTGAACGCGAATTAAATGTGTGCAAACGCATTTAATCACGTTTGCACACATTTAATTCGCGTTCGAACACACTTAATCTAATATAGACCATTAAAAAATATTAGATGGATGCACACAATTTGTTCTCACATTCTCACTTAAGCAAGTGTTCTCGTATGAATGATGTGTGGTTGTTTTGCTACTGTTGTTTTCTTGTTTTGTTTGTTCCCTTTTAAATTTTGTCAAATTTCACGTAGTTGTTGATTGTTTGACGAGTGGATAGTGAAGGAGGTATGTAGTATAAATAATACAATGCAAGAAAACGGTACATATATACCCGCAATCTTGATTAAGAATTTCTTGAAAAACGAAATAATTTAATCTTGTTATATAACGTGTATGTGTAAAAACTTTATTGCGCAACATGTGAACGTACTCTTAGCATATTTTGCTAAACAATTGTGCAGGTATGGTTGTAGCATAAATTGACGTGTAGTGGTTTTTGAAACAAGAATGTGCGAATTATTGCTGTCAATTCATAAAGCTTATTAGGTCATAGTGGCACGTACTATATATGCCTGCATGCTGATATTTGATTCGTGAATTGTCAGCTTTTGCTCTCGATCAAGTATTTGTACAATAATATTTACAATAAACTTAAATTCATTACTTTTTCACTTATGAACGTATTTTTTTTTTTTTTTTGAGTTTTTTAACCAATAATTAAAATATATTCGAAGCACACTATTTGTTTAATGCTATTACATTAAATAATTGCACTTGTTGGAGATATATAGGCCAATAAGAATTGGGTTCTACCTGAATTAATGAGCTCTAGATTAATTGATTCAATCGTTATATCCTACACCACGGCGCACATAGCACTGTGCGCCGCGCACCTCCCAAAACGACGTCGTTTTGGGGTAGTGTTGGGAGGCGCGGTAGGAAGTTGCTGAGATTATGTGTATTTGTTCACAACGTTATGTGTATTTGTTCACAACGTTATGTGTATTGGTTCATACAGTTATGTGTATTTTTTATACAATTATGTACATTCTTTTTATACAATTATGTACATCCGAATCAGAAAATTTGTGTGTATTATGTTAAGAGTTGATGTGTATTATGTTAAAAGTTTATGTTTATTATGTATTATGTTAGATTATGTGTATTATCTTTTAAAAAGAGTATGCATATTTTGTTATATAATTATGTACATTCATGTATAACATTATGTGTATTCTAGTATAACATTATGTACATTCTTGAACAGCGAGTTTTTTTTTAAAGAAAAAACTACTGCCATTCACTGGGGCGGAAAATTTCAAAAAAAAAAAATAATTAAAACGACGTCGTTTTGCATCTAGGCGCATAGTGCAACGCGCGCCGTGGTGTAGGATATAAATTGCCTAATTGATTCATTAGGTTATTGGTTGATTGATTGATTGATTGATTGATTGATTTATTATTATTATTATTATTATTATTATTATTATTATTATTTAGTTAAAAATGGTGGGACTTTAATATATAGATTTAATGTTGGTAAAGAAAAGTGCGAAAAAAACAGGGATTTAAATTTTAAGAAATAATTTGTTAGCAACAATGATGCAGAGAGACATGGCCTTTATGCTGTATAATATAATTCAAACTTCTCAAAAATATGAATGGTATATATACTAGTGTAAATTCACATTTCTTTTCTAATGTGAGACAAACTTCTTACAAGCTTTCCAAACGCTATTTTTTAAATTTATGGGTACACTTTGAGAATCAATTTTTCATTTACCCATTATTTATTTTGATAGTACAATATATCGATTTATTTGTTTGACTTAGAAGAATTATAATTAACTCTGACCCGATCTAAAATGGAAATGAATCTCACATATATTTGTACCACAAAATGACTACTCAAATGCCAATTTTGCTAATACCAGTAGTTTCCAACAATTAAAAGACTGGGGCGTATGGTGGTTGCGATAGGCATATGTTTGGCTATTTAATATAGAAGTGGGAAGAAGATGGAAGAATGATTTTACGTTGTCAAAACATGCGCACGCAACTAGAAATGGGAGTACGTGATTAATAATGAAGGCTGTATAAATTCAAAATCAAGAGATTGATTAAAGATTTATGCCCTGTTTGGTAATATAATTAGTTTATCAGTAAATTTTAGTTTATATAATCATTATTTGTTGTTTGATTTGATTACACAATCAATATGAGTATTTGATTAATTAACTTTTTGTAACAATTTTTTGCTTCAAAATGTTAAAATTCAAAAAGTTACTCAAAACAACTTTTTCAATAACTTTTATAAGAAAGTAATATTGCATGCAATCAACTATTAACTAACAGCTAATTACCAAATATTTTTTACAATCAGTTAATGTTAAATCAACCAGTCAAACCCACTAACCAAATCAGCTAACAGCAATTTACCAAACACCCCCCTAATATCTTTAATCACTATAATATTTATGTGTAATTGAAAAACAACCATCTTTAATTATATTTTCTTATAAAATTGGTGAATAATAAAGGTCAAAAGGGTTCTACACCCAACTCCTTGATTAAACTAACTCATCCTATTATATATTACTCCATCTGTCTCATTTTATTTGTCCTATTTATTACTATTCATTGGTCAAATCAACTTTTTATTCTTTGCTTATTTCTATTAGCATTTTCTTATAATTTTTAAATTTGATTTTTTATTTTTAATAATACTTTTAATATAATTTCTAAATATATTCAATTTTACATACTAATTCTAAACTTAATATTATGAAAGCTTTTGACTAATTTTATTTGAATCAAGTAAGATCAAGTTACCAATGATTTTGTGATCCAATGGTACCATGTTACTCTGTTATGCGAGAGATGATTGGTTTGAACTTCAGTGGGTATCCCCTTCTTATAAATAAAAAAAAAAAGTAAGATCAAGTTTATCCTTATAATTTTCTTCATTTCATTATGACATGATCAATGCCATGTCACTCTTTCTTAAAAGAAAAAAATGAATGTGGAACGAAAGGCTTGCGAGTGTACGTTACAAGCCTTTTATCCAACACTTATGTTACCTTTTGGCAATTAAAATCACACCTACCTTACCAAATAGTAAGGTTGGCTTATTTTATTATTATTATTATTATTATTATTATTATTATTATTATTATTATTATTATTATTGAAAGTCAATTGAATTATAGGGATGTCAAAAAAAAAAGTCAATGTATTATAAATATATTAAATATGAAAATAGAACTTACTTTTAGAAGTAAGGGAGCATTGAAGTGATAAATATAATTTAACTAAGATTTACGATTTTTAAGCATCAGATAAGATACAATGAATAGTAAAAAACTAGTTACAAATAGCGATGGTACATTATTTTCTTAATTTCACCTCTTTAAGGAAAAAATATATTATTAATCTTTGTCATTTTTATTAATAAATTTTTTTAACACAAAGTGTGATCTGTCAATTTATGTTTAAAATGAAAAAAAAAAAAAATTATCAAGTCAAAAAGTGTAGATTTACAATCATTTTAGGATAAATCCATGTTCCCTGCATAATCATTATCCGAGCACGTAATTAACATATTTTTCCGTCTTTTTTCCCATCATAGTTCCACTTGTTCAATATAAAGCGCATAAGAAAAGACAACTCCTCAGCTCGATGCTCCGCCAACGTAACTTTGAGACAATCCAGTGACGTAATCAATCTGTGTTTAAGTCAATATAATACAATTATTAATGTTACATTTAGTTAGAATTTATTTATTTATTATTGTTTTATTAATGTTATAATCTTCCTATATATTAAAGCCATAAGAATTCAGCCAATGAAATGGCTCCATTTTCCCGCTCAAACAATACTACGTCGTTTTATGTACATAAATTACTGATCTGATTTAATTGCTTATTCACACTGTTTTACACCCTTTGATCAGGTTTAACATAAGTAATTATGTAATTAGTTGGCTAATTTATTGCTTTGCAACTTACGAGAATTAAAGATGGCCGGTGCACAATATTCGAACTATCTGGGAAGTCGAAAAGGGAAAAATGAAATTGAATTTACAATTTACATTTTACACTCTAGAACTAATATTTACAACTAATACATATGTTCTATTTCTGAAAATAAGTAATTTGAAATTTGAAATAACAAAATGATTATTTCTCATTGTTCCAAAGTAGGACTCTTCGTTTCTCTAGGAGAACAGTCCTCATAGCACATTCCATCTCTATATATAGAGGTCGATGAGATGAAGAAGTTCAATCTGACTTCTATACAATACAAACGTAATACTCTGCCAAAATATCCAATGCCTTCTCAATATGTACTGGTCAAGAACATTAGTCTGCACACCAAGCGAGAAGTGGCCAAATTACGATGAGTAAAAGAATGAATATTTCACGATGAGAAGGTAAAAATGATTTAGAAAGCAATCTTTTAAATATTTTTCTACCATACAAATAGCAGATTTATACAAAAGAGCCATGTTTTTTTTTTGTTTTTATCATACGAATAGAACTTATATAATCTGTACTATAATAGGTTACTTTGCTCTTTATCATGTGGTACTACACCTATAAAACAACTGGACATAAGTATCTGATTAAGTTTAACTATAGCACTGCTGTCAAAGAGAGTAAACAAAAACTATTCTCTACATAGATGTTTGCCTCAGGTCTTTCGAATCATTGAGGAATCCGGATGAAGTTAATGACAATGAGCTATTTGGTAAGCAAATATCTTTTTAATCCTATATCAAATTAACTGCCTGATTGCTGTTTTAACAACTATTTTTTTTCAATAGATGTGATAGGGAGAGTAGTTGAAATCTACTCGCCAGTCAATAAAATCTGGAAAGCCTATATTCGAATTTGATTGAATTCCTAATAGCTGATACAAAGTTGGATAATTATTTTATATTTCTGTTTGTTAATTTACATTCTATTTTGAAACATTTAAAAACTGTACAACTGAAAATTCAGACACAGTCAAAAGATGCATTCTGGACCAGTTCTCTTCATCGAACAAAGATGCACCACTGTGAAACCACAAAAAATTTGAAGTTTGTGTGTGGGGACAGTTTTAGATCTGTAATGCTGTTTTCTATGGATTTTGGATGTATTTAATTGGTAGCACTGTTACAGTGCTATCAATTCTATTCATGCTTTCTATTTTGCTATTGGCTTAAGTGTCAAATTAAAACTCATTAAACTTCTATTACTCTAAATCTATATTGATTACTATTTGTTTATCTAATTTGTTGTGTTAGCTTAAGCGGAGTAATGCAAAGTTATATGTTGCTACAACATTGAAGTCATGATACACCTACTCTATGGCAAGGAATTCAAGTTTACTGGCAAAGTCAAGTGAAAGAGAGTACTGAAGTCATCAAAAATAAAGTATGAAGGAAAGTGGTTGGTGTTTTTTTATATAAATCAACTGAATTTTACTTCTTATTTATCTGATGGCAGCAAATATTTGGCAAACAAAATATTGCAGATCATTTGCCCAAATAGGTAGCAAGTAAATGATGTAAAAATAGTAAAATTTGTATAAGCAAATCACTCAAAGGTGCATTATAAATTTTTTTTTTTTTTATGTTTTGTAATCAAATAAGCAAGTTCTAATCTATTTTTCTTTCCTTTAGGAAAGTCAAAATATACCACTGGAAATTAGTTGTTTGGTTGGTCTGGCATGGGTGTTCAAAATTGCTGTTTGTGAGTAACAGTTTTAAAATTTACACAATGCTTTACCAGTTATGCAAATAAAAAATGACAAGGATATGTTTGCTATTCAGTGTCCTGATATGATTGGCAGTAATTCCAAATCTATTTTTTTTTTCCAAACATGGTTATCTCTTATATTATTCTACATTAACTAAGTGTTCTATAGGGTTTCTTCTCTGGAGAGGAGGTTGAAAGATAAGTGCAGGTTGTGGACACTATTGGGATTTCTAAAGAAACTGAGAGTGAGGTGGTTAAAAGGTGCCTTTGAGTGCAGGTACGAGATGGGATGTAATATTGAAGCTTCAATGGAAAGAAAGATGTTCATCAATTACACAATCATATTGTATTTATTAGTAGATACACTTATGCAAAGTTGTATACATATAGTGCAAAATGTATGATCACACAGGGATTATAATACTATATTTTTTATTATTATAAATCAATATTGTTATTTATAATACTATCTTTTGGCTAAACTTATTGTAATCCACTGAGATAATATTTAAAACATTTGCAGACACACAGAATAATATTTAAAACATTTGCAGACACATAATAAATTTAAACTTACCTTAATTAGTGTTCAAAGCATTATATTGGCACCCATGAGTCCCTGATTTCAATAACCTCCATTACTTAGCCATCAATGAGAGCACACTGAATACTTAGCCATCAATTAGAGCACATTGAATTTGTACTTCATCGCATAACTCTGTGAACATTCACATTTGATTAGTTACTTTATATTCAAATTTAAAATTTAAACACTCACATCACTAACTTGCAAACAAAGTAAATAGAACATATTCAAATTTAAAATTTAAACACTCACATCACTCACATCCCTAACAAGAGCTCGGAAAAAAAAAAAAAAAGCACCTTCTGTATTTGTAGACCTGCTCATGTCCAGTTCTTGGTTCCAGATCCTACAGGTCTGGTCATGCATGTACTAGATCCCACTTTACAGCTCCGAAATCTACATAGAACATTAACATATAATTCAAATACTGAGAGTTAGTCTCATATTTCATATTAGAAATGTAATCAATTCAAATAGACAATATTTATACAATAAATATACCAGAGATGTAAGCTGTACAGAATCTTACACTCTTGAGTTCAACGATGACTGAAGACAAACTCCGATCTCGCTTGATTATATTTCCGCTGAACTCATACCCTAAAAAACAAAACAAAAAATTAAGAAAAAAATTGAAGACATGTAGTAACCTAGCGATCGGACAGGCAGGTTCAACAGATCCATTCCAAAATCAAGGATTTCGGAAAGGATCTACGCATTTAACACTAAAATGTGTGTAGATAAAGCGATCGGAAACATGCAGATTTTTAGGAAGAAGGAGTATATGCTTCGTATCTTGAGAGTGGAGAGAGAGACAAAAATGGTGAAATGAAGAACTTTCTCGATTCTTAGCACCGGATTATAATTTACCATTATTGTTATTATTAATATATTATTAAATATTATTAATTAATTAATTAATAATAATAATTATTATTATTATTATTATTATAAATATAAATTAGATTAGAAACACTGCTTTCTAAATTATTATTATTATTATTATTATTATTATTATTATTAGTGTCGTATTTATTTTAATGAAATTTTTATATTTTAAAAAAATATAAATTCAATATCTAAATCTAATAATTTCGTTTTTAAAGCTTAGAAAAATTTACGAAAAGAAATACAGATATTGTGATCGTTCTTTCCATTATGGAAGGACGTTGGTGAATTTTACAATAACGTCTTCGTCAACTTGCAATATGAATCCGCTTTGTATTGCAAATGTGGGTTGAAATCTCCGTTATGTGTAGCTCGTGATAGTGGACATAAATTTTTTGGTTGTCATCAATGGAATGTTATATTACAATTATTGATATAAAAATTATTTTGTTATTATGTGGTTAATTTATATGAGTCTTTTGATATCGCTGGAAAATGGTTTTGGATTTTTTGTATTTGTTGATGATATTCTAATGAATGCTCAAGTTCAAGAGATCCCGGTCATTGATTATGAGGCAACACTAAATGCAATAAGAGATTTGAGTTGTATTGCTAAACAACTAAGAGATGATATGTCATATGTCCAAAGAGAATGTGAGAGAGTTAAGATGTGAATCAGTAGCGGTACTGAAATTGAAAAGAATGTTGGTCCAAGGTGCTTATTGATGTTGTTGTGATAAGTGTGGTTTTATTAGCAATGTTGCTATGTTTTGGTACAAAAAAAAAAAAAAAGAGTAATAATTTTAATATGCCTGTGGTTTTAGTAATACACAGATTTGCATTATGGTTTGTTGATTACAAATGTTGCCTATAAGAAAGTGTGTGATAAATTCTACAAGAATTTAATAAATATTGGTTTCATTTTGTTAGAGTCAATGTCTATATGCAATGTTTTCCCTTAGAATTCTTCATTTAGTAATTTTTTATTTCTGTCTATAATATATCTTTGAAAGACAGCTACTCTATTTTTATTTTTATACCGTGCATCGCATGGGTGGAATCAAGTACAACTTCTATATCAACCACTAACATTGTATATCATGAAGTTTTCAATAATTTGTAATGCTCTAACACTTTGTTTTTATTAATAACATAAGTTGTATTTTGAGTATTTATTGTAGAGTATTAACATGTTTATTTTTCTGTTCAATTCGCAATTTAAATACAATTTTATGATTATTATTTTCTCCGGTATGAAAAATAATAAATTAAATTATAATTAAGGCACACAATTGGACAATAAATTTAACAATTTTTTATCCCGTGCATCGCAATAAGTTTAATACCACACAATAATCATTGATGTTTTTGTATATAAAAAATTTTAATTTCTCTTACAACATCCAATTTAGTTAAATGATTGCAAATGGGCTTTAGTATTCATACTCTTCTAATTTTGAAATTTCACATTCAAATTTTGGAACATCGATTATATTTTCTCATGAAAAAATAATTTTTTTAAAATTTATTATATATATTTTGATTTCCTAATTTTTAAAATTTGTTATAAAAATGTGTGTGTATGTGTGTTATATATATATATATATATATATATATATATATATATATATAAGTCTCCGTGCGGTTGTGCGATAATTAAGGTGTGTGAGTTTTGTACTTAAAGTGCGTGAGTCCTGTGCTTAAGGCGCGTGAGTCTTGTGCTTAATGTGCGTGGGTGTGTACTTATGTGAGTAGTTGTTGAAATTTAAGGTGCATGAGTTTTGTGCTTAAGGTGCGTGAGTTTTGTGCTTAATGTGCGTGAGATTGGTGTTCTTAATGTGGGTAGTTGTTGAAACTTAAGGTGCATGAGTTTTGTGCTTAAGGTGCGTGAGTTTATTCTTAAGGTGTGTTATTTTTGTGTTTAATGTGCGCGTGTTGTGTATTTAAAGTGTGTCAGTTTAATGCTTAAGGTGCGTTTCTTTGCACAACCGCACAGAAAGCCCTTCCCGCACCTGACCCTTTCCGTATTGTAGTTGTTGAAATTTAAGGTGCATGAGTTTTGTGCTTAAGGTGCGTGAGTTTTGTGCTTAATGTGCGTGAGATTGGTGTTCTTAATGTGAGTAGTTGTTGAAACTTAAGGTGCATGAGTTTTGTGCTTAAGGTGTTTGAGATTTGTGTTCTTAAGGTGTTTTATTTTTGTGTTTAATGTGCGCGCGTGTTGTGTATTTAAAGTGTGCCAGTTTAATGCTTAAGGTGCGTTTCTTTGCACAACCCCACGGAAAGCCCTTCCTGCACCTGACCCCTTCCATATATATATATATATATATATATATATATATATATATATATATATATATAGAGAGAGAGAGAGAGAGAGAGAGAGAAATTATTTAAATGTAAAATTTTCAAATCTCATGTGGTATTTAATAACACAATTCTTTATAATATATGCTAATAGTATGCTGTGATATTCAATATAACAACCAATTTCTTATTGCTCTAGAAAAATGCATCTCGAAATAAATTTTCATGATTAAAGTTTGATTTTATCATTTTTTAAAAAACATTATCAACAAAATGTTACATAAATTTAATGTCATGCATCGGGGGCAACTGGAGAATCAATAAGTACGAGTACAAATATTATTTATAGGAAAGTTTTCAATAATTTATAAAAAAAAATTATTACTAAATTATAAATACTTATTTATTAATTTGTAATAGTTGCACGTTTCAATTGTTTTCATTATTATAATTAACAATTTATGATATATTATTATCTTATTCTGTTTTATTTATAATCAAATTCTTGATCCTACAAGTTATACTAATTTAAAAATAATTGATGGTGTATGTTACAATATTTGTAGAGATGCGTGTTACGTTAGAGACTTAGAGTGTTAGTTGATGATGACAGAGAATATGTTGATGCAATAGAATAAGTAAGTCAATATGTGGCAGAAAGTAATTTGAGGAGATTGTTTGTAACGTTAAGAATGTCAAACTCAATTGCAAAATCATAGTTTCTTTGGTAAGGTGTGTAGAACCATCTGTCTGAAGATGCACAATTCAAGCTTCAACAACAATTGTGAATCTCATTTTTGAGATAAATTTCTTACAGCTTTTATTAAGATATAAAAGATTGCGTTTGATGTTAATATAGAAAAATATTTGTAGGAACAAAGGTCTTAATTCCCATAATGTCACTAACACCGTCATATCCAAGATTGCCTTTCAAATTCCAAATGAAGCAATTTCCTTTTATGCTATCTTATGCCATGACAATAAACAAAAGCCAAGGACAAACAATCTCAAAAGTAGGATTGTTTTTGAAAAGACCTGCATGTCTTTAACCATGACCAAATGTATGTAGTTGTTTCACGGGTTAGTAACCCAAGAGGTTTAAAAATTTTGATATGTGGCAAAAATATAACATGCCTAAGTACAACTAAAAATGTTGTGTACAAAGAAATCTTCAATTATATGTAATAAAATTAAAAAGTTTATCATTTCAAATTTATTAGGTTTTCAAACTATATATTTTTTCATCTGATTATATTATATTGTATATTCCATATACTATACATATGGCCGTGCATCGCACGGGTGTAACTACTAGTTATTTTCAATAAGCGAGAACTATTAAGAAAAATATTGAGGGAGGTGGTGGGCTCGGGGCGGGGGTGGGGTGGGGGGTATAACAGAAAAGATGGGAAACTTTTTGTTTTGTTTTTAATGAAATTATGAATCCGATAAAAGATAAGTTAATTACCGATTTCGTCTCTTGACTATGAGAATTTCACCAATTTAGTTTTCGATTTTTAAAATTTTTCAATTTAGTCTCCGATTATGCTTTTTTTAATTCAAAATGGTCCTAACCGTTAGGCGTCTGTTAACTCGGGACCAAATTGATAATTTTGTCATAGTCAAGGGACCATTTCAGTCATCACATACACCATTTTCTCCGAAAGTTAATTGCTGAAATGGTCCATTGACTATAGTAAAATTATCAATTTGGTCCCGGGTTAACGGACATCCAACGGTTAGGACCATTTCAGGTATTAAAAAAAAAACATAGTCGAGAACTAAATTGAAAAATTTCAAAAGTCAAGAACCAAATTGGTGAAATCCTTATATTCGAGCTGATGTACCAAATCAGTAATTAACTCATAAAAGATAATAAGATTGACTTACAATAGTAACATAATGAACATGCACTAGTGACCTGATGGACTTGTGATGCAGTACATGAATTGAAGCAATAATGATTAAATACATGAATTTCAAGAGACATGTAGTTTGGTGATTAATTTTATTAAAAACTTGAATTAGTTTCAAATATTCTTAATATTTGTAATTCTCTTTATAATTAGTTTACTTTTTTATGCATGTTTTTAATATTTGTAATTTTCAATTTTTTTAATTATCTATTTAAACATACTTTTGTATTGAAAATTTAAATTTGAATATCATTAAAACTCTTTGAGTTTGAATTATATTATTGTATTTTTTTGGTTTCTCTTGTCCTACATAACTTGTAATAGTAACTCAATGAATCTATATTACTACATGCATTAGTGACTCAGATCAATAGACTTATAAGTTGAGCCTATTAAAAAAAATGAAAATCATCAGCAGTCACTAAGCTAGTGCCTATCCTATTGGATAGTGAAGGCCACCAAGTAAGAAATAAAACAATCATTCATCTTCATAACCCACGTTTCCTGCATAATCATTAATTATCCCACTGGACCCACCATCACATTTTCCTACCACCATGAACTACATAACTCTATGAACCATGAATAAAATGTTGATTTTTAGTATACTAAATTACATTATTTGAGCACTTAAGATACAATATTTTGTATATTATATTATTATCAAAATAATGTACATTCAATATATAAATAACGAAAAAATGTATCTTTGGTCTTTGATTTATACTCAAGTTCTGACTCAATCCTTTAGTTATGACCGTATTCATTTTTGGTTCCTCAGTTATGAACGAAGTAGCGCATTTGATCCCCAACCGTTAAAATTGACGAAAAAATTATAAAATATTTAAATTTTGAAGGGTGAAGTAGGAAATTCACATTTTATTCTCCTTCTTATATCAAAGCTACGTTCACAACATTATTTTTCATTTCTTACCTTCTTATTTCAAGATTGTTCAATTCTAAAAGCATTTCAATAACTTTAGTATGACTTGTTAGGAACTTGGCTCTCGTATAACAAACTTAAGACTTAGCACAAACATAGAAACACTTGATCATTGTCTTCAGACGTGTGAAACACACTATCCTATCAAATTTCAATTTTCTTTGCTTAAGCAACAAAGGTAATTAATCAAATCAGAAATTTTGAGATACAAAATGATGTCAAATTTCTTTGCTTGCTTTTATGAGAAATTCACCAACGGAATAACATGAGATTTTTAGTATGTAAAATTTTTTCATATGCAGTAGTTTAGTTAGTAATCGTTTTTAGATGTTACAAAAGTTTTTAAAATTTTCATAACTGAATCTTAGATTCCTCATTCATTACTCTGGTTTTTAAGAAGACAGATCAGAGGAGGTGATTGATATATATATATATATATATATATATAAATATATATATATATATATATATATACAATTTTCATATATTGTCAGGATATACGATTCTAGATTAAGTTACCACAGAGCTTATGAAAGAATTTTACATACGTACTAAAAATCTAAGTTACTCCCTTGGTGAATTTGTCATAAAAATAACCTGAGAGATTTGATATCTTTTTGTATTTCAAAAGTTATGGTTTGATTACCATTATGTTTAGTCAGGGAAATAAGAAACTTTTCGGGTGGTATGTTTCACATGCATGAAGACAATGATCAAGTATTCTCTTGTTTGTACTGAATCACAGGTTTCTGATACGAGACTCAGGTTACTAACAAGTCATACTAAGATTATTGATGAATTGCTTTTTGGAGTTGAAGAACCTTGAAATAAAATGCTACGAAGTTGAAAATAATGTTGCAAAAATGGTTTCAATATAAGAAAGTGAATAAAATGTGAATTTCCTACTTTACCCCATAAAATTTTAAGTACTTTTAAATTTTTCTGTCAGTTTTAATGGTCGGGGACCAAATGGGCCACTTCACTCTGAGGGACTAAAAATGGATACGGTCATAATTCAGGGACTAAGTCACCACTACCATTATAATTCAGGGACCAAACTCGACATTTTCCCTATAAATAATATACATTTAGTATATTAAAATGTACCTTTTTATTCCTTGTGCACAGAAATTTTTTTCGGTGCTTATGAATACCGTAAAAATTTTGTTTTATCTATATGTAATACTACATCTATCTCATTTTATCTGTTCTACTTATTATTCCTTGGACAAACTAACTCTCTCTTCTTTGTTTATTTTCTTTAGTATTTTTTACTTATTTGTGTTTAATAATACTTTTAGTCTAGTTTCTAAATATATGAATTTTGTATACTAATATTAAACTTAATATTATGTAAAACTGAATTAAAAATAATTTCAAAGCCTCGTTAACTGAACCAAACATATAAAATAGGCAATTTATATCATGGACCCCATATAACATTGTGGACCCTGGATCAAAATGACGTCGTTTTGATATTTAAGCTTTAATTAACAGATTCTGTAGTTTCCCTTTTCTCATGTTTCAACACAAATTTTAATTTATTCTAGGTATAGAATCAATACTCTTAAGGTACAGAATTTCATAACACAAGACACATGTAATATATTTTACTTATTCTCATCGTACAGAAGATGTTGTATGTTACACAACTACTAATATATTTCATGTACAAAATCCATATGCTTAAGGTACAAAATTGCACAACATGAGACACAGAAACACATACCACAAGACACATAAATTCGTAAAATAAGACACACAATATGTTGTATGTCACACAACTACTAATATATTTCATGTACAAAATACATACGCTTAAGGTACAAAATTGCATAACATGAGACACAGAAACACATACCACAAGAGATATAAACAGGTTTTACAGTAAAATAACATCCATGTAACGTGAACTTAACAACAAACAGTCGCTGTCAAAATTAAAATTCAAAACGACGCCGTATAGGATCAGGGTCTATAGTGTAATGTGAATCCTGGTCCACGATATAACGATTGCATAAAATAAGATAGAGGGAGTAGATTTTAATTATGATGCATTACTACTAGGAATATTTGGGCTTTAACCCAATGTCCAGTGGCCAGTTCAATGACAGGAAGCCACTAGAGAGCTGGTTGAAGACTTAATGGGCTCGGTTCCATGTGAATCCCAATCGTTATATCCTACACCACGGCGCACATAGCACTGTGCGCCGCGCGCCTCCCAAAACGACGTCGTTTTGGGGTTGTGTTGGGAGGCGCGGTAGGAAGTTGCTGAGATTATGTGTATTCGTTCACAACGTTATGTGTATTGGTTCATACAGTTATGTGTATTTTTTATACAATTATGTACATCCGAATCAGAAAATTTGTGTGTATTATGTTAAGAGTTGATGTGTATTATGTTAAAAGTTTATGTTTATTATGTATTATGTTAGATTATGTGTATTATCTTTTAAAAAGAGTATGTATATTTTGTTATAACATTATGTGTATTCATGTATAACATTATGTGTATTCAAGTATAACATTATGTACATTCTTGAACAGCGGGTTTTTTTTTAAAGAAAAGCCTACTGCCATTCACTGGGGCGGGAAATTTCAAAAAAAAAAAATAATTAAAACGATGTCGTTTTGCATCTGGGCGCATAATGCAATGTACGCCGTGGTGTAGGATATAAATTGCCTGTGAATCCCACTTTCAGCAACATATATACGCTGCCACAGGACTGAAAGCAGGTTTCCTTGATTTTATAAAACTCGTTGGAAATATGGTTGAGACTTGAGAGTGAGTTTTGGGTGGCAAATTGTGCTGTGACACGGTTCCAAAACTGTTCATAATTATAAATATATAGTTTAAAAATTATGAACATATAGTTCTATAATTATAAATATAGAGTTGTGAACATAATTATAAGCATATAGTTTTGTAATTATGAATATAGAGATTCAATAATTGTGAATATGAAGTCCAAAAATTATGAATATATAGCTTTATAATTATGAACATATAGTTCAATAATTATGAACATAGAATTCTGTAATTGTGAATATAGAGTTTAATAATTATGAATATGAAGTTCTAAAATTATGAATATATAGCTTTATAATTAGAACCGTATTCACCTTGCAAGGTGGACACGGTTCCACAACATAACGATTGGTTTTGGGTCGAGTGGATTATTAGGCCTAGATTAAATGGGCTGGACATTAATTTACCAAATGCATATTAGGTGGACTATGGTTCACACAGAGTTAATTACCAAAAATGGTCCCTTGATTATAGCGAAAGTACCGACTTGGTCCTCGACTTTTTTTCTTGACCGATCAAGTCATCAACTATTCAATTTTTGACCCATATGATCCTTCGTCTGTTTAGGGGTTAAGTCGTCGTTTCTTTTGAGGACAAAATAGGACTTTTACTCTTTTATCCCATTCTCATATTATATTTAAGAGGAAGAAGATCCACTATCGTCTCTTCCTCCAATCGGCGGCGGCGATCGAATTGTCCGCTCCACCGGCCGGAAAGGCCGTCACAGCAAGGTCTGCACCGCCAGGAAAACTTGGGACCGCCATGTGCAGCTAAACACCACAATCCAGTTCAAAGATGTTCAGGACCAGCAAGCAGGCCTGAAAGAAGATGATCGAAGAAAGCATCTGGGATTCCATCGATCTCATCTTCCCTATCCCTAACCCTAATTTGCGATTTTAGCTTCCACCACAGTGACGCGGCTATAGCGAAGGATTTGGATGACTGTGAGTTTTGGCTTTCACCACAATTTCTCGCTAATGATGACCTCAAGAAGGGTGAGCCCGGTGCTGGGTTTTTGTACGGTGGGTTTCCGACGGGGGAGCTTGGGATTTGCTTTTTGTTGCCGCCGCCGCCTACGATATTTTGAGAATTGTCGGGGCGTTTCGCGTAGTGTTTGTAGAGGTAAAATCCGATAGCAGATAACACTCCCAAGGTGACCATCCCAACCGATAACGCAATTGCCACTTTCTTGACCGGCCGCGCTGCGAGGCGATTGGGTTCGACACTGGTGACTCATTCTGCTAAGCTGGCGGCGGCAGCTGTGGGTTCTGATCTGGACTCTGCTCACCGAGAACTTCCGGGACAAAGGGCTGCTCAGGGCTAGGCAATACAGGCTCAGCAAGCAGGCGGCGGACGTGGCGGAGGGGCCGAGTTTGTTCCTGCCGGCGGCTTTGAACCCATCGGAAACAGCGGCTGATGCAGAATTCTTTGCTATTTTCCGCCCCTGTATTGTATTCCGGCGTGAAAAATGTTGTGTCAACAACAAAAGACACAGAGTCAACAAATGGTGAAGGGAAAGACTCTAATGCCCTCAAATTCGAGACTGAAAGGACTATTTTGCCCTCAAAAGAAATGGCGACTTAACCCTAAACAGACGGAGGACTATATCGGTCATAAATTGAATAGTTGATGACTTGATTGGTCATGAAAAAAAAAAAGTCGAGGACCAAGTCGGTACTTTCGCTATATTTGACGGACCATTTTGGCAATTAACTCGTTCACACAACTATGTGGATTATACATAGAGTACATTATTTTTTTTTTTTTTATGTATAAGATACATTTTTCTTTATACGTAATGCTCATTATTTAATTTGAATGTGTACAAAATAATTTGAAAACAGCTCGAGGGTTAATGATTTAAATGCATCATGTTCACTATTTATATGCATAGAATTATTTATTTGAACATGTATAAACTCATTGAATGTTGATTATTTAGCTATGTATATTTTAAGTTCATTTGTGTTGTACACAAGATTCATTATTTGTAGAGCATAACTAGACTTATTTACCACAACCCATTTTCCTTTACTTATAAATCTAATATTCAGTACATTTAGATTCATTATTTGTATGAATGTATTTTGATGCATGATCTATACAGTTACATGGACCACGACCCACAATAAATTTTACTGTATATAACGACAAGTGTTCCCGCCTTTCAAAAAGTTTCTTTCTACAAAAAAATAAAATAAATAAATAAATAAAAAAATAAAAATTTAAGGTCGCTTCCTTAATTTTTTTTAAACCAATTGTTAAAATATATTTTCTAAAAAAGTTGCAAACAATTAATATTTATGTATGATTAAAAAAAATTTTGTTGTTTCCACCGCTACCGGTCGTTACTCCCTTATTTTTGCATTGTTGTTTCTCTTTGCTTTGTTTTACTGGCTTAATTTTGTTTGTAATTTCTGTGTTTATCATCTCGTGTTTTGACGAGTTTCTTCCTCTCGTTTACTTGTCAAGTTCTTTTTCATAAAACGTGAAACGATAAAACTGGTCATGGCATATTGAATCTCATCATGGTGACAAACATGACAATGAAAAAGAGACTCTTTTGAACTATGATATGCAGTTCAGCCCGATGAAGTTATTGTCAATGGATAGTAAAATGAAAATATTATTCAACTAGTATCAAGTCTTGGGTACGTTTGACTAAATCATTAATGAAATTTTAAATTCCTCCAAAGAATTCAGCTTCAAAGTTGTGAAATAGTTTGCAGATCAAGTTTTCTGTAGCATTGCTAGTGAGGATGTTTTTATGTCCGGCTGTAAGGAATGTTTGACCATTCCATCAATATTTATTGTAAACGTTTCAGCCTATGATTAATAAATTAGCTTCTTTATTTAAAAAAAAAAATTGTAAATGCAGATGTTTATATATTTTTATATTAAAAAATTTGTGCGTGATTGTTTAAAGATCTCAAATATATATATATATATATATATATATATATATATATATATATATATATATATATAGTATTACATTATAGTTAACACATAATTCTTTTTAATAATGGATCAACAAATGAAAAATCTTATTTTTTGAAAAGTATTTTAAAAATGTAATATTTAGGATTTTGAGTGAAAGTATAATATTTGTTGACTTATAAACAAGTATTTACTTGTCTCAAATGAGACAATAGCATTTGAGGGCTAAATATTTTTATGTGTAAAAAGAATTTAAGTTTTAATTTTTTGATTTATATAAATAAAATTAAAGAAAATATAAATTATACTGACATAACTTTCACATTACATTCGTGTATAGAAAGAAAAGTATACATTAATATAAACTGCAATAGCAAATAATTTACATATGAAAAGTTGTAATTGTGTTTTCTTGTTTGAGAGTTAATATACTTTTTTAAAAAATAATTTAATAGTGAAAACTGGTGTGCTAGTGGCTTTTCTTTTTTGTGTTTTTCTAATTCTCTCATTTCTGGATTTGGTGATACTTAGCTTACCAGCATTTAATTATTGTATTTATTTATTTCCTTCTCCTAACAGGGCGTTTGATTGGAGTGATTTTGAATTCCCTTCCCACTTAATTCCCACCTAATTCCAAAGGCCATTAAATTCCGTAGTTTGGTTGGAGGGAATTGCAATTCCTCCATTTTCATGAAATTAAAATCCCATGTCTCCCCTGGGATTTTAATTCTTGGGAAAAAAAGATAGTGATGAGTCAAAATTACCCTTTCATTTTTTAACCTAAAATTAATGTCTAATAACAATAATGGACATTTTTGACTTTATACTACTTATTCCCTTTCAATTCCCATGTATACCAAACATTGGAATTGAAATTCCCAGTAATTTTATTCCTGTCAACCAAACACTGGAATTTAAATTCCCAATAATTCAACTCCCATGGAATTACAATTCCTTTCCCACATAATTCCTCCCCTCCAACCAAACGGCCTGTAAAAGGTTGAATCCCAATCACGAGGACCCCCACACCCCAATTCGATAGAGCATTTGAGAGAATGTAAATCACAGTGATTTAATGACTCAGCAAACATGATCAAATACTTATGCGCACAAGAGTTCTACTCACTTTAAACATAATCTTAACATTGTTGCCGCCGAAGTTCAAACCTTAATATCTTCCTACAAATACTGACTACTGAACTATTGAGATAAATCCGAACTTCTATTTATTTATTTAACAATAACAATAGTTGTGGAAGCGCCAAGCACCTTGTGCACAGATGACATTCGAGTTGGATTCTCATATGAAAAGTTGTTAATTCGAGCTCCAGTGGAAGTGTTATTGACTCTTTGTGCTTTAGTACTTTGAGAAAGTAGTTATGAACAGATACTACACAAATAAAAAGAAAAAAAGTTGTAGAAGCGGTAGATGATCTGGCGAGCGACACGACGAGGGGGAGGGTTGATGGTGAGGGGTCCCCACGAGGGAATTAAAGAGCTGTTATAGGAGGATAGCATTAAATTTAGTTCGATAAATAGATTGTATCGCCAAAATTAAATTTTTTTATTTAAAAAATAAAATCCGAGAGGACCGGAATGTATGGACTGTGGAGCACGTGAGAGGTGGCAAATGGCAATGGCCCACAAGACGACTGAATTTCCGATAGTCTCACCGCATACCACATCGAAATTCCCCACGCTCTTTCACCATTTTGCTGTCACGCTCCCCTGTCCCCTACTATTAACTCAAAAATGATGGATATTTATGCTTTGCATGGTGCATACAGATGTCAAAACGACATCGTTTTATTAAAAAACGCGCGTCTTTCCTTTAAAGAAAATTCAGGTTTGATTCCCAGCAATAACATTATATTGTTCATTCATTCTGGAATTTTAGTTTATAGATTATGGAATTATAGTTCATTGATTATGGAATTATAGTTCATCGATTATGGAATTGTAGTTCATCGATTCTGAAATTTTAGTTTATAGATTATGGAATTTTAGTTCATTCATTTTGGAATTTTTAGTTCATAGATTAAATTATGGAATTATAGTTCATCGATTATGGAATTATAGTTCACCGATTATGGAATTTTAGTTCATATGTTGTTGCTTGGAATCGAACCTGATTTTTTTTTTTTTTAAGAGGAGACGCGCGTTTTATTAAAACGACGTCGTTTTTGCATCCGTATGCACCATGCATGGTGCATACGGATGCACGGCATAATTTGCCAAAAATGATACTCAATCGGTCATATTTTATCTGTCTTATTTATTATTCATCACTCACATTAATTATTTTTTTCATTGTTTACTTTTTTTTAAGAAATTTTAATTATTTTTAATTTGATCTTTTGTGTTCAAAAATATTTTTATTGTAATTTTTAAGTATATAAATTTTATATACTAATACTAAACTTAATATTATAAAAAATTAAATTAAAAATAATTTCAGTCAATCATCTTTAATTGAACCAACAAACAAAATGGAATGGATGAAATATATATGGCTATCCTTAATTCCTTATCCCTGAAATGATACTACTAGAAAGATTATATGGCTTTTGTGTCAAATATATATTTTTTAATTTAATTTTGTTACTTACATGTCTAGCAAATTTTCTATTTTAGAAAGCTTGCTAAAGGACAATGAAAGCTATCAAATGGCAACTTTACATTTTTCAAAAGTATTATATTTTTTTTATAAGTAACAAACACTTTATTATTGATCAATATTATATTTTTTCAACTACATTTTCATATTGATCCGACCCATATCTCGGCCGAGGAGGGTGACTCCCATATTAATTAACAACTATGAATATTCCGTATTTGTTATAGTATATGCAGTAAAAATGTGTCTCCTTTGACCCTGGGAGTATTGTACAAAACGTTGGCCGAATAGAGTATCGACAAAAGCGAGGCTGTTACTTAAAAGTAGTTATACAGAGCTTTTCAGAGTTTCCCTCCCAATAAACGCTGAAACAGAGGGGGAGACAGGCGGCGTTAATTACCACGACAATGCCGATCGCCGCCAACGCCGCCGCCGTTAACTTCCTTTCCGCACCGCGCTTTCTCGCCGCACCTCCCCCAATCCCCATCCACTTCCGCACCTCCTTTTCCACCATTAGTTCACTCTCCGTTCGGCCGCATTGTCTCGTACGCTCTTCAAACTCATCGCCCACCTCTAACCGTGGCGTCTTTTTACAGCTTTCAGTTGCGGGAGGCGACGGAGGTAACTGCAACGGCGGATGGAGCGGTGGACACGGAGGCGGCGGAGGAAACGATGATGATGATGGCGAAAACAGTAATAGCGGGGAGAATAAAAAGGAGACGTTAATGGCGTTGGGGGAGGCTGGGAGGTCATTAGAGAGCTTGCCTAAGGACTTGAAGGCGGCGATCAAGGACGGGAGGATACCCGCTTCTATAGTGCAGAGGTATTTGGAGCTCCAGAAATCAAAGTGGATGTCTTGGTTGCTCCGCCATGGAGGTTTCAAAGAGCGGCTCTTGGCCGATGATCTCTTCCTCACTAAAGTCTTTATTGAATGCGGCGTTGGTCTCTTCACCAAGGTAATAGACTAACATCACTTATGTGTCAAAAGCATGGTGCTGGATTTGTCCTTTACCAGTTTCCGTCAAATAATTTCTTAGTCATAGCTCTAATCTCTGATTAGAGCGGTAGAAATGGATTGACGGGGTGGGGTCTGTCTGGGCCCGTCATATTGCGGGGTGAATTATAAAGCCCGTCAAAATACGGGCTTAAAATAGGCCGACTCGCCCCGGCTCGCAGACCTTGGTGGAGGCTATCAAGCCTGCCGACCCGCCAAAGCCCATCATTTTGGTGGGGCGGGCTAAAAGCCCGTCAAAATACGGGTCATAAAATTCAAAGCCCACCCCGACCAATTGTTATATCCTACACCACGGCGCGTGTAGCACTGTGCGCCGCGCGCCTCCCAAAACGACGTCGTTTTGGGAGGCGCAGTAGGAAGTTGCTGTGATTATGTATATTTGTTCATACAATTATGTATATTTTTTATTATGTACATTTTTTATACAATTATGTACATTTTTTTTATACAATTATGTATATCCGAATCAGGAAATTTTTGTGTATTATGTTAAGAGTTGATGTGTATTATGTTAAAAGATTATGTTTATTATGTATTATATTAGATTATGTGTATTATCTTTTAAAAAACAGTATGTATATTTTGTAATACAACTATGTACATTCATGTATAACATTATGTACATTTTTGAACATGAGTTTTTTTTAAGGAAAATTAACCGCCAAACACTGGGTAGCGAAATTTCAAAAAAAATAAAATAATCTGGAAAGACGTCGTTTTGCATCTGGGTGCACAATGCAACACGCGCCGTGGTGCAGGATATAAATTGCCCACCCCGACCTTTTAGAGGAGCAGGACGGACTAGCTTGATGAGCTAAGCCCGTTTTGACGGCTCTAGCTTTGATACCACTTGTTAATTTAATCAAGTGCTTACCTTTAAGCAAAAAATTATAGTTAGTAGCAAAGACAATGCAACTTTATTTTCTTATATGGTCACAGATTTTCAAGAGTCAAGGTGTTAACTTGGCCTTTACCCGCCTCCACCAAACAAGTCTCACATTAAAAATGAAAATATAAGAGAATATATGAATTTATAAGGCTATGGGTTAAATTGCTAATTTATTGAATTCAATCATTTGTGCAGACTGCTGCTGAGTTTCAACGTCGCGGGGAAAACTTTTTTAATGAGTTAGACGTGGTTTTTGCAGATGTGGTATGAATACCATTAATAAGCATCGCATTTCTGTGAATCGAATTGAAGATTCTAACTTTTGCAGTAATTTAGAACATAATCTCGTAATTCTCACCCTTTCTGCATTATCCCATTATTTCGTGTTCGTAGGTAATGGCAATTGTTGCAGATTTTATGCTTGTTTATCTTCCAGCTCCCACTGTTCCTCTTCGCCCACCTATCCAACTCAATGCTGGGCGTATTGCTAAGTTCTTTCACAGCTGTCCAGACAATGCTTTTCAGGTTAAAAAACACCAAATTTTCCATTACTTACTAGTTTCTAGTGTACGTTATAGCAAAGTTTTTAAGAAAATGATCTGAGAACTGAGAAGTAATAATCTGATCCTCTATATGTTTGCATTGTAGGTTGCTCTTGGAGGAACATCGTTCTCTTTGCTGCAGAGGTTAGGCGCAATAGCGGTAAGAATTGAAGCATCTATAGTCATAGTTCATTCTTAATCTGATGTACAAAGTTTGGAGAGTTGCAGTTGATGCTAATTAATCTCGATCTGGATAATTAACTTTCAGAGGAATGGTTCAAAGCTCTTTGTTGTTGGCACGGCGTCCTCTCTGGTAATATACAATGTTATTTTTCTTTTAGTGTTAGGAAAACACGCATTTAACAAGTGCACATACCTAAGCAGTTCAAATAAAAAAAGTCAATAAATTGTAATCTTATATGATTATCAAGTTAACAGTGTCACTAACTTGGCTGGGTTGCGGAATCCCAGGTTGGCACAGTGGTGACGAATGCATTCATAAATGCACGCAGGGCAGTTGACAAGTCAGGTGCAGAGGAAGTAGAGAATAATAATAATAATAATGTGCCCATTTTATCAACTGCAGCTGCGTATGGTGTCTATATGTCAATTTCTAGCAACCTGCGGTAACATATATATATATATATATAACCTTATTAGTCTGATTATCAATTTAAATTTTTAGCTGAGACATCCATCTTAAACTAATGTAATGTACTGTGTGTAACGTTATTAGGTATCAAGTATTGGCGGGTGTGATAGAGCAGCGGATTTTGGAGCCATTGCTGCACCAACACAAGTCAGTACTGAGCGCAGTTTGCTTCGCTGTTCGGACAGGAAACACCTTCATGGGCTCATTATTGTAAGCTAAGATTTGTAACCCTCAGCTCCATTTCTTACACAAATTAAATCAGTTGATGATGAGAACTAAAAAAGGTTGTTTCACGTGCAGGTGGGTTGATTATGCACGCTGGATAGGACTCCAGAAGAGTGAAGAAATCCAGGCTACTACATGATGATGACAAGTTTGCATGGCTTTAATTTTCAAGAAACCAGCAGGGAGAATCAGTACTGCTTCCATTCTTCGGATTTAATGAAGATAGAGTTAAATTGTAAAAATAAAATATATATGCAGATTGAATGAGATGAATGACTTTTCGATTCCATCATCATTCCATACTGAGAGCATATGATTTTAATTTGATTCCATTTATATTATATTCTGTATGCCTTTCAAAAGACAGAATGCATGTATCATAGGAGACAACTAACTAAGCAATAACCTCATCTCATCTGTCGCACATTCTCTATATTTCTCCTGTTTATTTTCAAATAATTACTCACTTGGCTTTCTCAATCGTAAACACCAATCATTATTGTATGGACCATGGTCCACACAACTTGTGTGGACCATATTTTGTCTACTGTAAAATAATGTACATTCAGTACAAAAATAATGTACATTGTATTCAGAAGATGTACATTATTTTTGTTCTGAGTATACATTATATTATATAATGTACATTCACTACAAAAATAATATACATTTAGTATATTAAAAATGTACTTTTTCTTATGGTCCACATAACATTGTGTGGACCATGGTCCATACAATAATTTGCCCGTAAACACACGGTCGAGCTCGTTTAATCCGTTTTAATTTTTAGTCGGGTTAGATTGGAGGTTTATCTAACGCGGGCCATCCGGACCTGGCCCGTATAACCCGTGAGGGTATCCGGATTGGCCCATGTAAGTACCCCCAAATTTATATTTGTATTAGTATTTAAAAATGTTGTTGATTATTATGATCAAAACTCATAACTTTTCAAGTTTCAATCAATCAAGTATTATTAAAACTAACTAAAGACACTTGTTGAATATTTGTACGGGCCGTCTCCTACGCCTTGCGAGCTGCCTAGCCTACTCTGCGAGCCAATTTTTTTTTTTTTTTTCAATGCACGCTGGGCTATGTCCATTACCCTGTAGGCCTAGGTGAAGATTCGCACGCCGGGCTGTGTACCATACCCTGCAGGCATTGCAAGCGCCATACGAGGTGTGGGCCACCTACCCTGCTCTACAGACTTTGTTGTTGTTGTTGTTGTTGTTGTTGTTGTTGTTTCACGCTGGGCTACGTATTTTGTCCTGCAGACCTAGGAGAAAATTCGCACGCCGGACTGCGTACCTTACCTTGCAGACCCAAGTGAAGATGTGTACGTGCCACCTCCTACGCCTTGCAGGCTGCCTACCCTACCGTGCAGCCCGATACTTTCTTTCCTTCGATCCTTTTTTTTTTCCTCTCCTAGGCGCCTACCCTGCATGCAGGCCCAACCGTAATTTTTTTTTTTTTCTTCTCTTGGGACGCCTACCCTGCGTTGCGGCCCCAACACTAAAAATGAAAGGGGGCGAAGAGTAGTAAGAAAATAATAAAAAGTGTTCTTTTTATTTCCTTCTAAAGCTTCCTACGAATCCAATCACAATTTTTTTCTCTAGGCCGCCAATCGTGCCACTACAAGAAAAATGCACATAGACAACGATTTTTCACCGTTGTCGTAGCGGTAAAATTTCTGTTGTTGAAGCCAGTGTTGTTGTAAGTCCCGCGTATAGACAACAGTTTTTAACCATTGTCTTTTTTAGAAACAACAATGGTTTATGAATCGTTGTCTATTAAGTGTTGTTGAAACTGGTGTTGTTAAAAGTCAAGCACATAGACAACGATTGGTGCTCAACCTATTTTGTAACCGTTGTTTTTGTAGTGTTCTTAAATACAACACACAAACAACAACGGTTAAATAAAAATCGTTGTCTTTATAAAATAATAATGCGCAAAGGCAACGGTTTTATAAAGCCGTTGTCTTTTTAGTGTTGTGTATTCAAGTACGCTTAAAGACAACATACCAAAGACAACGGTTAAATAAAACTGTTGTCTTAAAAAAAATAAAGAATGTGCAACGACAACGGTTGTATAAAATCGTTGTCTTTGTAGTGTTGTGTATTCAAGTGCTATTAAAGACAACACACAATTGACAATGATCAAATAAAATCGTGGTCTTTTAAAAAAAAAAAATAATGCGCAAAGACAACGGTTTAAAAAAACCGTTGTCTTTGTAGTGTTGTTTATTCAAGTACACTTAAAGACAACATATCAAAGACAACGGTTAAATAAAACCGTTGTCTTAAAAAACGCATATAGACAACGGTTTAAAAAAAAAACCGTTGTCGTTGTGGTGTTGTCATTTCTCAAAATGCACAAAGACAACACACTTATAACAACGGTTAAGTAAAAATTGTTGTCTTTGACAAAAGTGTTGCGTCAAAGACAACGGTTTTGGACCAAACTGTTGTCTTTTATACAAAAGACAACACTTTTGTTAAAAAATGTTGTCTTTCTAGTATTGTCTATGTGCATTTTTCTTGTAGTGTGCTTTCTGAGCCCAAGGTACAAAATGAACCTGAAAAATGTTTTATTATCTCCTTGGGGTACCTACCTAGTCTGCGAGCCCATTTGGGTGTTATTGTTTATTGTAACATCTCTTGTCTAGATTGCGGAGCCTCCAACTCGCATCAGGACCACTTATCATGTCTACAGGCCCACTACCGCGTCCATTTTTATGTTTTGGTAGTTTGCTTAGCCTGCAAGCCCAACCAGAAATATATGTTAATATTTTTCAAATGTAGATAATGTCTTTCCTTACTTCCCCGTCCTGCAGCTTGCAAGCCCACCAAGGTGCTGTTATCCGATTCAGAGCTGCGTACCCAGCTTGTGGGCCCTTAATGGTTGGGGTACAATCGATACTCTCATCGATGAGCTCATTGTGAAAAGGGTTCGGGCTCCCTCCATGACTTGTTCCCTCATTTCGGCACTAGTTGCGGCCTCAAACACCTTGCACTGGGAACCAGCCCCTCTTTGGCAGTGCCATCCTCCCAGCTCGTTGTGTGTTGAGTCGAATAAGAGGATGATCTCATTGAGTGTTTGGGTCAGCGATCGGCTATCGGGCTGCACATCACCCTATTGCTGCCTAGCCCATTCACCAATGACGTTCGTTGTCTATTGTGCTAAGTGTTGAATGCTATGTCTGACCTCCAGGTGACCTTAGTTGGTTCTTCCAACGATAATTTCTCTTTTGATGGCTAT
The DNA here is from genome assembly GCF_001879475.1 of Ipomoea nil. Taxonomy (NCBI): domain Eukaryota; kingdom Viridiplantae; phylum Streptophyta; class Magnoliopsida; order Solanales; family Convolvulaceae; genus Ipomoea; species Ipomoea nil. The sequence goes on from NW_017619075.1 coordinate 1,407,408, forward strand.
AGTGCTAGTTGGACCTCTCACGTGTTATGGGTAAAGAACCGACCCTCGTGAACTGAACCGACCCCTACTTTGTTGGCTAAGGCGTTCTTGTGGGTCTGGGAGCATTGTTTTGTGACTCGGTCATTTCATCATATCTTATCTTTGATTGCGTAAAGGGAAAGGGTAAAACGGGTATAAACTATGAATGCGTTCTTTTCGTAGCGATCCCCACAGACGGCGGCAATGATGGTTTTATCGTGATCGGATCCACCATAAACGGGTATAGATGTACATAACGAGGGGTAGGAAAATATAGTTTTATTGCTCAGGGCGCTAGGTCCAAAAGAGTACATACAAAGCTTGAGATCACTGTCCCAAAACGGCAAGCGAAATAAATAAATAATACTCCCTCCGTCCCGAATTATGTGTCTTACTTTGCATTTACACGGATTTTTAGGAAGCAATGAAAAGAATACTAGTTTTCCTATTTTACCCCCAACATGCCATGTGATGATTTGACCCTTCTATCACTTTATACTCAAATCACTTGTACTACATAGTACAAAGTACAATAAATTAACTCAAAAGTATGAAATGCACATAAGGGCAAAATTGGAAAAATAGAATGATAGTAGTGTTTAATTTAGGAAAGTGGACAACATTTTGGGACAAACTAAAAAGGAAAGTAAGACAGGTAAAATGGGACGGAGGGAGTACTAGCTATAGTCCAAATAGTGGACTAGAAATAATAATGTTGTTGCTATGAATCAAACCCTGGGTATAGGTTGAAGGTTAGGATCACAAGCCACTAGACCAGGGGAAACTTAGTGAACAAAATGATGTTTTTAAAGGAGCGGCAAGAGTGCTTTATATATAGTGTTGAAGATCTTTAAGATGTTTGACAACTGTAGAACATCGGCTAGTCTTTATTCTTGGTCACACATTTGTTCCCCCCTCCCCCTCCCATTCCCACTACTTTGCTTCCAGCGCAATTCCCATACATAAGTGGAGCTTCATGTCATCCTATATACAAGATAAGTAGTGACTTGGTGGATTGGGGCGTGTGTTGTCTTGTGGAGGTCGCGAGTTTGATATCCCCTGGCAAAACCTCTAATTCTTAGCTTATTTTGCTCCAGGCTTCATTCTTTCCTTAACCCAATATTTTTATTGGGCCAACACACCATCAATAAATATGGACACCCCGCTTGAGCTAAGACTTTCCCAATAAAATGGATAGCGAGGTCCCATAGCCCCATCATACACAATGCAATTTCCCTACATATTATCTTAGAGGTAGTACGTGAGTTAGGTTATAATACTTTAAATTGTGCTCATAATGGATTTAGGCTTTTCTCCTAATACAAGAACTGCCTCGCAGATTAGGGATTTCACGAACTGCGTTAAAAGCTTTTGTACAAGAATTACTATTCTAAAACGATCCTCACAAAATTTCACCTATCTTTAATTTATTGCAATATAATAATCATTTTAATGTTAGAAAAATACATTTGACATTTATTTTCATGCAATAGGTTTATCTTTGATAGTAACTAAAAATATTACTCATTGTGTTCCATTTTATCTGTTATACTTATTATTCATTGGTCAAACCAATTCTTTTATTTTTTTTATTTATTTTCTTTAGTATTTCTTACTTATTTTTAAATTTGATTTTTTGTGTTTAATAGTAATTTTAGTATAGTTTCTAAATATATAAATTTTGTATACTAATACTAAATTTAATATTATGAAAAATTGAATTAAAAATAACTTCAGTCAAGCTTCGTTAATTGAACCAGACACATAAAATGGTACGAAGGGAGTACATCATACACAACATGAACTCGTAGCAACATTATATTTCACGACCAATCATGTCTAGCTAGCGTCTATGCTTTCCAATTTTCCATTAGCCGAGCCAAAACATAATTAATTAATCACTTGGTGTAATTCTCATATATTTTGATGGTGAATCAAATAATTTTCTAAACACACCATTATTTATCCCATTATTTATGGTATATATATATATATATATATATATATATATATATATATATATATTGCAGTGATGATTGATGAAATAAGGCTATTTGAGAAGAAAATTAAAGTATAGTTACAGCTTGACTACTAGTTAAGCAATGACCTCAGTTAACAAACATTCTCTATATTTGACTTTCAAACCTTCCTCACCATCTGAATGAATAACGTCACAACATTCACATTTGTCCATCTGAAACAATAACACCAAAGTACCAAAATATTAGATTACGTATTTATGCATGTTAGGTCGTGAGTCGTAACTCTAATAGTTTTGAAGAAAAAATGTAATAGATTTACATGTGCTAGTGAAATAAAAAACATTTGTTGATTTTTTTTTTCTTTAAAAAAGAGCTAACCTTAGGACGCTTTGTCGATGGCGAGTAAACTTCAATCGTCGAAACATAAGCAGCCGAATGGTTGCCGCTAGACGAACACGCCGGCAACCCTCTCTCCGACGATCGGAGATACGTCATAACCACCCCATCTTCCTTGGTTCGGTTCACCGTTTTAAGGAAGAAAACGTGTGGCGCTTCGCAAGGATCCTTAGAAGGAAGCCGAGTGTTGAACATGTAAAGCGGCAGGTGATGCTGATCCCCTGCCCATGGCTGGAACGTTTCGATCGGCATTTGTAGGTAACTCCGGCGATGAATCTTTTCATAAATGTGAATTGAGTATCCCCACGAAACGGAAACCGACCAGTTGCTTTGTCGGTGATAGCAAATGGTCTGCTGCAATATTCGGGTCTGGTCGTGTTCCGCCGATTTCACCAAATGCTTCGCCGATTGGAATCGGTCCATTGCCGGAAAGATGGGCTCTACCGCATCAAGATGATGAAGGGATAGCAGTGGAAATTTCGGATGGGACGACAGAAATCCAGACAGGTCCCCACGTAAATCAATCTAGTACAACCCATGAACCCAAAAACCATGGTCATAAGTCGTGATCAATGCGGTGAAAATGCAATTGTTATATCATAGATCAGGTTATTCAAAAATCATGTGTTAGTTTACTGTTAACACATTATGTACTAATAGTTAACAATTTCTGAACTTGTTAACAAATTGGAGACACATAACTTGTTAATTATAGACACATAATATGATAACTATTGATACATAAATTGTTAACTGCAAATACAAAATAGCAGGTTAATTGCAAACACATAAGATGTTAGTTAACATGTTATGTGTATGCACTTAACATATTTTGTACTTGCGGACAGTTAATAATTTATGTATTTGTAGTTATTATGTTATGTGTCTTCAATTTGTTTATATGTACATAAATGATTAACTGCAGGTACAGAATGTGTTAACTGCAAACACATAGGGAGTGTTTGGTAAATATCTGTTAGCTGATTGAGTTAGTGGTTAATAACATTAGCTGATTGTAGAAAAGTGTTTGGTAAATTAGTTGTTAGCTGTTAGCTGATAGCCGATTACATGCAAAATGACTTTTCTTATAAAGCTTATTGAAAAAGCAACTTTTTGAATTTTAGCATTTTGGAGCAATAAGCTGTTACAAAAAACTAATTAATCAAACACTTATCGTCCGTTTGGTTCCCTAGAAAATATTTGAAGGAAATGAAATTCAAATTCCATGGAAAACAATGCAAATTATCAGGAAAATATATTCCATTGTTTTGTTGGTGGAAAAGAAATTATGAATTCCATTATTTGGTTGGATTTGGAATGATAAGGAATTATGAATATAAAGACCAATATGCCCTTAAAAATAATAGTGATAGTGATAATAATTTTTTATTTTTTTTAAAACGAGTGATAATAATATATACATGTGTAATTAATAAACTTTGATGAGGGTAAAATAGTTCAATTGTGTTATACTTTCTTCCCAAATCATTTGGAAAACAAAATGTCAATCTTTTGCTCAGGTTTTGTTTTCCTTCACTTTCCGGAAGTCAAATTCCAATGGAAAATATTTTCTATCCAATCAAACAACATAAAACAATATTTTCCTCTACTTTTAGGAAAACCTTTTCCATGGAAAATGTTTACCATCCAACCAAACACCCCCTTATTAATTGTTTAGCTAATAGTGGTTAAATAAGCCAAATTTAACTGGTAACCTAACTATATTACCAAATAACGCCATAATCCTAGTGGGTACAAATGTATTGAACGTTGTACTGGTCAATCAAAACAATTTGTACTATCAAAGTGGGGGGTGGGGGGGTTTCTTGTGCGCAGTGAGTAAAGGTCTAGCCTCTGTGGTTCATGTTCAGTTGAGTTACCATGATTTACATCATCCTAAATGCCGTGTCGGGTCAGGGTGTACGAAGCCTTTAGGGTTAGGGTTCGGCCTAAAAAAAAAGGAAGAATAACAATTTGTACTAAATTGACTAGTCATGTTTCGTGGGGAAGTGGATCAGAGAAAGTATTGATAAGCAACAAAAAAAAAATAAAAAATCATTTCATTACAAATTTATAACAATATTGAACACTAAAATTTATAGTAATAGAATTATTCAAATAAAATATTTAAAAATATAATTACTAGTTACATAAAATAAAAAAATATTAATAATATATATACAAAATTATATTGATATAATGTTACTATGTTAGGCATAAAGCAAAGAGCTATTATTTACAATAACAATTTGCAACGTACTGCAAACAACAATAAGGTGCTACTGCTTGCAGCCCCAAATTACTGTTGTGAATAGTAGTTCGCTATTCGTAGTAGCTTGTTGTTAATAAAACGAAAATAAAAAATATATTATATGAATATAAACATAAAATGAATAAAAATCAAAATATACATGTATTTATATGAATATTATGAAACATATAGTAAAATTTGACGGTGATAGATGAAAAATTTGTTTTGTCTATGTATTTAGGGAAAAAAAGTTCTTGGAGAAAGTTTAGAAGTTAGGGAGAAAATTAAAGTTTGTAGAGAAAGTTTAGAAGTTAAGGTTAAAAGTTCGTAGAAAACAAAAATCAAAATATAGAAGCAATAATGAAGTAAAAGTAATATTATTTTGAATTTTTAGAAGAAGATTGTAAAGTTTAGGAGAGAGAAAAAATTGGTAAGGTAGGTATGAAGAAAATGCAAGATAATGAAGAAAAAATAATATATTGAATTTAGGTATAAAGTTTATAAAGTTTACTAGTTTTTTACGCGCATTGCGCGATTGGGATAATGCCCAATGTTTTTTTTTTTTTTTTAAATAAGTACTTTAAAGTATATTAAGGCAGGATTATATTAAAATTGTTCATGCATAGATAATTGAAGGTTGAATTTGCGTATTTAAATAGATAATTCTTCTCCCAAAGGTTGAGTCCCCAACCCCAAGGGCCCCCCACACTCCGACCCGACAGAGCATTGTGGGAAGTTGTAAATCATGGTGACTCAATGGTTCAACAGACAGGGCCAAATGCTGATACGCACAATGAATCTGCCCACTTTGGACATAATTCCCGCACTGCCGCCGCCGAGGTTCAAACCTTCGTCTCTTCTCCCAAATACTACCCACTAAACCATTGAGCTAAGCCCGTGCGGGTTAAATAGGTAATTCTAAGTTTACAAATGCAATATAATATAGTCAAGATTGATTATAATTGTCAATAAAATAATTGTATAAGTATAGTTGAAACCAAATACGGGACATAAGGGAGAACAAATAAAAATTAGGACATAAAATATTAAATATATACTAATATTGTTTGAGGAGATTCCGACATTAGGATTTGTGGTTAAGTTCTATTAAGACTTTAATATTAGAATTAGATTAATGGTGTAGTTATAATTCTATATTAGACTTTAATATTAGAATTAGACTAACGGTGAATTAACGGAAAAGTTAAATGCATAATCATATAATTAAGGATAAATTAGAAAATCTTAAAAGAAAAAATTAAAACCTGAACAATATGAATCATTCATTTGATTTAATAATTTGGCCGTCATTTTTTCTACCCAATGTTAATAATTAAATAAATTCGCTGGTCAAATCCGCTAACATTAACCGCTAACTGCTGATTGTCAAACAAGGACATTGCGAGATAGTTCTCACTTCAATTTGTTGTGTGATTTGAATACTCTCGTTGTCACAAAATCTCTCAAGTAGTTAATATGGTTGGCTTTATTAATTATATTTTTTCTTAATTTTTTCATGGTATTAATAAAATACTTGGTAAATAAATATATAGCATTATTTTGTATTATAACTTGGATATTTAATTAGAAATATAGTGCACAAAAAAGATAATTGATAATGTAGTGAATATAATCAATTGATGAATTTGAATGTAAAAATTTTTACATTTGAGAAAAATAAAGACAATATAACTAATGAAAATATTTCTTTTAATTAATTTATTGATAATTAATAAATTTTTTTTCACTGAATAAAGACATTGTAAGGATAATGTAGCGAATATAATCAATTAATAAATTTGAATATAAAGAATTTTTATATTGAAGAAAAATAAAGACAATATAACTAATACAATTATTTCTCTTATTTAATTTATTGATAATGAATAATTCTTTTTTTTTTTTTTGGAATAAAGGCTTTGTGGACACATAATTCTAAATTAAAGAAATGCATATGTATTATTTTTTGTTGTAACTACTAAATTATTATTTATATAATCTACTATACTAATAAGAGCCTAAGAGAGTTAGGCCTATAATGGGTAGAAAAAATGGCGGTCACAGATTTTAATCAAATGAATGGCTCAGATTAATTAAAAGATTGATCAAATTTAAATTTTACACTAAAATTTCCTAAAATACCCACACATTGTTACTAATTCCGTTAAAATTTTAAGAATTTCCGTTAGTTCACCGTTAACTTACTCATAGATTTCAATAAAAAAAAAAAAAAAAAGGTCTTAGGTTCACCGTTAACTACTAAATTATTATTTATATAATAATTTAATAAGAGTAAAATAGAGTACTAATTATGCCAACTTTGGACATAATTCCCGCACTGTCGCCGCCGAGGTTCAAACCTTGGTCTCTTCTCCCAAATACTACCCACAAAACCATTGAGCTAAGCCCGTGCGAGTTAAATAGGTAATTCTAAATTTACAAATGCAAGATAATATAGTCAAGATTAATTATAATTGTCAATAAAATAATTGTATAAGTATAGTTGAAACCAAATACGGGACATAAGGGATAACAAATAAAAATTAGGGCATAAAATATTAAATATATACAAATATTGTTACCGTTGAGACCTAAGACCTTTTTACTCTTATTAATTAGTACTCTATTTTACTCTTATTAAATTATTATATAAATAATAATTTAGTAGTTAACGGTGAACCTAAGACCTTTTTTTTTATTTTTTTTATTTTTTTTTTATTGAAATCTATGAGTAAGTTAACGGTGAACTAACGGCAATTCTTAAAATTTTAACGGAATTAGTAACAATGTGTGGGTATTTTAGGAAATTTTAGTGTAAAATTTAAATTTGATCAATCTTTTAATTAATCTGAGCCATTCATTTGATTAAAATCTGTGACCGCCATTTTTTCTACCCATTATAGGCCTAACTCTCTTAGGCTCTTATTAGTATAGTAGATAGTAGAAATAGGGAGAAAAAATACAGTTTAAATAGAGTGAGAAAACCTTCAAGCTGGTAAAAAAAAAAATTGAAATCTTGGGATTGATGGTTTGATTTCAACTATTTATATTTGAAAATGAAAAAATCTACAAAAGTCTTAAAATTAAAAAGTCTACACAAATTCATAACTTTTTGAATATCACATGACTTTTAAAGACTCTAACCATATTGCTTATTTTATACTCAGATTAATTCATGTTTGCACCAGTTTGGTGAAATTAAGTAGCAAAGCATTAGTACGTCATATGGATTATTTTGAACTCTTAGACTTAGATGAGATTGTACAACCACTATCCCAACCAAACTGGTTAAACAAAGAAATTAAAATTTGTACATGTATATATATATATATATATATATATATATATATATACAGTAATTAATTACCTGATGAATCCCCTTCAAGGGGGAAAAATTAACTCCAAGATCAGCTATGCAAAGCATGGTAATAAGATCGGCAGATGTGATGTGTGCATATCCCCTCAGGCAACTGTCCATGTCGTTGGACAAAGCTTCCGCCAGAGGGTAACTGAGAATGAAGCCGGCGCCGCCGAAGCCCTGGTTAAAAGAGAACCAGTAGTTGGACATCACAAACTCCGATTGACCCCCAAAGTAATAGTAATTTGTGTGATCATATTGCGCCAAAACATCAACCATATTCTCCACGAAGAACACAGAATCGTCGTCTCCCATCACCACCCACCTCACCCCCTCGTGCCTCTCCCTAAACACCTCCATTATCCCATGCACCATGCGCGCCATGATCGGGGCCACGTGCTTCGTCTCTTGGACCATCTGGTTTATATCGTCTGAGACTCTGTACGGCGGGGAAGACGGCGACCAAGGGAGGAGATCCCCGGTGGGCGCCACGTCGAGATAAAGGAAGCCGTGGGTGACGCCGGGCCGCCACCATGACTCGATGTAGGCCTTCCGGTGGTGCCATGCCTTCTCGGAGCCGATAAGGCCGAATAGTAGGTGGTTGATGTTGGTCGGAGATTCATTTTTTCTGCTCAACTCCGCCACCTCCGGCGATATCAGTACCCCTTCAGGAGGTGAATAAATGGGGTTTTTGAAGAGAAAAATGGAGGCCAAGTAGAGAACCACACCGGAAATCAGAACGGCCTTAAAAAGCTCAGCCCCCAAACACTTGTCATACCAAGAGGCAATATTCCCTCTCATTTCTGGAAATTTTAATTTGGACCAAAACGAAGAGCCAGTACGGGAAAATTTTAAAACTGATCGAAACTATAAAAAAGTTTCTTTTGAAAGCATAAAAAAGTTTGAGATAAGGGTTAAAAAAGTTAATTGCACACTTTTAATAAGTTTAAGGGTTCAATTGAATGTGTTTTTTTTTTTGTTAGTTTGAGAGCCTAATTACACCTTGATATATAGTTAGAAGGTTTATTTGACCCTTAAGAGTTGAAGTAAATTGCAAGCCTCTGGATATACTCAAAAGTCAAAACATTGTATAAGCTACTAAACTGGATGGCACACTATGTATATAGATATCATATATGGAATTGAAGTTAATTAGTTAATGATTGTTGACAAATTGTACGATAGACTAAGTCCACCTAAATACATTCTGGACCACAGTACAAAATAACAATCAGATTATGTGTCTACAGTTAACATGTTATGTGTTAATATTTAATAAATTAATTGTAAGTACATGCATAATATATTAAATATATACACATATATACATAATCTGTTAATTGTAGTAGATACATAATTTATTAGTTGAAGGTATATAATATGTTAACTGCAGATACATGATCTGAATGTCGTTTTAAATTATGGTCCACGATCATCATTAAAAGTGATGCTAAGGAGATTATTGATTACTTGTAGTAAGGAAGCTAGGATGGGCATTCGTGGTCCTATCACTAATGAGTGCCTTCGGTGGCTTCAAAAGGATTGGCAAACGAATTTTAAACATGTGCTTAGAAAGCAAAATCATGTGGCTGCCTTCATGGCTAAATAATAATAATAACAATAATAATAATAATAATAATAATAATAATAATAATTATTATTATTATTATTATTATTATTATTATTATTATTATTATTATGGTCCACAATATATGTGGACTTGAGCCTGCCAAAAATTTTGACCATCTTTTGTATGGTTTACAGTTCTTTGATACACCATCTGTTGCCATTACGTCTAAACTTTTTGCTAATTCCATTCATGCTATTTAGTCTAGATTTTTCTAGTTAATTTTTTTTTTTTTTTTTCAACCAATTCTCTCTTCTTTTTTTTTTTTTTCAATTTTTTTTTTAAGTCAAAAGGCTTATTGATATTCAAAGATTGGCTTAAAAAGCCTTTATTGACATTATTAGTTTTGTACGCTCATTGCACGATTGAAATAATGTCCAATATAATTTTTTTTTAAATAAGTACTTTAAAGTATATTAAAGCAAGATTATATTAGAATTGTTCATGCATAGATAATTGAATGTTGAATTTGCGTATTTAAATAGGTAATTCTAAGTTTACAAATGCAAGATAATATAGTCAAGATTGATTATAATTGTCAATAAAATAATTGTATAGGTATGGTTGAAACCAAATACGGGACATAAGGGAGAGCAAATAAAATTTATGGCATAAAATATTAAATATATACTAATATTGAAGAGCTAAGTGCTGATTGCCAAACAAAGACATTGCGAGGTAGTTTTCCACTTCAATTTGTTGTGTGATTTAAATACTCTTTTTGTCAATAAATCCCCCCAAGTATATGATTGACTTAATTATATTTTTTAAAAACAATTATTATTATTTTCTCAAAAAAAAACAATTATTATTATTATTATTATTATTATTATTATTTTTTTTTTTTTAGAATTTATGAAAGGGGAATACCCAAGGACATTACAAAAGGGAGCTGTCTAGTTGGCGCCAAATTGGTATGCCAAATCTGTCCTCTTCAAGGGTCTGCTCGAGTAAGTCCGGTGAGGTTTCTAAGATTCTTAGGCCTGTGGTTGGCCCAGCTGTTTTGGCCAAGCAGTCTGCTGCGGCGTTTTGTTCCCTTGGCACATATGATACCACCCATGTCGGGATCCTCCTGAGTTCACGTTTACAAGCATGAATGATGTTGTTTGTGGTACTGCCAGTTCTCTCGTTCCGGTTCACATCATTTACCACGCTCAATGCGTCACTTTCGAAGCACACCTTCTTCAAACCAAGTGCATTTGCTAGCTGGATCCCTTTTAGCAGCGCCTAGGCTTCGGCAGACTCAATTGAACAGGTCCCCACAACATACGAAAATCCTCTAATCCAAGAGCCTTTCTCATATCTGATCAAACCCCCACACCCAGCTTGGTTCGTGCTGGGGTTGTGGCATCCATCTATGTTGATCTTTACCCGCCCTGGTGGGGGTTTTGTCCATTTGAATAGCCTCCAGCTTCTCGTTGGTGTCCTTGACCCGAACCTCTCATTCTTGTCAAATGCCTCATTAATCTCTTTTGCTTGCTTGTCAATCCAGTAGATCTTTTGGGTGGTCTCATAGTTCTTGCCGTTGAAGATTCTGTCATTTCTCCATTTCCAAAGCCACCACAATGCGACAGCAAAAATAATCCTGTTGTTATGCTTACGTCTGTTGCATCTCCAGCCTTCGACCCCTGCATCAAACCACTCCACAAAGGGTAAGCTTCGTATACTGTTATCCAGAGTAGGTACTAGAGCATCCCAAATTTGTCTAGCGACTGGGCATGTTCGTAGGATGTGTTCGGTTGATTCTACCACGTCGCTGCAGAGATCACACTTGTCATTGTGTGTAAAGCCTCTCTTGGCTCTATTCTCGTTTGACATTATTCTATTATGTCTTACTAGCCAAAGGAAGGACTGGATTCTGCTTGGGATCTTCAGGTTCCAGATGTTGCTCCACTTTCGCGATCCTGGGGCCGGCTGGTGGCTGGCTAGCATGGAATACGTCGAGGAAACAGAAAACTCCCCAGAGTTTTCGGGACCCCAACCAGTGGTATCTTCCATTCCCTCATCAATCAAAATGAATGCCGCTATTTTGTTCAGAACCTGAGGTGGCAGAAGGTGGTCGAACTCATCCCACTTCCAACCTGTGGAGTCGTCCCAGTACTCTGAAACCTGAGCGTAAAGCGTTGGGAGGGGTAGGTTGATAGCGATGAACTCAGCCAAGGGCCGTTGGTCGATCCATGGATCGAGCCAAAACCGTGTATTCCTACCGTTTCTGACGATCTTCTTAAGTCCCTTATTGAGTATTGGAGATGCTCTGAGAATTCCTTTCCAGGCATTCGTCATGGCCGTTTTGGGTTGCCATGTGTTAGGATCCATACTCTGTACTCCATATTTTGCTCTCCTGATCTGGGTCCAGAGCCCCTCTTTTCCCATTTGGATCCTCCACTCTAATTTGACCATGAAGGCCAAATTCATACTGTCTAGCTTTCTTATTCCTAGCCCTCCATCTTTCAAGTCTCTAGTAACTGTCTCCCAGGCCAATAGGTTGCATTTTCTTTCTCCAGTAGCACCTCCCCATAGGAAGTTACGAACCAGTTTCTCAATATTTTCAAGCACCCCCGCAGGTATCACCGTAGATTGCATAGAATAGATGGGGATTGCAGAGAGGACGGATTGGGCAAGTACCCTTCTTCCCGCAAATGAGAGTGTCTTCATCTTCCACCCTGATAACCTGCTTTTAACTCTGTCAATAAGTCCCTGGTACGATTCTTTTTTTAATCTTCCGTGTTGTGATGGAACTCCCAAGTACTTTCCCAGATCTTCAGTAGTGTTAATATTTAATAGCTCTGTTATTGCACGCCGATCAGCAGGAGGGGTGTTCTTTGAGAAGAACACCGAAGACTTTTGAAGATTTACCTTTTGTCCTGAGTTGTTGCAGAAGTTATCTAGGCATTATTTGATAACCAGTGCTTGCTGCAGTGTGGCCTCTCCCAACAAGACCATATCGTCCGCAAAGAGGAGGTATGTTATGCTTGGGCCATTCCTTGACACACTAATGCCTTTCCACTCACCACTTTCAACCATCTCATTTATTAGGTGACTAAAGCGCTCAATGCAAAGAACAAATATTAATGGTGAGATAGGGTTGCCTTGCCGAATGCCCCTTGATGGCTTAAACCACTGTGATTTTCTACCATTAAGAGAGATGGCTAGTCTAGTTGTTGTGATGCACCCCATTACGTGCCTTATCCAGATTTCGCTAAAACCTGCTTCCCGGAGTGTGTCCTTGACAAAGCTCCATGACAGTCTATCGTAAGCCTTCTCGAGGTCTACTTTAAGAATCATCGACCCCACTTTTCCTTTCTTGAGGCTGGCTGAATTTAGCACTTCTTGATAAGCAAGTATATTATCCACTATCTGCCTCCCAGGAACAAAGCTCGACTGATTGGGGCCTATTAATTTTTGTATGGCCATTTTCAATCTTGATGTTAATGTCCTTGAGATCACCTTATACGATACATTGCAAAGGCTAATAGGTCGTAGTTGTTTGACATTTTCCGGGTTTTGCACTTTAGGGATTAAGGTTATGATCGTATCGTTGCTTCCATCTGGGAAGATACCAGACCTGAAATAGTCCAAAACGAAAGCTGTCAGCTTCTCCCCCACTATCGGCCATAAACGTTAATAGAATCCAGCATGGTAGCCATCCGGCCCAAGGGCCTTGCAAGGTGCCATGTCGAAGCATGCTTCCTTAACTTCCAGGGCCGAGAATGGAGCGTTCACATAGTCCCGGTCTGCTTCGAGAAGGGTTGGAAAGGATCTCCTCCACCCAATTTGTCTTGACTCCCTCATGTCCTCTGTATACAAGTTGGTAAAGAAGTCTGTAATGTGGTTCAATATTTCCTCATCAGATGTTAGCCACTCATCTCGGTTGTTCCTTAGTGTGGTAATCCTAGAGTTAGCTTTTTTGGCTGCAGTTGCTGCGTGATAGAACCTTGTATTGCGATCTCCAGATGCTATCCAGTCCTCGCGAGACTTCTGAAACCAGTAGAGTTCCTCTTGATTTAGGATCTCTTCCAATTCCTTCTGAAGCTTCTTGTTTAATTTGATTAAGTCCGATCTTGGCCGGTTTGCAAGAGCCTTTTGGACCCCTTCGATCCTTACTAGAACTCTTTTCTTTCTCTGGAATATACTCCCAAAGGTACTGTGGTTCCAGGATAACAAATCATTAGCTAATTCCATCTTTGCTTGCTCCAGTCCTTCGTCAATATTCCATTTATCCTTGACAAAGTTCATGAACCCTGGGTGCGAAGTCCAAGCTGCATTGTATTTGAAGTTTCTTGAGACTCCAGATCCTTGCGTCTTTATAGTCTTTATAAGGAGTGGGGAATGGTTAGAGCTGACCATAGGGAGGTGGGTTACACTCGCATCAGGGTAGAGCATTCTCCATTCCACATTACATAGAGCGCGATCAAGTCTTGCCGCTTTAAACGATGATGAGCTCAGTCCTCTGGTCCATGTGACTTGAGGTCCCTCGAACCTGAGATCAATTAAGCCTTCATCGAAGACTCATTTGCTAAAACCTGCACAACGTGTAGATGAGAAGTTAGTACTGCAAGAGACCTCGTCCCTTGTTAACACTGAGTTATAGTCTCCTATAGACAACCAAGGTCCTTCAAAATTCAACCCCTCCTGAGACAAGTCCGTAAAGAGTTGCCTTCTAAGGATGTAGTCAGGGCTACCATAGACAAAGGATAGATTCCATGGTTGGTTGCTACCCTCTGTAACCCTCAGTAGCACAAATTGGGGGTGAGTATTGGAGACTTGAACCACGATGTCAGTCTTCCAAAAAACCCAGATCCCACCAGAAAAACCAATAGCCTCAACCCTTAGCCATTCATCATAGCCAAGGGCAAAACATATATCATTCGCATTGTCTCCGGAAACTCTTGGCTCCAGGAGACACAAAACGGTAGGCTTAAACTCACGCAAGTAATTTTTGAGGGTACGGCGAAAAACTTTGGACGCCGCCCCTTGGCAATTCCAAACTAAGACATTCATCATAAAAACAAGAAAAGGGATAAGGGAGCTCAATTGAGCAGGCGGGTTTCCGCAGCCAAGCCAGACTGGCTTGTATTCGTATATCTTTCCTCCATTACTTCATTTGGTGTATCACAGTCAAAGAAGTCCGCTCCATCGTCAGGCGGTGCATACGAGTTATCTTTCGTCACAAGTGATTGCTGTAATTTGGGGCAAACAAATAATACCCGGAGTATTCGGGTTGTCGAACCACAGAGAGGTGGGGTACTAATCACTAGCTACTAGGTTACTCATATGAAACTAGTCCGAACAAAACTTGAAGGTTGATTGATTGCATAAAATAACAAGCAGAATAAAAAAAGTAGCAAGGTTTTGTAGACAATAGAGCAAAATAGGATTCTTGGGGTCACAATGTTTAATCACCTAGTGCCAATTAACGTTTGTAATATTTGGTTTGGAATTAAGATTTGTATGGGAATGCAAAGTGGAATCGAATTACTCCCGTAATCTCTATTCCTAGTGAATTTCCACTCCCATGGCTTAAACACCCAATAAGATCAAAGATCAGCATTCAATTATTCCTAATTACTACCATCTCCCGATGAGCAATAATCTAGAATAAACTTCCCCTAATAAGTTCCCCTTTCCCAAGGACCAACCATTAGGTGCAATCGTGTGTGCCCTAATTTATGCCCTAACTCCCATTGGTGACACAAACATGACTGTGAAGCTAGTAATTTAGGCTTTTAACTACCAACAACAACAGATTAAAACGAGATTGCAACTCAAATCATAAAACCAAACATAAATATATTAAGAAATTAACGAACTAGGCACATAGGTTTATAAACAAATTCACCCAAAAATCCTTAAAGAATTTAGCCGAGCATGGCTAAATTATACATAGCAAATATGAATAAAGGATTACAAATCATCAAAAGAGTACAAGAATTGACCAAGCGATTCTCCCAAATCTCCTTGGCTTCCTCCCTGCTTCCAAAGACAACTTGAGCCTCTTGATTCCTCTCTTTCTTGTCTACAAAGAACTCTAAAAATCTCTTCGTCCTATCTTAGGGTTGAGGAAGGAGGGATTTTATAGTGGGTACAAAGTTGAGATGAAATAGGAATCTTGTACAAAATTGGACTCAAATTATAATTCCTATATTTAAATAAAGAAATTGGAAGTTGAAGATGCTGAAGCCAACGCCCTTTTGTAATTAAGTTGTCGCATTCGCGCTTCGCTCGACGCGTCGAGACCAGCGGGTCTCGATCACAAAACATTCTGGAAATTTGCTCGACGCGTCGAGCTTTCTGGTCCCCGAACTTGTCCAAAATTGCTCCAAACTCATCCTTGAACTTCCCTTGCTCATAGAATTGACCTACAATGGTTCAAAAACACTAACAAACACCGTAAATCATTCAAAACAAGTGTGAACCATAATTAAATGATAATAGCAAGGAAAATATGTATTAAATAAGCAAAATTAAAGAACTTAAATACTGAGATGATTCAAAATAACTATAATAACAAGCAAAGATGTGATAACATCAACAAGGTGAGATGCCAGTATGCCAGGATCAATCTGTCTATGGTTCACAGTTTCTCTGGTGACTGGCATACCTCTCACTGACCCTCTCACGAGTGTATGTTTTTCCTCGGCTGCAGCTCTCCGGGGAGTAGAAGACCTTTCCCTTCTCTCCTGTTGAACTGGCTGGTTTGTCCAGATGTCCGGGGGTCAGCGACTGGGTGATAGGACTCAACTATGATTATTCCTGGTCTGGGGATCCTTTGCTGGAGCCTTATCGTCGGTGTACCTGCTCATCCTGCTGTTACTTCCCATGCTAGTCCTACCAGGGTCGTTTGATCTCTCCCGACTCTTCTGGCGTGTGACTGTGCGACTAATCCTTACCTCCTCTGAATGTTTATTGAGCCTCGGACTAATGTTCGATTGATCACTGGATTAGGGATCACCCATCGGTGCCTTACCGGCCGCTCTTAAGTTGGTTGTATCTTTCTCCACTTCTGTCGCCTCATCTTCTTATTCGTCGAGGTTGCTCAAAGGGCCAAATCTGGAGTTGAGGTTCTGGGCAATGGGGCCATTTGAGGTGCTTGGGTCCTGAGTCTTTTCTGCCACCCTCTGCTTTTGGGGGTTGCTAGTTTTCTCGTTCCTTTTAAAGGGTCGTCGGTCTCTTTTCGTGACAAGCATCCATGCCCCAAATCTTTCTTTCATGTGAACGTTGGGCGCATTCTTTTGGCGAGGTTGCTCTGGTTCTTGTGGTGCATCTTTCTCCGTAGTGTTGCGAGCGTCGGTCTCCATATTTCCAGTACTAGAATGGTCTTTAGGTATAGAGTCTTGCCCACAAGAATCAAGTCTATGCCCGTATTTACCACATTTGAAGCAGATGAGATGGATGCCTTCATATTCGACTGGAAATTCCTCATCTCCATTGAAAATTTGGCCAGTAGCTGCTTGGTGATATCAATCTCCACACAGATTCGGGCAAACTTCCCTCGAGACGCGAGGCATGTTGTGTCGTCAATCTTGACAGTCTTCCCGATTTTATCTCCCAGCTTCATCAAAGTGTCCTCGTCAAAGTACTCAATCGGGATATCGGGCAATCTGATTGATAAGTGCATAATTGTTCATATTTATACCCCATGTCTACCCCATATTTAGCCTTGTTTTGCTCATGAAGTGTCATAATGTTGTTCAAAATGATCTTTATTTTGCTCATTTGATCCATTATGCACAACTCATTATCTTTGAGTAGAAATGAAGGATTTTAGATCATGTTGGATGCATTTGGAGTCAAGGGGAGCCAAGGTGATGCTAAGGAGATGGATGCAACACTTCCAAAGGAGCCAAAGAGTGATGTTTTCAATGTTGTTGATCATATGGACAAATTAAACCAAGGCAAAAGTGGAACAAGTGTCAACAAGCTGAAATTCTCGAATGGATTGTCCACTGTTATGCTTTTGGGTCATATCTCGGTCTAAAAGTATCCAAATTAAGTGATTCTTGTTCCATTGGAAAGAAGACTCAAAGAGCTACAACGCATATTATGACATCAAAGCCTAAAAAGGAAGCCACAGGGTTCAAAATTGTCCTTGAAGTTGAAGTTCTAAACTTACAATTCAAAACTGACCACTGTTTGGTTTTTGGTCCATATCTCGGCTTAGGAATGTCCAAATGAAGTGATTCTTTCGCCATTAGAAAGAATACTCGAAGGGATACAACGTTCATGAAGACCATAGTTCCAAATTCTTACGTTTTGAAGGCCAAAAGACACGGCCAAGTGAACGGCCGTGTCTGTGGCCGTGTATTTTCTGTGCAATTCCAGTGTGAACTGCTTTTTTTGACACGGCCAGGGACATGGCCATGTCCCTGGCCCTGTCACTGTGCTCTGCATTTTTTAAAGCACGATTTTTGGTCATTTCTACTTGGTTTTGACTCTTGTTAGAACCCTAGACACTCTCTTTCATTCTCCTTCATATTTTTAGGTTAGAATAGGCTTAGATTTATGTTTCTTAACACTTTTGAAGCTTGTAATCTTGGATTTGAAGCTTGGATTCCAACATTTCAAGATTCCACCATCCATTTTCAATAGAGAAGCTTTTCTTCCTTTTATCTCTTTATTTTGCAAGATTTATGTTTGTTACTTATGCTTTTGTGTTCTTTATGCTATTTAATCATGAGTAGTTAGTTTATGGACTTGAGTTAGGGTTGTATTATCTATCTTGATGCTTGATTTGTGATTATTGCAAAAAGGGGAAGAACTCTAACCTAGGGTTCATGTGTTTGTGAAGGTTTTGTATTTATATCTTGTTAATGTTTGATGTACACATTCATTAGCTTGTTTTTGGAGGATTCCTTGCCTCAACGAGAGTTGGGTGATGAATCCAAGCCACCCCTTGCATAGACCCGATTTCTTCCTACGAAAATAGGGGAAATTGGGGGATTAGATGCTTTGTGTGCTTGATGGACTTGGAATTGATTCACCATGAAAGTGGGGCAATTTCTTGTTCTAATCCTTGTTTATTAATCATGAAAATGGTTCATAGACTAGGATATCTACGTGCATTCCCGCTTGATTCCTTGCTTACTTGTTCTTCCTAATCCCTTAGGTTGTTAAAGCATCTAGATGATAATGCTCCCAAGCTTGAGTCCTATTTCTTTATTTTGTGTTTATCTTTGTGTATATGTGTTAGTCTTATCATTTCCTTAAACTTGTAGTTTGCTTAGCTTCTTGTTGATTGCCTAGTGCTAGTGCCTAGTTTCTTGTGATTGCGTATTGCGTGCCATATCCCCCAATCCCCCGAGGACGACATAACACACCCGTACACTCACCACTGATCCAAACGCAGATCTTCTGGGTTCTGTGCGTCTTTGGCCTAAAATTTGGCTTCCATCGTTCTACAATCAGATAGTGATCTTGAATCATCCAAGGCCCTTCGCTCCTCGCATGTTCATAGTCCCTTTGCAGCTCAAATCGTGCGAGGAAGAACTCGTGCTCCAAATCAATTAATTCCAGATGGCCTTCCGGCTTCCAAAGATTTCGAAGGCGTCTAATCAAGAAATTGTAGCCAACTGCCTTACCCAGCAGACGAATAATGAGGGTCCTTCTCCATGGTCTTCTTATCCTAATTTTCTCCTCCTTAGTTAACCTAATTCTTGGACACTCCGGGTCTTCTTGCTCATCTGCGATCTCATCATCGGACACGTCGTCCTCTACTCCTTTAAGATCATCTTTCTTGTAGGTCATAAATTTGCGCAGGCTGAGTTTGTAGCTCGCTGGCAGAGGGGGGTTCGAGGACCTCGGTTGGTTGTCTTTTGCCGGCGTCGATGCCATCTCCGGACCTACATCTGGGAAGGTGTTTGCACTCGTCAATGGTGAGTCTTCTAAAGCTACATCTTCCATGGGTGTTGCCGCCGGTGATTCAACTTGGTCGCGAGTCCTCTTGTACTTCTTTGTCGATCTTTCAAGCAGGTCATGGTCCTCCGGAGACCGATTGGTCGCCGCCGGTGTGGTTACATCAGAGAGCGTTTCCGGCTTCCATCTCTAATTTTTTCAAATATTTTTTTTTACCAACCGTTAATATAATTCGCTGGTCAAATCTGCTAACGCTAACCACTAACTGCTGATTGTCAAACAAGGACATTGCGGGTAGTTCTCACTTCAATTTGTTGTGTGATTTGAATATTCTCTTTGTCAACAAATCCCTCAAGTAGCTAATATGATTGACTTTATTAATTATATATATATTTTTAATTTTTTCATTGTATTAAAAAATACTTGGTAAATAAATATATAACATTATTTTGTATTATAACTTTGATATTTAATTAAAAATTAGTGCACAAAAAAGATAATAGACAATGTAGTGAATATAATCAATTGATGAATTTTAATGTAAAGAATTTTTACATTGGAGAAAAATAAAGACAATATAACTAATAAAATTATTTCTCTTAATTAATTTATTGATAACGAATATTTTTTTAATAAAGACATTGTATGGACAATGTAGCGAATATAGTCAATTGCTCAAATTTTTTAATAAAGACATTAAGGAAAAATTAAAATCTAAATCAATCTGAGCCATTCATTTGATTAAAAAATTTGACCATCATTTTTTCTACCAAGTATAGGCCTAACTCTCTTAGGCTCTTATTAGTATAGTAGATACTAGATAGTAGACATGACAATAAGCCTTTATTTTTTTCCACCAATTTTTTCATTGCCAAAAATGCATGGAATGTGTTAAGAACGAATTGAACTATGAGTAATCAGCTTTCATTTGTTATGAAAATAATATGAGCAATAATATGAGCAATTTATATAAAATTTATGTTTCAATTATTTACAACAAATAATATATAATCGAGTTAATTTCAATGTCATCTAACATTTGAAAATTTGCATTCTGTTGTAATTTGGCCTATCTACTAGCTCAGTTCTCGCGTGATGTTTGCACGGTAACTTGCCCGGATGTTTGTATATATGTATGTGGGTATATGTAAAGGAGAGAAAAAGGAGAAGAAGAATAAGAAGAACACCAAATGTAGGGCACAACCATATGTGTATCATTTCATTAGCCTTCACTCTAGTATATAAGGTTTCATACAACCTTTCACATACTCAACATCAATACATGATTAAAGGCTAAGCTATTGAAAGGTCTAATGGTTTAATGACCACTAATAAAATATTTATAACATTTTCCGTTGGCCATTAAATAACTATACTCATGCCTCGTTAAAAACCTCTCTAGAAAAACCCAATGAGAAAAACCTAGACGAGGAAAATAGTACACGAAGTATGTGAAACCATTGTGTTGCACCGATTGCCTCATTAAAAACCTTAGCCTAAGAAAACCCAGTGGGGAAAAACTTAGCTAAGAAAAATAGTACAACCATAAGCCTTCCGTGCATAATCTTCAAGATTTCAAGGGTCTTCAGGGCTATCCACTCAAGTGCACCAACATCGGTTGCCTCATTAAAAAGCTTAACCTAAGAAAACCTTGTGTGGAAAAAATTAGCTAAGGGAAAAAGAGTACAACCATATGCTTTCAGAGCATAATCTTCAGGATTTCAAAAGTCCTCTAGATCGTCCATTCTAGCACAACTAGGGGTTGTCGCTCCCCCTAAAGATAACAATCTTCTAAGCCAACGCATCCCAATTTTATAAACATATTACTCAAAAGTGGATATAGGCAGAGACTTAGTGAACATATCTGCAAGATTATTCACTAGGGCGAACTTTCTCAACAAAAAATTTACCACTTTTCTGGAGTTCATGTGTGTAGAAGGACTTATGTGCAATATGTTTTGTAAGGTTCCCCTTAACAAACCCATTACTTGCTTGGGCAACACAATCTTTATTCGTCCTCATATGGGGCATTAGGGGTAAAACATAGCATAACTAGTTTGGAACTTGGCATCATAGGGATCAAATAAAAGAGCCAGTACCCAAGTAGCACATCAAAACCACATATGGGTTTCTCACATAAACCTCAAAATCTTTATACCTCGAAAATGATAGAGGATATGTTAAACACAATTCCAATATTTCATTGTAGAGGGAGCACTAAACGTTGCTAGCAATTTCATCCCAAATTCAATATCAGGCCTGATGCGACTATAGAACTTCTAGTTCTATAATAGTGCTCCAATAACAATGAAGTAATGGACTTCCAGTCCCTAAATATCCCCATCATCATCTTCGAGTCTAAATGGTCATTTATCTACTTCAAGAAATTATTGGACAACTGTTTGTGTGATAAGAAAATAATACTTATTCATATGAAACATCTTCAAGACATTTTCAAGTAGGCTAATTGGTGTATAAAACTTCTTCAAGGAGAAGCTCGATCTTCATGTCAAGACAATACTTGGATTTCCCAGTCTTTTATTTCAAAACTCCGTCTTTCGGCATGAGCTGATATCACCAAGTTCTCTATGTGTTTCAATGATATTTAAACCATTAATATCGACTGAGATGATAAATAAATAACTCCATTAGCAATTCGTTATCGAACACATAATGGTACATATTATTTGCATATTCCTTCCTCGGGAGGAAAACACTCAGTCAATAATATTCAAGTCACACAAAGACTTAGTAGTGTAATGATACACGTTACGATTTTCACTTTCCTCATTTCAAAAGCGTTGAATCCATCTACTAAGTCTAATCACCAGAAAGTTGCGGTCATGACGTTCATCAATTGCATATCTAGATTTACAATTCACTGCTAATAGTGTTAATTAGCGGAACGTAATGCCATATGTTCTGGGAGAGAATATTTGATCAAAATCAATTCAGGGTCTCTACGTAAACTCTTAAGCTACCAGTCTCACTTTATATCATACCACCCGATTATTTTTATTTCTCTTTTGTACAAACACTCATTTGTAACCTATAAGGTTAACATAAAATGGAGTACATGTTATAGTGAGAATACCGGTTTAGCGAGTTGAGCTGTATATGCCTTAATTGCTCTTTTATACATAAAAAAAAAAGTCAAGGCACTACTAGTGCCAAGCTCTGGATCCAAGGATATTTTTATCTGGTTGTTCCGCATCCCCAGTATTATGATTTTGGGTGCACCTATAAATTTACTGGGATTTTTCGCCTTCCGGACGAATGTCTTCAGGACATACTTCTTTAAGCGATTTCAAGAGTGACAAAATTTTCTACTAGATTTAGCTTTCCGCGAATTCTTGTCTTTTACACCAACATGTCTCTATGCTTCTAGCGTTAAGGAGCATTGGTAAATACATACGGTCCAAGTTGGGGAAGATATATGGGACATAGTCACTCTTTTTATCAGTATATATATATTGGCAGATTAATTATCTTTTGAACTTCCAGTTCAGTTTACTTCTTATGAACTTCTAGTTCAGTCTACCTAGTACGTGGATTCAAATATTGAAGATCTTTTTCATCAATCATCCATAAAATTTCTCGACATTCTATTAAATTTGAGTTCTTATATCTCCCTAATGCCGTGAAATGATCTTCATAAAGTGTGTAGTCAGCGTACCTATTTATATATTGATCCCTTATCATGGGCTCTAAAGACTTAAATAACGGACAGAGGTTTATAATTAATATATACATGCCCACAAAGGTACGCTATGGTGGTGATATACGAAAAAGATTGCACACTGTGAATAAAACGCAGATGAGAAATGTTTGATTTTATACCACGTACTAAGTGTTAGGGGGAATAATCATGATATGTAGCAGGTCAGATTGTGATAACAACAATAGCATATAAAACCGATGTCCCCAGCAAGAAAATATATAATTGCCCAAGGCTAAGTGCTAGCTCATGCTATACTATAAAATCATTTGGGTCATTAAAGCCGTTTAAAAGTGTATTGCAACATATGAAGTACCCAAAACATATATGCAATCATCTAAGAGTAACATATATAATCAGATATGAAAGCATACATATCAAATGATATTATAAGGCTACACAACAATCATAGGGAAGTTGAGAAACTTGTCAAATAAAATAGATCTTCAAGATCTCTCAAAAATCGTTATCCTCAACTTTTCATTAGTTCACTCACTGGTTTGGGAATTGTTTCGTGCAAATTCACACGATATAATTCACTCCTCCATTTGCTTCGGGCAAACTGATATGAAATAATTTATTCCTTCGTTTGCTTCTAGCAAATTGATATGATATAATTCATTCTCTCGTTTGCTTCGAGCAAACTAATATGATATAATTCGCTTCTATCTTCCAAACCAATAACATCTAAATCAATCATATCATGTATGACAATAAGTCAAAGATCATTCATATAAAGGAGTATACCACTCCTTAAACAGCACAGAATTGCACTAAGCCATATTCGGAGAGGATTTTGTCATGTTGACATAATAAATTTAGTCAAAAGGGGATTATCATAATTAGTTGATAATAGCAATCCTTCCGGGATTGATATTGGATTTATGGAACAAATAATAATTCAATTTTGAATTAGCAACAGTCAATTGCATTCGAGAGTCATGTTGCATGCATGAGAAAAATTTCCATATATAAATAAGCTTGCAAACTAAGAGAATTAACTCTGAAAAGTAAACTTCCTCTGGAAAATAAAGTTCCAGAAAGTAAAATTTCAAGAAGTAAATTGAGAAGTAAGATTACAGAGGTAAGCATAGAGATGTAAGCTTAGAGATGTAAACTTTTTGAATAGTCAATTCGACTAGTAAAATCAGCAAGAAAAATCAGCAAAGTAAAGTCACTTTGCACTCATAATAATTTGCCTCCAAAAATAACTTTGCACTCAAAAACACATTTGGAGTGTATATACTACTCGGTTACGCAATAAGTTATTGCGGCCATTAATTAACTTTTCGGGTGCTTCAGGCAAAAACTAACTTCTCGGATGCTTCAAACATGAGCTAATTTCTCGAATGCTTCATGTTTCAAGCATGAGCTAACCTTTTTATCCATGAATATATTTTCATGAATTACTCAAACATTATCAGGGCATCAATCATTTATTCATTAATATCTCATCATTTCATTATCATTATCTATCACAGTATTTGCTTCAGGCAAACTAGAATCAGCAAGATGAGCTGAGACTCATTCTTTGATGACCAAATGCTTTGGTGTGCGGCACGTAAGGACCAATGTCATTCACACCCACATTGATAGCAAACCTGCTTCTGGTGCGAATGACGTACCCAGGAGCGAAATGCGAACCAATCAGCGCGCCCTACGTGTCCAGATCTAGGTGCACATATAGTCATAACTTGGTGCACCTAGGTGAAAGTAGGTGTACTTATAGGTGAAAGTAAGTGCACTTGTAGGTGAAAGTAGGTGCACCTGATCAATGAAGGTTAACAGGGCAAAATTACATGCAGTTATAGTTGCAAGTTGGTGCACTTGTAGATGAAGGTAGATGCAAAATTACATGCATTTGTAAGTGAAAGTAGATGCACTTGTAGGTGAAAGTAGGAGCACCTGATCAATAAATGTTGACACATGACGCACGTTGACTGGTTCACATTTCACACCTGGGCGGTATATATATATATATATATATATATATATATATATATATATATATATATATAAACTATAATGAATTATTAATGTTCATTATGTCAATAAATATAAAGAACAAATAAAAATACATGCATAATATTTTAAATTGAAATAAAATAAGCAAAATAGTTTCATAAATACATAAAATTAAAAAATAGCCTATTACAATATGTTTGGCTCAAAACATTTTCGGACCAACTTACATATTACAATTCAATCCAACTCGAAATTCATTTTATACACAAGTTAAATTTAGCGTAAAGATTTTCTCAAGCCCATTTGAGTGATTTGACTAACCAAGCACAACCCAAAAATAAACCCTAACACTATATGGTGGCTATCTATATAAGCTGAAAATGGTTCAGCTTCCTAATTTTCATCCAAAAAAATAAAATAAAAAGAGTATGGGCTACTTCTTCTCCTCTCTTCTTCGATCAACAATCACTCCTGGTTATTGGCCTGGAGACTGGTTATCAGATCGGGCATCCAGATCCCCTTCGGGAACAATGTGTTTCTCTCGTCTTTTCAACTAAAAAGCTCAGTGGTTGGAAAATCCTTACCGAAAGTGGTTGAATCGGGAAAAAATAATAGTTCAACCACAAGATTTTCTTCAAATTGTAGGAAGGGGCGACGGCATAGGTTTAAAGAACATCTGATTTGATTTGTTGTCTTTATTTTAACACCTTGGCTGCTTCTATATATTGAACATGAGTAGCGCAGCCTATATTTAACACCTTCCTTCAATATATTTTTTATATTTTAGAACTGCTTTCATTGGTATGGAAGCATTAATACCCTACTGAATAAAAAATATAATAAATTCTCCGTAGTTACTTGTATACAATGCATACAGAAATCATTTATACAATTATATATATATATATATATATATATATATATTATAATAATATTATTATTAATATTATTAGTAATTAAACCAAGTCAAAGAATTTAATAAAAACAAACATGGGTGAGTCATGTATGTTAATGTGTAACATGCCTAGATTATAGGAGTAGTACATAGAGCATTAGCTTCCTATTTATTAGCTTTCTCTTAGTATAAATATGTGGTGTATTTTCATTTGTTAAATCATCCCAGTGAATAAACATTATTCATTCTAATCTTTTTCTCTCTCTCTTCCTATTTATATATTATTATATTTAAATACATAGATATATTATATATAATATATATATTATATTTAATATATCTTACATCTGGTATCAGAGCCAGTCAATTCAACCTTTCAACCCCAGAAATATTTCCCGTAGTGAAATATGGCAACAAATTTCAATATTGTATGATCGGGTCCCAAATTGGACGGGAAACTCGATTACAATTATTGACAAATTATGATGTCCACACATTTGCAAGCTCAAAATCTTTGGAGCTTTGTTGATCCCGGTCTACCCGAAGGAGCTGATGCAGCCGCTATACGACGAGATAAATTGGCCTTGGGTCAGATTCACCAAGGTGTTCATTATTCCATTTTTGGGCAATTAGCTCGTGCTCAAACAGCAAAACAAGCTTGGGACATCATAAAGGTGTCAAACAAAGGAGTCGATCGGGCACAGAAGTCTATGTTGCAGTCGTTGAGAAGGTTGTACGATAATTGTGAGATGACCTCTACAGAAACAGTAGATGCGTATTTCACTCGTCTTATTGATATGGTGAATAAGATGAGGCTATATGGAGATACGATTGAAGATGGTGCAGTGGTTGAAAAAGTTCTTCGAACTATGCCGATGAAGTATGACCATGTGGTGGCTTCGATCACAGAGTCACACAAAACCGAGCTCTTATCAATTGCAGAGCTGAAAGGTATGGTAGAAAGTCATATTGACAGGATTGCGTCAAAATCGGAACCACTAGCACAAGAAGCTTTGAAGAGTCAAGTCACCCTTAATGTGACTGGCACTAATCAAAGAGGTGGAGGATCTGGTAGAGGTCGTGGAAGAGGAAGAGGAGGTTCTAGTGGAAGAGGTCGTGGTAACTTCAACCAAGGAGGAGGACGTGGTAACTCCAACCAAGGAAGAGGTGGAGGTAATACCAAACAAGGTAAATTTCCATTTCATTGCTACAATTGTGGCAAGTATGGACACAAGATTGCAGATTGTTGGTATAATGAGGACAACAATCGTGGAAATCAAGCAAACATTGCTGAAAATACTGCTGAAAAGTCTGGTGAGAATTCTGAAACCTTACTTTTAGCCAGTGATAGTTTTTCTGCTGATAAGAACATATGGTTCTTGGATACTGGGTGTAGTAACCACATGTGTGGGAAGAAAGAATTGTTTTCCGAACTAGATGAATCAGTCCGGTCTGAAGTAACGTTTGGCAATAAGTCAAAGGTGCCAATTTTGGGAAAAGGTAAAATCTCTATTCAGTTGAAGGATGGTACTCACAATTTTATATCCGATGTGTTCTATGTTCCTGAACTACACCAAAATTTGTTGAGTTTGGGTCAGTTGTCAGAAAAAGGATATAAGATACATATTGCTCAGGGGTGTTGTACCATTGAAGATGCTAAAGGAGTTTTGATTGCAAAGGTAAATATGTCCCAAAATCGTCTATTTCCTTTGAAAATTAAGCATACTCTCCTTGATTGCTTTAATTCTGAAGTTTGTGATGATAATTGGCTATGGCATATGCGGTTTGGGCATTTCCATTTCTCTGGGATAAACTATCTTGCGAGAAAGGAACTTGTTTCTGATTTACCTGTTGTGAATGTCCTTGATCGTATATGTGAGATTTGTGTGATTGGGAAGAAGCATAGAGATCCCTTTCCCATGGGCAAGTCAAGGAGAGCTACAAAACAGTTGGAGATTGTTCACTCAGACCTGTGTTCGTTGGAGGTTCCCTCACATGGAGGTTGTAAGTACTTTATTACTTTCATGGATGATTTCAGTAGGAAAACATGGGTTTACTTTCTGAAGCAAAAGTTTGAAGCATGTGATGTTTTCAAACAATTTAAGGCTTTTGTTGAGAAGCAAAGTGGTTATGAAATTAAAATCTTGAGAACTGATAGAGGTACAGAATATATTGCCTGTGATGATTTTCTGAAAAAGAAGGGTATTCAACATCAGATGACAGCTAGATACACTTCACAACAAAACGGAGTGGCTGAGAGGAAGAATAGGTCTATCATGGATATGGTAAGGTGCATGTTGAAATCCAAGAATCTGCCTAAGCCTTTTTGGGCAGAAGCTGTTGCTTGTGCTGTCTATGTGTTGAATAGGTGTCCAACTAAGAGTGTCCGGGATAAGACACCTGAAGAAGCATGGAGTGGGAGAAAACCCTCTATCAAATATCTCAAGGTTTTTGGATGTTTGGCATATGCACATGTGCCGGATCCATTGAGAAATAAGTTGGATGATAAAGGTGAGAAATGCATATTCATTGGTTATAGTGACGCTTCAAAGGCTTATAAACTATACAATCCTGAAACTAAAAAGGTTGTTATCAGTCGTGATGTCACTTTTGATGAATATGGTGCCTGGGATTGGTTAGCTAAAGATGAAAGTTCAGTTGTTATTCCTGCTGTTGAAAATATTGTTGAAGAGCAACCGATTCCAGATAATGTCCAGTCTCCTTCACAGCCAGAGTCGTCAGTTCGGCGATCTCAGCGCGAGCGCCACTTACCAGCTCGCTTGCAAGATTATGTGTTGGGTCATGATAATGACCTGTCTGATGAAGAGATTGTTCAATTTGCTCTCTTTGCAGATTGTGATCCTTTAACTTTTGAGGAGGCTGCTACAGAAACTCATTGGCTTAAGGCGATGGATGAGGAGATACGTGCCATTGAAAAGAATGGTACCTGGGAGTTAACAGATTTACCTCCTGGGAAGAAGCCAATTGGAGTCAAGTGGGTTTACAAAACGAAATACAAGTCAGTATATCCAACTTGAAGACGGAGACATTTTTTCAAATTGAAGAAGGAAATTGGGATGACCAATATATCCAACTTGGTTTAAAGGAGGCAATGTTATAATAATAATATTATTAATATTATTAGTAATTCAACCAAGTCAAAGAATTTAATAAAAACAAACATGGGTGAGTCATGTATGTTAATGTGTAACATGCCTAGATTATAGGAGTAGTACATGGAGCATTAGCTTCCTATTTATTAGCTTTCTCTTAGTATAAATATGTGGTGTATTTTCATTTGTTAAATCATCCCAGTGAATAAACATTATTCATTCTAATCTTTTTCTCTCTCTCTTCCTATTTATATATTATTATATATAAATACATAGATATATTATATATAATATATATATTATATTTAATATATCTTACAATATATATATATATATATATATATATATATATATATATATATATATATATATATATATCCAGTGATCATGAAAATTACATACCTTGCTTTTACTGACTCTTTCCCTTATATAATTTTTCTTTGAGCTAATATAGTTGACTTCACCGGCCAAAATGAACATTGCATTCATTTTGATGTTTTTTAGAGAATTTTGATGGTTTGATAGGGGAATATGAGAATGCTGGATAGGTGGGTCTTTAGAACCGACAGTATTTATAGGTAGATTATTCTTCGGGTGTTGCTATTT
Source organism: Ipomoea nil (assembly GCF_001879475.1). Lineage (NCBI taxonomy): Eukaryota > Viridiplantae > Streptophyta > Magnoliopsida > Solanales > Convolvulaceae > Ipomoea > Ipomoea nil. The sequence goes on from NW_017619075.1 coordinate 1,437,189, forward strand.
GCACCCCCTTTGACTAAAATGGGGTAAAAAGTACATTGAAAATATAAAAAGTTAAAAAGTTATAATAAATACATAGGTGGTGCAAATAGCCTAATGAGTGGTCAAAATGCTATTTGTACCACCTTAATTAAATCACATTTATTATGTTTAAATAATAATTAATTAATTTAAAATAAACTATAAAAAAAAAGAAGAAGAAAGAAAGAAAGAAAGAAAGAAAGAAAGAAAGAAGAATGCCGCCTTCTCCGGTGCTTCTCACCTCACTGGAGAAGGCAACCCAGTTGCAGTTGCCTTCTCCGGTGAGAAGGCAACCGGAGAAGGCTACATGGATCGCCTTCTCCGGTGAGAAGGCGACCCCTGGGTTGCCTTCTCACCTGAGAAGGCACCCAGTTGCCTTCTCCAGTGAGAAGGCATGTCCATAGCCTTCTCACTGGAGAAGGCATGTTGTTCTTTTTTTTTTTTTTTTTTTTTTTTTTTTTTTTCTTTTTTTAACAACTCACTGGGTTGAATTCTGAAACAATGCAATCCTTAAAAATGAAAACTTTTGGCATACCCATTGAAATAGAACGCGACAGAGATCACCAAGAAAAGGGCCGGAAACATTCATGAGTCATAATCTGATGCGATACAGAGAGAGAGAGGCAAGAGAACTGAGAGGGAAAGAGAGATCCGCCAACCCCGTGAGAGAAGCAGAGAGAGAGAGAGATGGAAAATAACTGTTAGAGTGAGAAGGCAACCCACCGGAGAAGGTTACGGGATGGAGGAGGTTTGCCTTTTCCGGTGACCGGAGAAGGTGACGGGATTGAGGAGGTTTGTTTTTTTTTTTTTTTTTTTTTGTAATTAAAAATATGAAAAATAAATAATAATCTTTGACCATATTTAACGCTGGCATTTACACCACCTATAAACTATTTGACCTACTAAATTGGTGGTGCAAATAGTAAAATAGGTGGTGTAAATAGAATTTCCCTTTGAATTTTATTAGTAAAACTAAACAACACATTGGAAAGTGTCACTAATTAATTGACTGTCAACATGAAAGCAAATATTAAATTCTGTCGAGTGAAGTCCAAGAAAACAAACAATGTATTGGAAACTGAGAAACATTGAAAAAAATCTTTTTTCTTTTTTTAAATAACATTGAAAAATGTTATGAATTAATTAATTATTAAGCAATCAAACAAAATTGGAAGGAAAATATTACATGCACAATTTATACTCTCTCTCACAAATCATTGATATAGATATTTTTGCTGGGATCCACATGATAAAAAGATCTTATTATTATTTGTCATGTTAGGGAGTACAAGTGAGATAGTAGAATTTGAGAGTACATGTAATAGAACTCAAATTGAAATGATTACTTTTCGTTACAAGTGAAAATATCATTGAACTTCGAAACCTAAATAACTTTAACAAATTATTTGCTGGCAATTAAATAAAAGAATAATTCTCAATTCTTGCATTTCCAAGAGTCTCTTAACAAAACGGTGACGTATTTGTTGGGCGGGATTTAGAGCCAAAATTTATGACTTTATATATATATATATATATATATATATATATATATATAGGGTATATGATAGGATTCTTGCAATACTCTCACTTTCATATATATATATATATATATATATATATATATATATATATATATATATATATATATATATATATAAAATAAAGTTCAAATACGGCGGGGTCTTTCCGTGCAGCGGAATTCCAGAATACACCAACAGTGTTAACAATATGCACCAACAGTGTTAGAAAAACACACCACAATGATATGCAATAAAACATCACAGAATACACAACAGACTAAAAAAAAAAATACACCATATAACTCACCACCCCCAATGGTGTATTTCTGAACAGTGTATGGTGTTTTTACTCACACCTAATGGTGTGTGTTTGGTGATGCAGGGCTCAGTTTACTCTGTTTTTTGTGGTGTATTTTCCTAATGTTGATGGTGCATATTTGTTGAACTATTGGTGTTGCCGCACCGTAAGAAATCGGCACCGTAAGACACTGCCGCACCTGAACTCGCATATATATATATATATATATATATATATATATATATATATATATATATATAAAAGGACAAAAGACTGCCATTTCAAGCCTATACCTATGTGACTTTTAAAACAATTTTTAAATTAAAAAAAGTCATGTCAACCAGGCCCGGTCTTATCATTTTATAGGCCCGGGGCGTAGTAACAAAAATGGGCCCTATATTAAATTAATATATGTAATTATAATTAAAATTTAAATTAAATAAGGAGAAAATACTAATGTAAATTAACTTGAAGATTCACAAGTTTTTAACAATTGTACATACACATGAAAACAATTCTAGATGCATTCTTAAATTCAAAATAAGCAATAACCGCATTAGTGCATTCATAAATAAAGAATTGAAAAATTGTACTTTTCGTCCCTAAATTTTAGGATAATTATAGATTTCGTCACTAAGTGTTGGTCATACTCACTTTATAAAAATGAATAAATAATTTAAAATCAAATGAGCTTATAGGGAATCACATTATTATTATAATAAATAATAAGTAATTTTTAACAAAAATTTATATTAAAAAAAACTTACAATAAGAGCATAGCATAAAATCTTAATTATTGGAAGCAATAAATAAATCAAAATACCATAAACGTGATAAAAGATATTCATAATAAAATATAATGCATAATTAATTGGATAAAATAGTTCAAATAAAAAATACATTATAAATAACACATCTTCTATATTGCTATCATATTTATAAATATTTTTCCTTTTACTTAAATCAATTTCAAGTTTTTCTAAATTAATTTGAATACAATGATGCACAATAGGACTTTTAAACTATATTGTCTAGATAATTCATAATAATAATAATAAAAAAACTAAACTATTTTTAAAAATATTTTTCATAACTAAATCACAAAATATATTACATATACATAACTCATTATAAAGTTCATAAAATAGCACATATTTTAAATATAAGTAATAAATTACTCAAATAGAAATAGATTCAAAATTTGATATGAATCACAAATCAATTTATATTATAAATTTCAAAAGATTAAAAAAATCACAAAATTATAAAAAGATTTAAAAAAATCACAAAATTACAAATGAAATTTTAAATAATACGGAGTACAAATTAGAATATAAATAAAGAGTAATGTATAAAACTATTTCTTTTAAAAGCTTAATGTACGACACTATAGATGCGTGTAACACAGTATGTAAATGTGCACAAGGGGATTCGATCGCTAGATCTGTATCATAGAAGCCAAATTCCTTACCAACTCAACTAACTTCCACTTTGTTAACATAAAGCTATATCAAATTATTATAAAATCTATAGTATATATAAAAGGGTAATCTGGTGGGCCCCTTCCAAGTGTGGGCCCTGGGCAAGGGCCCAGCCTGCCCTTGCCCAGGGCCGGGCCTGATGTCAACTTGTCATGGGAAAATTTCAAAGATAAATTTAGCCTTTAAAAAAAAAAGGAGATAAATTTGAAAAAAAAAGGGGATAAATTTAGCCTTAGCCGCGCCTAGATCCAACCTTTGACCCTTTTGACATATAGAGTGTGACATATGGATTGTGTAACCCGTCTGTGGGTTGAGCAACATAGTTTTATTTTTGTAATTTTGCAATTCCTCATTTTAAGTAAATTGACAGAATTAGATGACTGATGTAGATTACTGATTGATTCAGTTAAGAGGCCAATCAATAATGATAGATCACGAAGAGAGAATAAGAGAAAGATAACCGCACAAAAGCCAAAGACACAGAATGTTTACCCAGTTCGATACGGTGTGTATCTACGTCTGGGGGACGATCACATAGGCGTCCAATCCACTAAATCATAAACCAATGTACAAAGGTAGATATACAATAATCTTACCCAAGTGCCCCACACAAGGTTCAAACCCAGTCTACACAGGTCTAGTGGATTGTTGAAGATGGAGAGTCATGCATACAGAAGTCCAATGAAATCCCTTCACTTGGAGAGCCCACTCTGATGCAGTCCACTTCAATGACGCTCTATAAAGTTGTTCCCACAACAGTGTGATCACAGTGTCCTTTCGTTTAAGCAGTAGTAACTCTTCTCAAGTTCATCATCTTAATCACCGTGAACATATTGTATTGAGAAGATGCATGGCAATCAAAGATCTAATCTCATATAGCAGATATGGAGTGTTTCTTCTTACTTTCGACGTAACCCTAATTCTCTTCGAATAAGGGTACTTATAGATCCTTCAAAAACCACTCTCCATAGATGTCTTTGATTGTAGAAGGTAGGACTATAAAAGAGGAATGTAATCTCAGAAGATTAGGTCCATACCTTTCTTAAGAATATATGCTGATCATCTTTCCATATGAGTATGATAATACCGCGTAAGCCTTTTAAGAAACCTGCTTCCTAAATCAGATCTTCAGTGTCAGTCCTTCTGTTGTTACTTCTGATTGATCAGTTATCTGTAGAGATAAACGGACAGACTCTAAACCTATCTTAGTATGCCATAATAATATTGCCAATTATAATATGGGTTTTTGAACATTTAAAAACACTAACAAACTTCCCCTTTGGCTATTATTTGCCAAAACAACTCGACTAGAAACTCAAAGAGCTAAGATAGGTTATTATAAAGAAGCAACCCATATGTCCGAACTGATTACATAGAATGAAAACAGAAACATAGGATCCAAAACAGATTAGGATCAAAAAAACATAAACACCCAGCCAGGGCCAGAAGGGACTCAAACAAAAAACAAAAAATTAAACTCCACCTGAGATCATACTACTCCCCCTTTTTGCCAATGGTAGCCAAAGATCAAGCATTGGAGGGAGAGTCACTGTCAGACTTCACAGGATCAGCAGCAGCAGCAGCTTCAGTCAGGCTCAAACGAAGAAGAACAGTAGCTAGCTCAGTACGGGCACCTGTCAGTTGCTTGGCAATAATGCTGTGCACCGTCTCAAGATCAGCAACTCTTGCCTTCAGCTGTATGGAAAGCTGAACATCCTTAGCATGAGGAGAGTCATCAGGCACAGCATCTGGTTCAGGATTGGATGGGGCAGTCACATAAACAACATCCCGAAAGTGATCTCCAGACAGAAGACGTTTATCAACAGTATAAAGCAACGTTGGGCTGATCACTTCACTGGGCATAGGCTCAAAGCCCTGAGTGGTAAGGATGCCAAAAATCAGATTTGGGAAGGGTAGTCTTACCTTCTGTTCGCGTGGGTGAATCAGGGTGAGGATGTGACAGTAAATCCATTTGCCCAGATCAAGTTGCATCTTTGTTCCAATTCGAAATAAGAACCCAGCCAGAAGCTTGCCAACTGTGTGAAAATGGGCTGATGGGAGCCAGTTGTGAAGAGCTAGGCGATGTAAAATCACATATCTGGACGTGAGATGGGAGCTTTGCAGATAGTCCTTGTCACCCGTAGGCCATGATTCTGTCTGCCCACCGGTCAGAGTTTTGGCAACTAAGTCCCAGTCAGTAACAGCTTCTTCTTGAACTGCTGACAAGCCATAGTATTCATTAATCATATCCGGCCCAAAAACATACCACCTTCCTCTGATAAAGATCTGCATCGGTCGTGGCCCTGTGAGAACGTCAATCTCATCATTGAGATTGCAATAGAATTCATATGTGAGCAGCTTAGAGTAAGGGCAGATGTCCGTGACAGTTTTCAACAATCCGACTTCATTCAGCAAGGGCAGAATGTCACAAACGGAGTTCAGCTGGTTCTCGTCCACCGATCTTTGAACAATAAGATCCCTTCTAACCATAGTGGCCCATTTGGTCTGTGCAGCAGGAGATACAAACTGAGGCCGGTAAACAGATGGGTCAGTTTCTTCAACAGGTGGGACCTCAGGGGTGATACTTCGACCTCCTGATCGTGTAGATGGCTTCCCTTTTCTGACAGAAGGGGCTGGTACAGAGGTAGCTTGAACAGCAGTAGATCCTTTTTGCTTAACAGACGATCGCAGAGTCTTGAACACTTGTTGAACAGGCGGGTTTCCTTCAGGCTTAACATTCTCACTCGACTTTCTCTTCTTCTCAGGCTGATCCACATCAGCATTATCATCACCGGTCTCAACAACAACCTTTACTAGGACATTCTTCCTTTTTGACCGTCTTGTTTCCTTGGTTGGGGACTGAACCGGAGTCACAGAGTGGCTAGAATCAGAAACATTTGCAGACGAGCTTCCAATAATATTCGAATCTCTCGAATTTTGAAATTCGTGGAGTCAGGATGAGCAGTTGCCTCAACAGTTGGAACATCAGATTGAAGTGCTTGAGATCCATACACTTCAGCCAGTATTTTATCATCTTCACTGGAGGATTCGGAAGGATGAATCACTCGATATGGTTGAGGGACGGAATCAGATGGTAGCCCAGCAAAGTGTCGCACATGTTCCAGACTCTCTCCTAAAGATGTTGCAGTGTAAACGGGAATTCCACCTGTTTTCTCAGACTTGTGGGGGCTTGATAAATCAACAGTTTCAACAGTAGCAGGTAAAACAGGAGTATCAATAGCAGAGCAAGTTTCTTTAGTGTTATCAACATTCTCAGCAGGAGGCAGAGCAATATTATCAGAAGAGTAAACGACTAAACTCAGTGGATTTAGCTCATCAGAGGACTTTGCTTTCTCATCAGACACATGCAAGACATCAGTTTTCATACCAACAGATTCACTCAAAGGCAGAGATAAAGAATCAACAAGAGGCTTCTCGGAATCCAAAGCAGTTAAATTTTCAGAAATAACAACCACACAAGATGGGGTAGCAGAAACATCAGGTTTATCTGGTGAAATTTTAATAGGAGTTTCAGAATAGTTTGACCTGTTTCGGAGGATCTCCTGTCTGTGTGTTGCCTCTTTTTGAGCAGCTGCAAGATACAGAGGTTGCGCATCCGCTTGCCGTCGAGAGGCCTCAACCAATTCTAGGGCTCGATGTGCAAAGTATTGAAGGAATGCCCCGGCCTGATTTCCATCCAAGGGTTCTGGAATATATACAGGAGAAACTTCATCACTGGCTTCAGAAACCATCATAAGCAGTTCAGTCGCATCATCTTCAGACCATTCTGCATAAAACTCTAGGTAATAGGTCATCATAGTTACTAAAATCTCGTCGCGAAGCAGAGGATCAAGTTTGAGCTTCTTCTTCATAGCAAACTGCAGCAGCGTCTGAATATGCTTAAGGGCCACCTCCGGAGGGTGTGTCTTGCTTCCAAGTTTGATAATGATGTTTCTTACAGGGTCTGCCATTGAAGGTTATGTGCGAAGAGAAGAGCAGATCACTGAAGGCAGATATGCAAGAGAGATAGAAAGCTGAGAGTTGTGGTGATCGAAGATGTGTTTTTCTTCTTGACCCGGTATCAAATAGGCTTAAGGGTTATGAACCCTAATTAATGCGGCTTGTCAAATATCATGCATACGCGATTGATTGACACAACGGTACAACTCCTTTTTAGGAAGGAAACGGAACCCAAGGAAATTTGAAATTTGAAAAGAAATTAAGATCTTTTAAGATATCTCTGAGAAACATAATGTTAAATAATCTTCTTAACATAAATAGAGAGGAGTCTTTAAGGAAAGTCAAATCATAACACTGACCCGTATTCACCAACTCCTCTCTGACGGACCAACTGCTTTAATCAGTCAATTCTGCAAATTCCCAGAGTAGATCTGAGAATTTCAAAACGATTAGCATCCAATGGCTTAGTCAGAATGTCCGCCAGTTGTTTGTCAGCCTGAATGTATTCCAATTCAATTTCCTTGGATTCAACCAGGTCTCTGATGTAATGATGCCTGATGTCAATATGCTTCGTTCTGGAATGTTGAACAAGATTCTTGGAGATGTTAATAGCACTAACATTGTCACAGAAGAGTGTCATTGTTCCTTGAGTAAGACCATAATCCAGAAACATCTGTTTCATCCATACCAACTGAGTACAGCAACCACCTGCAGCTATGTATTCTGCCTCTGCAGTGCTTAGAGAGATTGAATTCTGTTTCTTGCTTAGCCATGATACTAAGTTTTTACCAACGAAGAAACATCCTCCAGAAGTACTTTTCCGATCATCAATATTTCCTGCCCAATCAGCATCACAGTATGCAACCAGATTCAGTTCACTGTCCTTGGAATACCAGAGTCCATACTGTATCGTTCCTTTAATGTACTTCAGAATGCGTTTTGCAGCTATCAGATGAGATTCCTTTGGATCAGATCAATACCTTGCACAGATTCCTACACTGAACATTATGTCTGGTCGACTGGCAGTTAGATACAGTAGACTGCCTATCAAGCTACGATAGACTGTGTTATCCACTGATACACCAGTTTCATCTTTTGATGCTTTTGTAGAGGTGGAGATCGGTGTTCTAGAAGATTTACATGTTTCCAGATCAAACGTTTTGACAAGATTCTTAGCATACTTCTCTTGCGAAATAAAGTATCCTTCAGAACTTTGCTTGACCTGTAGACCTAGGAAGTATGTCAGTTGACCAACCATGGACATTTCAAACTCTTCCTCCATTACTTTTACCAACTCATTAGTGTATTTCTGCAGGGTCGATCCAAACACAATGTCATCAACATAGATTTGAGCTATGGTTACTTGACTTCCAGTAGTTTTTACAAACAGAGTTTTGTCAACACTTCCGCGTTTATACCCATGCTGGAGGAAATACTGTGTCAGTCGTTCATACCATGCCCGTGGGGCTTGTTTAAGACCGTAGAGAGCTTTTTGGAGCTTATAGACATAAGTAGGGTGTTCTGGATCTTCAAAACCCTTAGGTTGAGCCACATAGATATCTTCATGGAGATACCCATTCAGAAATGCTGTCTTGACATCCATATGATATAATGTAAATCCCAAAATGCATGCGACAGCCAGCAAGATTCTGATTGACTCGAGTCTAGCTACAGGAGCAAACGTCTCGTCATAGTTAATCCCTTCAATCTGAGTATAACCTTGAGCAACTAACCGAGCTTTGTTTCTGGCTACATTCCCGGCTTCATCAGTTTTATTTTTAAAGATCCACTTCGTTCTGATTACGTTGACACCATCAGGTCTTGGTACAAGATTCCAGACATGATTCTGCTCAAACTGATGTAGTTCCTCCTGCATTGCCTTGATCCACAGATCATCCTGTAAGGCTTCTTTGATATTTCTGGGTTCTATCTTTGAGGTATAGCAAGCAGACCCAGATATTTCTGTCAGATTATTTCTTATTCTGCTTCTGGTCTTCATCCCATCTGATGGATCTCCTGTAATGTTATCTGATGGATGGTTTTTCTAAGTTCTGGTGGGCTTGTCTTTACCAACATCATTCATGAGATCTATCTCCTGTTCCGAACTTTCTTGATCTTCATCTGACGAATCTTGTGGTTTGAGTTGACTGTTGTTATTATTCGCATCTGGATCACTTAGAGAAGACTCTATCACTGTTGAGTCTACTGATTCTTCTGGGTTGTCATCGATAACCACGTTCACTGACTCCATCACAGACTGAGTCCTCTTGTTGTAGACTCTGTAGGCACGACTGTTCGGAGAGTAGCCAAGGAAGATGCTCTCATCACTCTTGGGTTTGAACTTCCCTCTTTGTTCTCTATCAGCTAGCACATAACACTTTGTTCCAAACACATGAAAATATTTCAGATTTGGCTTCTTTCCCTTCCAGATCTCATAAGGAGTTTTCGTTGTTCCTGGTCTAAGATAGACCCTATTTATAGTATGACACGCTGTGTGAACTGCTTCAGCCCAGAAGCGTTGTGGCAGATGTGAGGCATGTAGCATGACTCTAGCCATTTCCTGTAAAGTTCGATTCTTTCTTTCCACTACTCCATTCTGTTGAGCAGTTCTAGGAGCTGAGAACTCATGTGATATACCATGCTCGGAGCAGAAGTCTGAATATAGTGAGTTCTCAAATTCCTTTCCATGATCACTCCTCAATCTCTGAACTTTTATAATGGACTCATCCTTTTCCTTCTGAACTCTTATGCACAGAGTCTTAAAGGCCTTGAAGGCTCCTGTTTTTTCTCTCAGAAAGTATACCCAGCTGTATCGAGAGAAGTCGTCCACACACACAAATATGTATTTCTTTCCCCCAATACTTTCAGTCTGTGTTGGCCCCATGAGGTCTATATGGACAAGGTCTAGACATTTCTCAGTGGTGATACCTCTTACTGCTTTGTGTGGTGTTCTGATTTGTTTCCCAATTGCACATGCGCCACAGATTTTTTCTGGATCAATTCTGATCTTAGGTACCCCTTTTACTGCTTCCAGTTTTATCAGCTTATCCATATCTCTGAAGTTTATGTGACCCAGTCGTCTATGCCAGAGTTTTGATTCATCAGACTTGGATAGATGACAAGCAGTTTCATTTGTCAAAACATAACAATTGTCTGAGGACCGAGTTCCTTCCATGACAAGTTGATTTGCTTTGTCACTAACTCTGCAGCAGTTACGATCGAATCACACATTCCAATTTTGATCACACAACTGACTAATGCTAATTAGATTCGCTTTCAACCCACTGACTAGCAGGACTTCTTCTAATTGAGGTAAGCCTGGTACATTTAGGATACCTTTTCCCACGATTTTACCTTTTTGTCCATCTCCATATGTTACAGCTCCACTGCTGGATTGAACAGCCATCAGACACTTAATATTTCCAGTCATATGTCTGGAACATCCACTGTCGAAATACCATCTAGCATCAGTTGTAGATGCAGTCAGAACAATGGTGGGGTAGCAGATGACTTCTGACTTTCTGACCCAAACCTGTCTAGTTAATGGTGTAATAGTCTTATTCTGATATTTTTCCTTCCTTTGATCTCTGTAGAAAAAATAACACTCAGGTCGAGTATGACCTTTTGTTTGACAGTAGTGACAAATGGGAGTGTAATATTTAACTTTGACAATCTTATTTTTTAACCTCGAATAATGAGATTGATGAGTTGATCTGGCCAGGTTAGTTTTAGTATTCTGATCGTACCTCCTTCCCTTGTTTTGTACTGACTGAGATGACTATCCTTGTTCATACCTGTGATCAGCAGTGGTCTTAGACATTCCCTCTTTGATGAACTTTGGTGCGTTATTCGAAGACTCTCCTTGTTCAAATCCCAGACCCTTTTTATCATTAGGATTTCTGCCAAAGTCTAGAATTTTATCTAAGGTAGATGTGGTGTCCATCATCTGGATATTTTTCTTCAAGCTCTCCAATTCCTTTATTAGTTTTCCTTCTCTGGACCGTATCTGAGTGATGAGATCTTCTTTTATGACCAGTTCTGCATTCAATTTCTTTAGAAGATCATCTCTTTGCTTCAGCTCATCATTCAAATTCTTATTCACTTTCACAAGTTGTTCCCAACTAGCAACAAGTTTTGCAAATTCTGTCTCAAGTTGAGTATGTCTCTCTTCAAAATCATCAGTTGATATGTATGATTCTCCATCAGATTGATCTCCGTCTGACTGAAGGTCTGTAGCAGTAAAGAAAGCTACAAAGTTTCCTAAATTATCATCTGATTGATCATTTGAAGTTTCCTCCTCATCATCACTAAGAGTAGCTACAGACATAGCCTTTTTCCTTTTAAGATATGTTGCACATTCAGCCTGTATGTGACCGTATCCTTCATATTCCCTACATTGCACTGACCGATTGAGGGGTTTTCCTGTGTCTGTGGAACTGTTTCTGTTTTGTCTTGATCGCCCAGTCTGAGATTGATTGTTTTGTGAGAAAGGTGCTGTTTCTACCTTTTGATATGAGGAGTTGTTGCCTTTGTATTGTGTCCTGGTAGGCTGACCTTGACCCTTTCTGTTGAAACCTTTTAGAATTTTCTTGAAATTTTTGGTTAGAAGAGCTAAGGTTTCATCATCTATGTCGTCTGTGTCAGATTCTCGATCAGCCTCAACCACAAAGGCTACCGACTTTCCTTTCCTGTTGCTTCCAATATCATCATCAGAAAGAACTTCCAGTTCGTATGTGTGTAAGCTTCCCATGAGTTCTCCGATAGTCTTCTTTTCCCAACCTGTGTGTTCCTGAATGGCAGTTACTTTCATTCGAAAGCGTTTAGGTAAAGATCTAAGAATCTTTTTGACCACTCTCTCATCAGTGAATGGTTCCCCAAGAATTGAGGCTCGATTAATCAAGTTCTGAACCCTACTGTGGAAGGTCGAAATGGTTTCGTCTTCAATCATTCTGAGTGCTTCGAATTCTAACAGAACCATTTGCAGCTTTGACTGTTTGACATCACTGGTTCCTTCAAATCTGGTTTCAAGAATTTCCCATACCCGTTTAGCCTCTTTTACTCCTGTAACAAGCGTAAAAACAGATTCATGCAGTGATCCTACAATTGAGTTCAATGCTTTGTTGTTCAGATCAGAGGCATTCATTTCATCATCTGTCCAAGTCTCCATGGGTTTTTCTTCAGCAACTCCTTGCGCATTCTGAGTAGTAGGCCGACTCCACCCAGTTAGGATGGTGCGATAAACCCTGGTACCTTGTGCTTGAAGATATATCTCCATTCGAGCCTTCTAGAAAGAGTAGTTGTGACCATCTAGTTCTGGTGGTTTCATACTTGCGTCCATCCTGAATACAACAACCAGGCAACGAACACACAGAGAAACTTGCACAAAAACAGAGAGAATGCAAAAATAAAACAGCCCTTCGGATCAAGTCACTATGTAGACTTAAAAGCTCTGATACCACATGTAATTTTGCAATTCCTCATTTTAAGTAAATTGACAGAATTAGATGACTGATATAGATTACTGATTGATTCAGTTAAGAGGCCAATCAGTAATGATAAATCACGAAGAGAGAATAAGAGAAAGATAACCGCACAAAAGCCAAAGACACAGAATGTTTACCCAGTTCGATACGGTGTGTATCTACGTCTGGGGGACGATCACATAGGCGTCCAATCCACTAAATCATAAACCAATGTACAAAGGTAGATATACAATAATCTTACCCAAGTGCCCCACACAAGGTTCAAACCCAGTCTACACAGGTCTAGTGGATTGTTGAAGATGGAGAGCCATGTATACAGAAGTCCAATAAAATCCCTTCACTTGGAGAGCCCACTCTGATGCAGTCCACTTCAATGACGCTCTATAAAGTTGTTCCCACAACAGTGTGATCACAGTGTCCTTTCGTTTAAGCAGTAGTAACTCTTCTCAAGTTCATCATCTTAATCACCGTGAACATATTGTATTGAGAAGATGCATGGCAATCAAAGATCTAATCTCATATAGCAGATATGGAGTGTTTCTTCTTACTTTCGGCGTAACCCTAATTCTCTTCGAATAAGGGTACTTATAGATCCTTCAAAAACCACTCTCCATAGATGTCTTTGATTGTAGAAGGTAGGACTATAAAAGAGGAATGTAATCTCAGAAGATTAGGTCCATACCTTTCTTAAGAATATACGCTGATCATCTTTCCATATGAGTCTGATAATATCGCGTAGGCCTTTTAAGAAACCTGCTTCCTAAATCAGATCTTCAGTGTCAGTCCTTCTGTTGTTGCTTCTGATTGATCAGTTATCTGTAAAGATAAAGGGACAGACTCTAAACCTATCTTAGTATGCCATAATAATATTGCCAATTATAATATGAGGTTTTTGAACATTTAAAAACACTAACAATTTTATTTGTTCTCGATCTAATTGGTGGCAAGATCATGGAACATATGAACAGGTTCAATAGACCTGTGCGTCCAACGGGACTACTCAGCGGGTCTATTGAATCCGGTCGGGAGCCTGTACTCGCTTGTGTTGGTTGTGCAACCCGTTGAATATATATTAATTAAAATTTTAAATACATACATCAAACATATCTACAACATAATAAAATTTAAAATACATACGACATAATATTGATATTAGAAAATAAAACACAATTTTGAAAAATAAATCCAGATTGGAGAATCAACTACAACTGAAAGTTTGAAGAGATTCTTGTTAGAATAATATTAATTATTATTATTATTATTATTCTATGGTTCATTATAATTTATTGTGGCTCATAATTAAATATATATTTATAATTTAATAATGAGATAATCCTGTGATTGGCCAGTTAAAGATAATAGCAGTTTCAAGTGCACATCAGATAATATCCTCTCAGGTTGATGGAACTGAGAGATGATTGTTAACCATTTTCTGATTTTCTAGTCCTCTCCCAACCTTCAAAGAAACTAAACTCTCTCCATCTGAGTTCTTAGACTAAAGGAATGCTGAAGGCCTTGGAGGGAGAAACCAAGTCTCTAGTTTAAGCATTCATGTGATCACAATGGAACCAGGTATGTTCACTGAACGCTAATTAAATATAGTATGTGAAATCATGTGTTTTGATGATCTGGTGTTTATAGAATTAACTTACAATTCTGTCGAGCAATTATAGAGGTCTTTGGAGAGCGATATCTAAGATCACCCGATGTTAATGATGTTGCAAGGTTGCTTCAAATTGGCGAAAAACGTGATTTTTCAAGGATGTTTGGGTGTTTAGATTGTATGCACTAGACTTGGAAAAACTGTCCAAATGCTTGGGCTAGATAACATGATTGGCGAAGTAGAGAATCAACTACTATTCTTGAAACTGTAGCTGATTATGATTTGTGGATTTGGCATGCACATCTTAGTGTTGCATTCTGGGTATGTATATCATTTTGTATGAACCTATGATTCTTCATTGTTATGAATATGCTTCTGCGTATAACATGTGCAAGTCATACATATGTTTTCTTTCGGCTTTTATTGCTGCAACTGTACTGTATGATTAAGTGAAGATTATTTAATATGCAATACGATATAATATATAACTGCTTATATATATTCAAACTGGTTGATGATGCAGTACGAATTGAAATGAATATCAATATTTGCAAATGCTTTTGTTTGAATATTTGCAAATGCTTCTATCCACCAGTACTGTTGAATATATATATATATATATATATATATATATATATATATATATATATATATATATATATATATATATATATATATATATATATATATAGTGAAAGGTTCCCGTGCGGATGTGCGGTGGATTAATGTGTGTGAGATTTGTACTCAATGTGCGTGAGTGTTGTGCTTAATGTGCTTGAGATTTGTACTTAATGTGCGTGAATGTGTAAAATGCAGCAGAAAATAGTGATGTCAGCTTCTTCCCCATCCCAAGTAGCCATTTGCCCCCTCCCTGATGATGATGATGCGGAGGCGGGCTATGGTGGTTAAGAATTATGGGAATAATACAACAGAAATCCACACTTAGCTGTTGTGCAAATTTTACTGTGCGTGCGTCATTTATATAAACATTCAACTGCACTGAAGGTAGCTGATAATCCAGAATCCATAACCAAATTTAAGGAAGAAGTAACAAGAAGCTTGGGCGTTAATGTGCGTGTGTTTCTGTTCTTCTTCCATCTGAGCTCGTAATTCTGAAATACCCACGCACATTAAGCACAAATCTCACGCACATTAAACACAATACTCAGGCACATTAAGTACAAAACTCACGCATATTAACATGACGCACATTAAATACAAATCTCAGGAGCATTGAGTACAAATCTTACGCACATTAAGTATAAACCTCACGCACATTAATCCACCGCACATCCGCACAGGAAGCCACAAGAAATTGTATAGAGAAACCTCACGCACATTAATCCATTTGATCCCTTTCCTATATATATATATATATATATATATATATATATATATATATATATATATATATATATATATAAAGAAATTGTATGAATAAATTGGTCTCACTGTTTATATATGTATATAAAATTGCGTATGTATGTATACACTGTTTATATATGTATAAATTGTTTATATATGTATTACTGCATATGTATTGTTTATATATGACATATATACATATATATTGTATGTAGTACGTACTTTTGATAGCATGAAGGTTATTTTTGCTGCTGCTTTATCACAATCAGTTGTTTATCCATATATTTAAGTATGTATGTACTGTTAATTTATGTATATGGTTCTGATGAATTCTGCTGAATTCTTGCAAGCCATTCTTAAACTAGTTCTTATGGATTGCTACAGTACTGCATAAATATATATGTTTATATCTTTATGTATTTCGTATGTTTATGACAGTATGGGTTGGATTTGTTGTTTGTACGCACTATTTGTAATTTGTTGAATGTATCTGATTCCAGCTGTATGTAATATGTTTACCGTATCTGTTACAGCATATGCATTCACAATTATTTGTATTATCGCTTCCGCTATATTACTGCATGCAGATTAATTTGTTGATTAATTATGTGCTAATTGTGTATATAGATTAATTATGATTCTTTGTAACTAACTTGGTTTGCATGGCCTGGTGGTTTAGAACCCCATCCTTTATTCTTGAGGAGAGGGGTTTGATCTCCATCCATGTAAATGAAGCAAATCATTTGGCTTGCATATTAGTGATAATTATTCTTGAGGAGAGGGGTTTGATCTCCATCCATGTAAATGAAGCAAATCATTTGGCTTGCATATTAGTGATAATTATGTATGTGGATATTTTATGATATTATTTATTATATTATATCCACTTAACTTGGTATCTAATTATGATTGATTTGTTAGTCACCAAAGTGACCAAATTATAATGTTTTAATATATATCAAATTTAAATCAAATTCAATTACCCATGATTACGTGATGCTTATAATGAGATGACATGATTTTATTTTATTTTCATTGTATTGGGTAAATTGAAAGTTTAATAATTATGAAATATTTAAGAGTAGTCGCCCAAAGGTTGATCAATCATTTCATAATTATAAGCAATAATAGTGGTTAATTATTTATATTTGATTGGGCTGTTTAGCGTATCCAAAGATAACAAACAAGTCTAGTCGCAATATACTTAATGACCAATTATATGAAAAAAAATTTAGCATCGTATTATGTTTAAAGTTATATATTGTTGGATCACCCAAGGGAGACCTTCAATGTATTTGATGTTTATGATTATGTTGAGATTATTAGCAGCAAAATTAAGGTCCATGAAAATAGACGTGAGTGATACTTTCCTTGCACAATTTATTTTAAACCCTTTGCCTCTCGAGTATGAGACATTCCAAGTGAATTACAATTATATTAAAGATAATTGGAATTTGTTCGAATTGCATAAAATGTTAACTCGAGAGGAAACAATGCTTAAGAGACAAGGAATTCACTCAATTAATCTCATGAGTCAGTCAAGGGCTGGTAAGAAGTTTGGAAAGAATAATCGTAAGGGTAAGAAAGGACCATGAAGACTAATGAGTCCTCTTCTCAAATCCACAAAAAGAACATAACAGCACGTTTGGTTCACGGAATGAATTTAGAGGTAATAGGAATGCTATTCCATAAGGAATGGAATAGACAAGGAATAGAATAGGAATTGTATTCTATTGTTTGGTTCGCGGAAGGAATAGACTTTAGGAATTATACTACAGTGTTTGGTTGATTTAAGGAATAGAAATGAAATATGTTTTAAAAGACATAAATACCCTTATAAAAATATGTGATGGTGGCGATGGTGGTGGTGGTGATGGTGGTGGTGGCGGTGGTGGTGGTGTTGGGGTAGTAGTGGTGGTGGTGGCGGTGGCAGTGGTGGTGGTGACGGTGATGATTGTGGCAGTGGTGGTGGGGGCGGCGACGGTTGTGGCAGTGGTGGTGGTGTTGCTGGTGGCGGTGGCGGTGGTGGCGGTGGTGGTGATGGTGGTGGTGGGGTAGTAGTGGTGGTGGTGGCGGTGGCAGTGGTGGGGGCGGCGGTGGTGTTGCTGGGTGGTGGTTCTGGTGGCGATGGTGGTGGTGGCGGCGGCGGTGGCGGTGGTGGCGGCGGCGGCGATGGTGGTGGCGGTGGCGGCGGCGGTGGTGTGGTGGTAGTGGTGGCGGTGGCAGTGGTGGGGGCGGCGACGATTGTGGCGATGGTGGTGGTGGTGGTGGCGACGGCGGTGATGGTGGTGGCGGCGACGACGATGGTGAAATAGGATAAATTTATATATAGGATAAAAAAAAATTAGGTTAAAGAAAGGGGTAAAAAAGAAAAGAAATTCAAAAATCTATTCTTGAGCGTTCAGTAATAGGCTAATACCAGGGGGGGCCCTAGTAATAGCTATTACCTGCCTATTACTGGGAATGCTATGCCATTCCTGGCCTATTCTGTGAACCAAACGGGCCATAAAAACGACAAGTGTCATTTGTGTAAGAAATCTGGACATTTTCAGAAAGATTGCCTTAAGCGTAAGGCATGGTTCGAAAAGAAAGGTATACATTATATATCAGTATGTTTCGAATCAAATTTAACTGAAGTTCCTTATAATACTTGGTGGATTGATTCTGGTTCCACTACTCATGTTCCGAATACTATGCATGGATTCCTTATGACCAAACCATAAAGCCAAATAAAAAATTTGTGTTTATGGGGAATCGAGTCAAAGCTCCAGTAGAAGCCATTGGAACTTATCGTTTAATTTTAGATACTGGAAATCATTTTGGATTTGTTTGAAACTTTTTATGTTCCTTCAGTTTCTAGGAATTTAATTTCTTTGTCAAAACTGGACTCTTATGGGTTTTCCACTAAATTTGGAAATTGTTGTTTCAGTTTATTCAAGCAAAATCATTTCATTGGTTCTGGTATTCTTTCTGATGGTTTGTACAAACTAAAGCTTGACAATCTTCTTGCTGAAACTCTTTTAACCTTGCATCATTGTATTGGAACTAAACGAAGTTTAGTGGATGAAAGGATTGTATAAACGTTTGGGTCACATATCTAATGAAAGGATTCAAATACTTGTAAAGAATGAAATCCTTCCTGAATTAGATTTTACTGATCTCGGTATTTGTGTGGATTGTATTAAAGGAAAATATTCAAACCACACAAATAAGAATGCAGCCACAAGAAGTACATGGCTCCTTGAAATTATACACACCAAATATGTGGACCTTTTGATATCCCAACATTCCGAAAAGAAAATATCATCACATTTATTGATTATTTTTTCACGTTATGGTTATGTCTATTTGTTGCATAAAAATCTCAATCAATAAATGCCTTAGAGGTATTTGTGAATGAGGTCGAAAGACAAATGGACAAAAAGGTGAAAATTATAAAAGATCTGATAGGGGTGGTGAGTAATATGGAAAGTATAATGAAAGTGGACAATGCCTTGGTCCATTTGCTAAATTTCTTGAAAGACGTGGTATTTGTGCTCAATACACAATGCCCGGTACACCACAACAAAATGGTGTTGCAGAAAGGCGTAATCGTACCTTAATGGAAATAGATAGGAGTATGATGCGTTATTCTTCTTTACCCTTATCATTATGGACATATGCTTTAAAAAAAAAAAAGCCGCTTATTTATTAAACAGGGTTCCTAGTAAGGCAGTTTCAAAAAACACCATTTGAACCGTGGACAGGAAGGAAACCTAGTTTAAGGCACCTTCATGTTTGGGGATGCCCGACGGAGATACGCATTTATAATTCACATGAAAAGAAACTGGATTCAAGAATAACTAGTGGATTTTTCATTGGTTATCCAAATAAATCTAAAGGGTAGAGATTCTATAGTCCTAGCCATACTACTAGAATTGTTGAAACTGGGAATGCTAAGTTCATTGAGAATGATAACATAAGTGGGAGCGTTGAACCACGAAAAGTGGAACTTAAAGAAGTTACGGTGCAAAATTCTCCGATATCTTCTTCTCAATTTGTTGTTCGTGTGTGTCAAATTACTCTACCTGGAGTTACTCAAATTGCTCAGTCTGCAACGGTTGAACAATTTAATCACATGTCTCAACAACAAATTAATGATAAAGAGATTAATGATCAATCACTCCATGTTGAAGTTAACAATGAACCCACAAATGATATTCCTACAGAAGTAGCATTAAGAAGATCTCAAAGACAAAGGAGATCAGCTATATCTGATGATTATATGGTTTATCTTCAAGAATCAGATTTTGATATTGGAATTGATGAAAATCTAGTTTCATTTTCACAGGCTATAAATAGTTCTAGTTCTTCTAAATCGGTTGAAGCCATGAAATATGAGTTAAAATCAATGGAACATAATGAAGTACGTGATCTTGTTGAATTGCCTGAAGGTTGTAAGCCTGTTGGCTGTAAATGGGTTTTTAAGACCAAACACGACTCAAATGGAAATATTTCACGATACAAGGTCAGACGTGTTGCCAAAGGTTTAACTCAAAAGGATGGTATTGATTTCAATGAAACATTTTCACCTGTTTCAAAGAAAGATTCATTTAGAATATTTATGGCACTAGTAGCTCATTATGACTTAGAGCTACATCATAAGGATGTGAAAACTGTCTTTCTGTATGGAAATTTAGAGGAAGAAATTTACATGAAGCATCTTGAGGGTTTTTTCAATTGAAGGAAAGGAACACATGGTGTGTAAACTTAACAGATTGATATATGGACTTAAACAAGCTTCCGACAATGGTATCTTAAGTTTAATGATACTGTAACGACCTTTAGATTTAAGGAAAATACTGTTGATCGGTGTATATATCTAAAGGTCAGTGGGTGCAAGTTTATATTTTGATTCTGTATGTCGATGACATTTTGCTTGTTACTAATGATCTTGGTTTAATGCAAGAGACCAATCAGTTTCTTTCTAAAGAATTTTGAAATGAAAAATATAGGTGATGCATCCTTTGTGATTGGAATTGAAATATTTCGTAATAGATCACAAGGAGTGTTAGGATTGTCTCAAAAAGCATTTATCAACAAAGTTCTAGAAAGATTTAGAATGTGGAGTTTGTGGCATGTTTTGTGGCCACAAATCATGGATTATGGTTGCGGAATTTTATTTCGAGACTTGGAATTGTCGACAGTATTGCCAAGCCGCTGAAAATTTATTGTGATAATGCCGCAACAGTTTTCTTTTCTAAAAAAAAAAAAAAAAGCAACAAGTATACAAGTGGTGCTAAACGTATTGATTTGAAGTATCTTGCCGTTAAAGAAGATGTTCAGGAACGAAGAGTATCAATTAAACACATTAGCACTAGATTAATGACTGCAGACCCATTAACTAAAGCATTGCCACCAAAGGTATTTCGTGAGCATGTTGAAAGAATGGGCGTTATTGGAAACTGTTAACATTATGTTAAGGTTGTGTTTTGATATATTTGATACTTAGAGCTCAATATAGTTTCGTTTTTGTATTAAGTATCCTGTTTAGTTTATGAAGTATATATACATGAATGTTTTATGTTAAACGGGATTTGTCTTTGACAAAGACATTATCGTGGACCATCATGAAAAAGTTCATTATGAATCATATTGAGTTTGAAATTAATATTGTGATACATGGAATGGACTATGTTAAATTAGTGACGTATTACCGTCATGATTCTTATTAATTTCTAACTTAACGATGACTTATGTTCTGACCAATATAATGAAGGAATTAGCTTATACTATGCATATTATGTTTCAAGTTCATTATTAAAATTATGATTTATGTGCCAAGTGGGAGAATGTTAGAATAATATTAATTATTATTATTATTCTATGGTTCATTATAATTTATTGTGGCTCATAATTAAATATCTATTTATAATTTAATAATGAGATAATCATGTGATTGCCAGTTAAGAATAATAGCAGTTTCAACTGCTCATCAGGTAATATCCTCTCAGGTTGACGGAATTTCCTGTCGCGGATTTGGCAACAGATATCATTCTGTCGTGAGTCCGTCGCGGTTTTGGCAATGGAAATGTTTCCTTCCATTGCCATCGCGTGAAAAATATTTCATCGTGAAACTCATATTCCGTCGCCTATTGCCATCGTGAAATATAACAATGGAAATAATTGTTGTTGTGATTCCGTCGCTAATCTTTCGTTGCAAATTTTGTATTCCATCTCAAAATTCCATCGTAATAAAATGACGGAACAAATTTTTGTCACGTCACAAAGTTTGTTAAAATTCTAATATTTGTAGTTAAAATATTAATATACAATTATATTTATAAATAAAAACACTATTAAAACTAAAATACAATATAATTTGTAATACTACTTTATAGTTAAAAAAAAAAAATTGAATGTTGTACTTAATACCAAATCTATGTCTAAACAACAATATAATAATTCATAAAGAAAAGAAGCAATATTAAGTTTATTAATCCGGTTATAATAAGGATGATGATGAAGTACAAGCTCTCTCACTCTCAACTCTCAAGAGCATCTAATCTTTGATGCATAAGAAGCAGAAGCCTTTAAATTCTCAATCTCGTCTTGTATCTTTGCGGAATTAACATTGTCTAATGGCTGCAATATTGATGTTATATATATTGTCTGATGTATTAGCATTTATTGAACGACAAACAAAGATGCTATATGAGTCAAGTTCATAAACTCTTCTTTTCTTATCATTCCCGCCAACCGCATCATAGTATGATTGACTCTCATATACTTCCTCTCCATTTTGTGTTAATACCTCCCGTTGCAATGCAACTTTCTCCTACAAAAATTTGGGTAAATCACAGTGCATTTTACTCATAAGCTCCAGAAGATTCAAACTGCAAATATTATTATGGTTGCAGGGTGCAAGTCTGAATTGAGCTCCTGGCCTAAAAGTTTAAAGAACAAGGTACAAAGAAATAGAAGATATTAAACATCAATGAACTATTATAATATAATAACTTATTCCACACTTGTAACTAAAACTTAAAAAGATGACAAACATCATGCATTGTTACTCTTATAACTTTCTCTACTGCATCACTGAAACATACATAGGAGTTTCATATAGAAGTATAGTATAATTGATGACCCAAATTGATAAAGTGGAAATAACTGATGCAAGGGATTTCATTATTACCTTGTCAGTACTCAACAAGTGGATCAAAGTAGGAACCAACTGTAGAATTTATCATCATATTCCTGGCCACGTGCCCATCTAGCTACAATGGCAAATAAAACTAGAGTTTTTTCCACTTTTGGTCCCTCGACTTCACTTGTGTTGACAAATGGGATTCACGACTTTTATTCCGGACATAATAGGTGCTCAACTTCAATTTTTTTTCCACATTTGGTCCCATCCGACCAAGAACCCGGCCAACCCACCGGAATTAGACTCAACCCTTATTATGTTAAGGGTATTCTAGTCATTTCTAACCCATGTAAAATGATTAAATATAAGATTTATTCCGTATTTACACCTCATTCTCGTCGATCTCTGTTCGAATCAAAGGTGTGCGAAGAAGGAAGAACAAAAACCCACTCTGTTCGAATCGAAGGTGTGCGAAGTAGTCAATTACGCTAGGGTTTTTGTTCTTCCTTCTTAGCACACCTTCGATTCGAACCGAGATAGACGAGAATGAGGTGTAAATACAGAATAAATCTTATATTTAATCATTTTACATTTTACATGGGTTAGAAATGACTAGAATACCCTTAACATAATAAGGGTTGAGTCTAATTCCGGTGGGTTGGCCGGGTTCTTGGTCGGATGGGACCAAATGTGGAAAAAAATTTGAAGTTGAGCACCTATTATGTCTGGAATAAAAGTTGTGAATCCCATTTGTCAACACAAGTGAAGTCGAGGGACCAAAAGTGGAAAAAACTCATAAAACTATAAGAAGGGACTTAAATTTAATTAAGAAAAGAAAGAGAAACAAAATCCATACCCAATCACTTGCACTAGAATGGCTAGCCGAATAAATGCTGGAAGATTTATAACTCGGTGTGATAATCCCCCTGTTTTACACATAATCACAAACTCTACTCCTTGTTTTACAAGCCTAAGCCTAAAACCATATGGTAAGTTTTACTACTGCAGATAGGAAAAGTTAACAACTTTCTGCTTTTAGTTAGAAATTCCAAGCAAGATCTACAAACCTAACATGATAACTTGCAGTTCTTTTTAGGATTTGATAAGGTGTTTCCGAATTCCAAGTATAGGGTCTTGTAAAACCACAACTGCTCATGCCACACTTGTTGATTAAAAATGTTGTTGATTATTATGATTAAACCTATAACCTTTCAATAAATCTAGTATTACTAAAACCAACTATGCTAAAGAAACTTGTTGAAGATGCGTGTGGGCCGTCTCCTATGCCTTGGGGGCTACCTACCCTACTCTGTGGGTCCATTTTTTTTTTCCAGTTGCACGTTGGGCTATGTCCATTATCCTGCAGGCCCAGGTGAAGATTTGCACGTCGGGCTGCGTACCATACCCTACCAGCATTGCAAGCTCCATACTAGATGCAGTCCACCTACCCTGCTCTTTAGAATTTTTTTTGTTACACGCTGGGCTACGTATTTTCTCCTGCAGACCCAGATAAAGATTTGCACGCCGTGCTGCGTACCTTTCCCTGCAGACTCGGGTGAAGATGCGTATGGACCGACTCATATGCCTAGCAAGCTACTTACCATACCTTGCAGGCCCGATAATTTTTTTTCTCTCTCCTGGGCGCCTACATTGCTTGCAGGCAGTGTTGCAAAAATCGGGCCTAGGCGGCGATTAATCGGCGCCTAGGCGCTAGGCGGTCGGCCACCTAGGCGCCCGCCTAGGCGCTCTAGGCGCCGATTAATCGCTTTAGGCGCCCTAGGCGGTCCCCAAGCGCCTAGCGATTTTTTCAACCTTGCTTGCAGGGCCAACCATAATCATTTTTTTTTTGTCTTGGAATGTGTACCCTACGTTGCGGGCCTAACACTGAAAATGAAATGGGGTGAAGAGTAGTAAGAAAATAATAAAAAGTTTTCTTTTTTATTTCCTTCTCAAGTTGTCTGTAAATCCAGTTACAATTTTTTTCTTTAGGCCTTCAGTCGTGCTTTCCGAGCCTCGGTACAAAATGAAGCTGAAAATCATTTTAATATCTCCTCAGGCTACCTACCCAGTCTGCGAGCCCATTTGGGTGCTATTGTTTACTGTAGCATCTCTTGTCTAGACTGTGAAACTTCCAACTCGCATCGAGACCACTTATCCTGCCTACGGGTCCACTACCGCATCCATTTTTATTTGTTGGTAGTTTGTTTAGTCTGCAAGCCCAACCAGAAATATATATGTTAATATTTTTCCAATGTAGAAATGTTTTTTCTTACCTTAGCTCCCTGGGCTGCTTGCAAGCCCACCAAGGTGCTATTATCCGGTTCAGAGTTGCCTACCCACCTTGTGGGCTCCTTGTGAAGGGTTCGGGCTCCCTCCATGACGGGTTCCCTCATTTCGACCCTAGTTGCGGCCTCGAGCCCCTTGCACTTGGGCCCCCTCCTTGGCGGTGCCATCTACCCAGCTCGTTGAGTGCTGAGTCGGGTAAAATGATGATTTCCTTGAGTTTTTGGGTTAACGATCGACTATCGGGCTGCACTGCACCGCACCCTATTATTGCTTAGCCCATTCATCGATGACGTTGGTTGTCTCCCATGCTAAGGGTTGAATGCTATGTCCGACCTCCAAGTGACCTCGGTTGGTTCTGCCGACAGTAGCTTCTCCATTGATGGCTATAGTGCTAGTTGAACCTCTCACGTGTTCCAGGTGAAGAACCGACCCTCGTGAACTGAACCGACCCCTAGCCACTTTGTCGGCTAAGGCGTTCTTGCGGGTCTGGGGAACGTTTGTTTTGTGACTCGGTCATTTCATCATATCTCAGGTTTGATTGCATCAAGGGAAAGGGTAAAATGGGTAGAAATTATGAAGGCATGTTTTTCGTAGCGAACCCCATAGGCAACGGAAATGATGGTTTTGTCGTGATCGAATCTACCATAAACCGGGTATGAATGTACATAACGAGGGGTAGGAAAATTTAGTTTTATTAGTCAGGATGCTAGCCTAAAAGAGTACATACAAAGCCCTAGTCCCAAAACGGCAGCCCAAATAAATAAATAATACCAGCTATAGCGCTGGTGTATAGGTTGGAGGTTAGGATCACAAATCACTAGATCAGGTTTAGGAGACTTAGTGAACTAAAGGATGCCTTTAAAGGGGAGGCAAGAGTGCCTTATATAGTGTTGAAGACCTTTCAGATATTTGACAAGTGTATGACATCGGCTAGTCTTTATTCTTGGCCACACATTTGTCCCCCCTCCCCCTACTTTGCTTCCAGCGCACTTTCCATGCATAAGTGTAGTTTGCTGTTCTCCAATACAGAAGATAAGCAATGGTGTAACACCCCAGATTTTCAAGACATTTTAAGCTTATATAATAAAGGTAATATCTCATTATATCCCAAAGTATATCACAAGTGTACGGGGTGCTATGCCACACCTGGGCTAGAGAACCCAGGTGCACAGGCTGTCTAACTAATATCTATTGAAACACAATGCATAATATGGCACGCAGGCCGAAAGGGAAACTACTCTACTTCTACGCTCCAGTTCTAGCGCGCTCCAGTGCTCTAGTCCTTTGTGCCTGAAAGCCAAATATATCTGTTCAGCGAGAGATGCTGGTAACCCACTCCAACGCGTTGAAATACAATACATATAGAGATATATATAGATATACGAAAACCATTATGAGCATGAAGATATATCCTACGAACTCTAGCTTTTAAAACCGGGAATGACTCAACAGTTAAGGCTAGACACCAGCAGTAGACATAGCAAGCATATGCATTTCACAATAGATAAAGCAGTTACGACAAGGCATAAACGGTAATCATAATCCCATCATAAACAATCCCCAATATGAAACCCATAGCCACATCCCAAGGCACTCATAGTCACAACTCGTCCATATCACACACATAACGCACATTGTTGGCGCCACGGGACCGATCGCATGCCCATACATGAGGGTCAGCGCATATAGCTCTGACACAGCCCCGCAGCACCATGCCCCATATCGCAACACGGGGAGGTCGATCGCAACCGATCGATGAACCGCAGCTCATCATAATGTTTGATCGCAACCAAACAGTGGACCGCAGCCCAAGAGAGTGTCATCTAACCGCAGCCAGGATAAAGGACGAACCGCAGCTCGTATAGAAACGTTTGATCGCAACCAAACGGTGGACCGCAGCCCAAGAGAATGTCATCTGACCGCAGCCAGGAAATGCCAATCTGACCGCAGCCAGCTTCTGAACCGCAGCTCAGGATAACCAATCCGATCGCAACCGAATTGGGGTAACACACACATAACACATAGCAAGCACATGCAACCCACATTACATATTAAGAAGGGGGAGAAATCGTATAACAAAACCTATGCGTGATCCATCACTTACTAAGAATAGTCCTAAGGGGTTCATACTTCTTCCACCTAGGTCAACGGGATACCAATTCAACTAGCATGCAATATAATAGACTCATAAACCTACGAACGGTACCCGAAACATCAAACTAGACATAGGCACGACAAACGGGGTCCGTTGGGACACCACGGGGATCGGGGAAACATCAAACGGGGAAACCGGGAGCCCGAGGTAGTGTAATTTCCAGCGGGTAGCCGGTGGGTGGGGGTCCACCCGCCGGCTGCCACTGTTCCGGGCAGCGGGTGCCCGGCGGGCAGCTGCCCGCTGCCGGAGCTGCCCGAGAATGCCGCGGGTAGGTGGCGGGTCCCCTACCCCCACCGACCCCCCACTGACTCTTTTCATCACTTTTCGCCCCGGGAACCGTTGTGGAACCCGAAACCATGCTTAGACACTTTACAACGCAATTAACAACAACAAGTAGACAATTAACGGATCAAATACGGGAAACGAACGGCACATGGCCTATCATGCTTTTCTAAACATAATCCACACCCAAACATGCGATTTCCCACCCGATAATCCAAGAATCAAAGCATACGGTACAACCTAGGGTTCTAATCACTTTTATATCAACAAGAATGCGATTCGTCTTCTAATTGCAAGATTCGGTAGGAACAACACATAATCATCAAGGATACCAATTAATCATCAAGAACATCATAATCATCAAGAACAACACATAATCATCAAGAATCCCAATTAATCATCAAGAACATCACAATTATCAAGAAACTCCCAATATCAAGATTATCAAGATTCCCCATGGAATCATTAAATCAACATCAATAATAAACATAGTAATTCGCCATTCACAATCATACGGGGGAAACCCTAAGGGGAAATCATAGCTATGAAAATAGGTTTTGTTGAGACATGGGTTACCTCTTAGCCTTAATTAGTTCCTTGGCTATGAATGGTCTTTCTTTAAGCTTCCTTGCTTTCTTGCTTTCTTCTAAGGGAATTCTTGGAGCTCTCCTGGGGAGGTGGGGCGTTTAGGCGTGTGGGGAGTTCTAGGTGTCTCCTAAGTCCCTTATTTATATATTTAGGAGTCCTAATTAGGAACTAATATTATAGGCTTGCTAATTCTATTCCTTTCGGAACTAAGGATTGAGTTTAGGGGTTGGGTTTATATATGAGGGCCCATGGGCTACGGTGGGCCTTTTTCCCTAATTGATCATTATGATTTATTCCTTCTCTTGGGCTTATTGATTGATTAATTAAATGGTTTTAGGGGCCGTAACACGGGGTGTTACAAATGGCTTGGTGGGTTGGAGCGTATGTTGTCTTGTGTAGGTCCCGAGTTTGATATTCCCTAGCCGCACCTCCGATCTTTAGCTTATTTTGCTCCAGGTTTCCTCATTCCTTTACACAATAGATTTTCATTATTCTTACTGGGCCAACACCCCATCAATAAAGATGGACACTCCGCTTGAGTCAAGACTTTTCCAATAAAATGGATCCCGGGATCCCATGGCCCCATCACACACAATTTCCCTACATACTGTCTTTGGAGTAGTACGAGAGTTAGGTTATAATACTTTAAATTGTGCTCATAGTGAATTTAGCTTTTCTCCTAATACAAGAACTGCCTGGCAGATTAGGAATTTCACAAATTACGTTAAAAGCTTTTGTGTCAGAATTACTATTCTAAAACATCACGCAATCCTCGCAAATTTTCACTCATCTTTAATTTAATTTATTACAATATAATAATATTTTAATGTTAGACAAATACATTTGACATTTATTTTCAATTTTTCATACAATAGGTATATATATATATTTGATAGTAACTAAAATAATTACATCATACGCCGCATGAACTCGTAGCAACATTTCACGACGACCAATCATGCCTAGTCAATGCTTTTCATTATCCAAGCCAAAACATAATTAATTAATCACTTGGTGTAATTCTCATATATTTTGATGGTGACTTAATTAATAATTTTCTAAACAGTTATCTCATTGTTTATTGTATATATACTGCAGTGATGATTGATGAAATAAGGCTATTTGAGAAGAAAGGAATAGTTACAGCTAGCTTGACTGCTGGTTAAGCAATGACCTCAGTTAATAAACATTTTCTATATTTGACTTTCAAACCTTCCTCACCATCTGAATGAATAACGTCACAACATTCACATTTGTCCATCTGAAACAATAACACCAAAGTACCAAAATATTAGATTACGTATTTATGCATGTTAGGTCGTGAGTCTAATTGTAATAATTTTGAAGAAAAAATGTAATATTTTTACATGTGCTAGTGAAATAAAAAACATTTGTTGATTTAACAAGAAAAAAAAAAAAAAAAAAAAAAAAAAAAAAAAAAAAGAAGCTGACCTCAGGACGCTTTGTCGATGGCGAGTAAACTTCAATCCTGGAAACATAAGCAGCCGAATGGTTGCCCCTAGACGAACACGCCGGCAACCCTCTCTCCGACGACCGGAGATACGTCATAATCACCCCATCTTCATGGGTTCTGTTCACCGTTTTAAGGAAGAAAACGTGCGGCGCTTCGCAAGGATCCTTAGAAGGAAGCCGAGTGTTGAACATGTAAAGCGGCAGGTGATGCTGATCCCTTGCCCACGGTCGGAACGTTTCGATTGGCATTTGCAGGTAACTCCGGCGATGAATCTTTTCGTAAATCTGAATTGAGTATCCCCACGACACGGAAACCGACCAATTGCTTTGTCGGTGATAGCAAATGGTCTGCTGCAACATTCGGGTCTGGTCGTGGTCCGCCGTTCTCACCAAATGCTTCACCGATTGGAATCGGTCCATGGTTGGAAAGATGGGCTCTACGGCGTCGAGATGATGAAGGGATAGCAGTGGAAATTTGGGATGGGATGATAGAAATCCAGATAGGTCCCCACGTAAATCAATCTAGTATAACCCATGAACCCAAAAAACATGGTCATAAGTCGTGATCAATGCGGTGAAAATGCAATTGTCATATCATAGACCAAGGTTAATATGACATCATAAATCTCGATTCAAAAATTAGATGTGCATGTTTGCAGTTAACACATTCTGTATTAGCAGTTAACAATTTTCAAACATGTTAAAAATTAACGGCACATAACATGGTAATTATAGACACGATAACTACTGACACATAAATTGTTAATTGCAAATACAAAGTCAGTTAATTGCAAACACATAAGATCGATGTTAGTTAACATGTTATGTGTATGCAATTAACACATTTTGTACTTATAGTTTACCGTTTATGTGTTTGTAGTTATCATGTTGTGTGTTTTTAATTTGTTTGTAGATACATAAACAGTTAACTGCAGGTAAAGAATATGTTAACCGTAAATAAATAAGTTAAATGTTATTTTTGAATCAGAATTCATACAGTGCAAGGTAGACCTTAGTTACATGGTATAATTTGCCGTGAAAGTGATGAAAGCGAAGCAAAATATAAAAGAAATTTAATTTCCATTATATAATAATCCTAGTGGTTACAAATGTATTGAACGTTGTACTGGTCAAAGATAAAATTTCTACTTAATTGACTAGTCATGTTTCGTGGGGAAGTGGATCGCAGAGTCTAAAGCCGCCGAGAGTCTAAAACTAATTTTCATAATATAAAATTGAAACTATACATGGGGTTGTACATATGCTGGTTTCGTGTAATAAGAAAGTTCAAATAGAAAAAATAAAATAATGCAAATAATGATAATAAAAAACTATGAAAAAATTTTGTTTTGAGGAAAAACTCAACTTGGATTTTATAAATTCTTTTTTTGTTGTCTAAATAAGAAAGTGAAACAAAGTAAATTAGTTTTTTGGTTAGAACATGTTGTACCTATACGTGAATAGGCCCACCATACTTTATACGGCAAATTACACAATGGATCAAGATCTACCTTGCATTATAAATTTGGTCGAAATATAACATTCAATTTTGTATCTATAGTTGACACATTCTGTACATACAGTTGAAAGTTTCTGTACCTGTAGCGCAACTATCATATTATGTGTCAGCAATTATTAAGTTATTTGTTTATATGTATAGGAACTATTAACAGTAGATACGGGAAGTGCATGTTACATGTATATTGTAATATTGTATAGTAATTAATTACCTGATGAATCCCCTTCAAGGGGGAAAAATTAACTCCAAGATCAGCTATGCAAAGCATGGTAATATGATCGGCAGATTTGACGTGCGCATATCTCCTCAGGCAACTATCCATGTCGTTGGACAAAGCTTCCGCCAGAGGGTAACTGAGAATGAAGCCGGCGCCGCCGAAGCCCTGGTTAAACGAGTACCAGTAGTTGGACATCACAAACTCCGATTGACCCCCCAAGTAATGGTACTTTGTGTGATCATATTGCGCCAAAACATCAACCATATTCTCCACGAAGAACACAGAGTCGTCGTCTCCCATCACCACCCACCTCACCCCCTCCTGCTTCTCCCTAAACACCTCCATTATCCCATGCACCATGCGCGCCGTAATCGGGGCGGCGTGCTTCGTCTCTTGGACCATCTGGTTTATATCGTCTGAGACTCTGTACGGCGGGGAAGAGGGGGACCAAGGGAGGAGATCCCCGGTGGGAGCCACGTCGAGATAAAGGAAGCCGCGGGTGACGCCGGGCCGCCACCATGACTCGATGTAGGCCTTCCGGTGGTGCCATGCCTTTTCGGAGCCGATAAGGCCGAATAGTAGGTGGCTGATGTTGGTCGGAGATTCATTTTTCGCCGCCTCCGGCGATTTCAGTACCCCTTCAGGAGGTGAACAAATGGGGCTTTTGAAGAGAAAAATGGAGGCCAAGTAGAGAACAACACCGGAAATCAGAACGGCTTTAAAAAGCTCAGCCCCCAAACACTTGTCATACCAAGAGGCAATCTTCTCTCTCATTTCTGGAAATTTTAATTTGGACCAGCACAAAAGCCCTGTTGATGAAAATATAAAATGATGAAGAGCTAGTCCGGGAAAATTTTAAAACTGATCGAAACTATTTTTTTTTTTTGCAAGCATAGAAAAGTTTATAATTCAAATAAAAATTGAACACTTCTAGCTAATATTTAATTTGTTCGTATATAATATTTAAGAGTTGAAGTCAATTTCCTATATATTACTTACAAGCAAGCCTCTAGATATTTTCAAAACAGTATGTAAAATACTAAACTGGATGGCGCACACACACACTATATATATATATATGTATAGCCAAACATATTTGGTAATAAAAATAGAGACCGCCCATGCAAAACGCAATGTTTTGGGCAGGAACCGATTTTTGCCGGTTGGGATTACGGATAATTGGAATAATAATAAAAGAAATAACGGTGCCTTTTGGAACAGATTACAAACTGCAAACCTATACAAATTTCTATCTTTATATCTCTACTAGTTTTTTACATGCGTTGCGTGATTGAGATAATGCTTAATGTGTTTTTTTAAATATGTACTTTAAAGTATATAAATGCAAGATTATATTGGAATTTTTCATGCATGGATAATTGAATGTCGAATTTGCGTATTTAAATAGGTAATTCTAAATTTACAAATGCAAGGTAGTATAGTCAAGATTGATTATAATTGTCAATAAAATAATTGTATATGTATGGTTGAAACCAAATACGGGACATAAGGGAGAGCAAATAAAAATTAAGGCATAAAATATTAAATATATACTAATATTGAAGAGTTAACAGCTAATTGTCAAACAAGGACATTGCGAGGTAGTTTCGTACTTCAATTTGTTGTGTGATTTGAATACTTTTTTTGTCAATAAATCCTCAAAGTAGTTAATATGATTGGCTTAATTATATTATTTTATTATTTTTTATTTTTTAAAACAATTATTATTATTATTATTATTATTATTATTATTATTATTATTATTATTATTATTAAATATGTGTATACCCTTATCTCATTTTACATGTTAATCTAAACAGCTAATTTTTTCAAATATTTTTTTACCAACCGTTGATATAATTCGCTGGTCAAATCCGCTAACTGCTGATTGTCAAACAAGGACATTGCGAGGTAGTTATCACTTTTTGTTGTGTGGTTTGAATACTCTCTTTGTCAACAAATCCATCAAGTAGTTAATATGATTGGCTTTATTAATTATATTTTTTTAATTTTTCATGGTATTAATAAAATACTTGGTAAATAAATATATAGCATTATTTTGCATTATAACTTTGATATTTAGTTAAAAATAGTGCACAAAAAAAATAATAGACAATGTAGTGAATATAATCAATTGATGAATTTGAATGTAAATAATTTTTACATTGGAGAAATATAAAGACAATATAACTAATAAAATCATTTATCTTAATTAATTTATTGATAATGATTTTTTTTTTAATAAAGACATTGTAGGGATAATGTAGCGAATATAATCAATGGATGAAATTGAATGTAAAGAATTTTTATATTGGAGAAAAATAAAGACAATATAACTAATGAAATTATTTATCTTATTTAATATATTGATATATTGATAATGAATAATTTTTTTTTTGAATAAAGACATTGTAGACATATAATTCTAAATTAAAGAAATGCATATGTATTATTTTTTGTTGCAGCTACTAAATTATTATTTAATTTAATACGAGTAAAATAGAATACTAATTATGTCAACTTTGATTGGGATGTGGTTCGAACCTAAGACCTTTCTTATTAAAATCAATGAGTAAGTTAACGGTGAACTAACAGAAATTAACGGAAAAGATAATATTTAACGAAAAAGTTAACGGAAAATCATATTCATTAAGGATAAATTAGGAAATCTTAAGGAAAAATTAAAATCTGATCAATCTGAGCCATTCATTAGATTAAAAAATTTGACCGCCATTTTTTCTACCCATTATAGGCCTAACTCTCTTGGGCTCTTATTAGTGTATGTATAATATATATATATATATATATATATATATATATATATATATATATATTGTTGGTCCCGATAGATTGTGTGGTGAGTCTAGAGGGGGGGGGGGTGAATAGACTCTCGTTTTTCTTTAGTTTTTAAAAGAAAAACCCTGACAACACTTTTGAGTAAGATAAGCACAGCGGAAAGATTATAAAGTGAGGGTTGCACGAGTTTGATAAAATGTTAAGAGGAGTGATGAAAAAGATGATATGCAAGCAGTAAAATAAAGCAGTAAGTAAAGAGAAGAGTGAGACGAGATTTTATAGTGGTTCGGCCAAACGTTGCCTACTTCCACTCTTCTTCCACAACTGCTGGAAGGATTGCACTATCACTCTTTAGTACAATTACACAAAGACTTCCTTGATCACTAAGCCGGACAGCCTTTGAAGGTTTTTCAACTCCGAGAGTTTACTCCGCCTCTATCAACTTCTTCTTCTAAGTTGAGGTTGGTAAGAAAGTATTTCTTGATTCCTCCAACTGTGAAGTCTTGATGGTGTGGGATGATTGCTTCAAGAGTGCAAGACTTCTTTCAAGATGTAGGGCAGTGATGGATGATCTACTTCAAATGCCTTAGCACCTTAAGTAACTGGTTCGCAAAAAGCTTTGAGATTGTTAACTTTTCAAGGACTTTTTGCAAGAGAGTGAGTAGAGTGATAAATGAACCAGCACCTTCTTAGTTGATGAAGGTTGGTTTATATAGGTGATGAAAATTCATCCGTTGGAGGGAGATGAATTTTTCGAACCTTTTATCTGTTGGACAAGGACCATGGAGCCTCATGCATTTAATGCTCCATTGATGGGTTTGTACTATGTAGCCGTTGAAGGTATGGAGGATTTGATGGCTTTTGTCTTTTAGCTCCAGAGATAGTACAGCTTCATTAAATGCTCTTTGGAGAGCGTGTCCCATGAGTTGAGGTCCTTATTGTCCTAGGATGTTGTCAAATCAGACAGGTAGAACATTCTTCTTGTTGATGAGAAGAAGAATACTTGTTGGGATAGTCTTGAAAAGAACTGTCTTCTTAATGACAACTCCTTCTTTCGTTACTGTGGAGTCTTCTTTCGTCTTGATCAGCCTATCTTCTATTCATAACTCTTTTCGTGTGTTTGTTCTAGCTTAACACGAATTACATATGAGTTATGGCAACTTTCGTCTAGAACGAAAGTAGCGATACAAGAGAAACGTAAGAGTTAGGGGTCTACTTTCTACATTACATTGGTATCATCAAAATCCTAATACAAGGTTCCTAACAATTTCCCCCTTTTTGATGATGCCAAAACCTATACTCTTCTTATAAGGCTGAGAAAGTGCTCCTTAAGGATATTTCTATTAATAACACAGCCATTATCGAGAGTTTACAAGAATTTTCTACGAAGAAGCAGCAGGAATAAAGACAAGGACTTTTTAACTCAGACAAGTGACACGAGATGTGTGACAATGAGAGTTTCATAGATATTCAGATAAAATCATTACAAAAACTCTGTCAAAAGAAATCAAAACAAAGGATAACTTACATTTCTAAAAGATTCAGCCTTTGCTGAGCTTCCTTCTTTCTTTCTTGATTGACCTTCTCTTTCTGTCTTCTTTGTGTTCTCTCGTAGTCTATCTTCTCGTTGATTCTTGCTCTGAAAGTCCTGATTGGATTGTTTCTGACGAGCTCTTCATATCCTCCTTTGATGTTTAGACTCGTGTAATTGTTGTAGGCTTCTCGAATGTTGTTGCCTTCCACTATTCCAGACTTCCACCAGGAGATCAGTTCAAACGAATTCATTCCTTCTTGATAGCTCTTGTCTGACTCTTTATGCACTTTGAAAGCTGCATTGTACGTGACATTATTAGGAGAGTCTTTGGTTACATTTGATAGATCTTCGATGAGATTCTTAATCCTTTCTCTTTCTCTAGCTTCATCATCTCTTCTCCTGATCTCTTCATTGTGTTTTTCCCACAACTCCTTGTTTTGTCTTTTAATCCTTTCGTTCTGAGTGCTCATGTAGTTTTGCCTTGTGTGGTTGTCTTTCTTCTTCAACCATATGGGATTGTTGCAACCTTCAAATCTCTTACCGCTTCCTTCTTCGTATGGGACATAGTCCACGAAGTTTCCAATGCCATCCATGGTGACTGAGGTATTTTTCATGAGCCTTTGTCTTAGTTTTACTTGATCTCTTCTTGACAGTCCTGTGAAGAAATATTTGGCTTCAGAGCTGAAAGATTGTCGAGCCTTGTGAGGTCTGTCTTGAGTGCGACCATGGCGTCTTTGATCATGGGACTGTCCACGAGACTTAGGAGGTGGATGAGAGGGATTTTTGTGACCCGAGACTTTGTGAGGAGAGACTCGCTTTTCCGAAGATCTTTCTTTCGTGTTATCCCCTTGTGAGGTCTGTCTTGAGTGCGACCATGGCGTCTTTGATCATGGGACTGTCCACGAGACTTAGGAGGTGGATGAGAGGGATTTTTGTGACCCGAGACTTTGTGAGGAGAGACTCGCTTTTCCGAAGATCTTTCTTTCGTGTTATCCCTTCTTGGTTGGTTGTCATCATCCTTATCTTTGTCATCATTCCTATTTTCCCCCTTTTTGGCATCATCAGCGCAGGCAATAGGAGGTACAGAGGGGATTTGGCTGATTGCAAGCAGGATGTCTTGAGCATATCCCAGAATTTGAAGAGCATATTCACCAAGTTGATAGGAATTGTCTTGATAAGTGTCAATCTTGGTACAAGCTAGGTCAACACGTTCCTTGAGGCCGTAATGAGAATGCTTAATCTCGTGTTGCTGCCTAGCGACTTTGTTTGAACTCTCTTCAAGATCAGAAACTCTTTTCACCAATTGCTTAAGAGTTTTGTCATGAGGAGGATTCGGTTGCTGTGGTTGAGATTGTACATCAAGGAGTAGATTGACTTTTTGACACAGGTCATTCAATACTCTCGTGTCCTTCTCCCTTAGGGTGAGATATTGCTTGTGAATCAGTTCAGCTGAATGAACAGTTTCTCGCATGAGGTTCATAATGGTCCGTGGGGACTCAGCGATAGAATCGTCCTCAATGTGTGTTGGAGAAGAGTTCCTTTGTTCATCATGATGTGGTGCTTCCGGATTTTCACCATGCATCGAGTGGCCATGTTCAGGTGAGGCTTCCTTTCTGTCCTCATGAGCTGGAAGATTATGTTGTTGTTGTACAGATTCGTTCAGATGCGGAATGATAGCACGAGACGAGTGAACTGGATTTTTACTGGATGCTTCATCCGAGTCTTCGTCTTCATATGGTATTTTCAAGAGAGGTAGTCTTTGTGGACAGTTAGCATAGTCCGTTTCGACCAAGATAGTGTGGCTATCTTCTGGTTCTTCTTCTTCAGCACCTTCTCCTCCTTGTTGATTATTGTTATCATCATTATCATCATCATCAGTATCATCAATACCACTGTTGTCGTCTTCTGTTTCATCATCATTGTTCTCGTCTTCATTTTCTTCTTCATCCTCTTCTTCGATTTCGTTGCCATGAACATCTTTCGTTCCACTAGCACTGCCTTTGGGATCTCGAGGATGATCTTCTGCCATTTTGGCTTTAATTTTGGATAGCAGCATGATGTAGCGAAGTTGTTTCAATTCGACTTCAGTCACTGGATCTATGGGAGGTTTATGAAGAGGAACTACCAAGGGAGCTTTGTCCTTCCCGAGAGATCGATGAGTTATTCTATAAGAGTACACTCGGTGGATCTCCTCAATTCGCACAGCCTTTGTGACGTCCTGAGTTTCAAGCCATTGAAGTGCGAATTCCTCTTCGTCGATCATGGCTTCAAAAGTTTCGAGAAAGGTTCTGAGAGGTGCCGTGCGCCACTTGTGCCATTGTAGAACTCGATTGTAATCTCTTTCAATCGATTCTCTGAGAGATTTATCGAGGGTGTACCGGTCTGGAGAAGATTGACGAGCAGATGGTTTCGGGACAAATGATGTTTGAGCAGCTGTCATCTCGTCTACTAGTGCAGGTTCTTGTGTCAGAATTACCTGCTCTGCAATAGTAGGTTCTTGTGGAAGAGATTGAGCATCATTTGGAGCATCAGAGGCTGCTTTCGGGATGTCTTCTGGAGAGCCCGGCTCTTGTGGAAGACTTTGACATCTTTCCTCCATTTCTACAGTAGCAGGTTCTTGTGTCAACTCTCGTAGGAGTTTCTCTGCTAAGGTAGGTTCTTGTGGATGAGGAACAGGAGATGCATTCGGATTGATGGATTTGTGAGCAACGGGACTTCTTTCGGGCAGAGAAGTTTTCAGTTCCCCCTCAGAGGTAGCTACTTTCGGGATGTCTTCCCCCTGTGATGTTGCTCCTTTTGATAAGGGTTCCCGGTTTTGAGCAGGTCTCATTCGACTTCGTTTGCTTAGACGAGTGAGAGGTTGATCATCATCATCTTCAGAGGAGTTCTGCACGATCAAAGTTTCGAGAGGAGGATCACCTTTCGTCTTTGGTTGGGAGATGACCGTCTTTTGAGTCTTAACCCGAGAAGAGGATTTTTCTTGTTTCTGCCGTTTTGGTTTTGGTTGAGCTTCTTCGTCTGCTTTGGGGGTTTTTAACTTTCGTTTGGACTTCCCTTTGGGTAGATTGGGTTCAAGAGGAATTCCCAATTCCAACGCCTTCTGTTTGTCATATCCAGATGGTTTTTGCTTCATGTGACAGACCTTTTGACCAGGTGGAGCACCAGCACGTAGAATCACTCCTTTTGTGGCAAGAAGATGGCTTATAATGAAACCGAAGCCCATCTTCTTTGTAATGTCACCAGGACTCCTGCGATGGTATGTGATGGTGTGGGCGATGTTGTTGAATACTATTTTGGACCAATCAACCTTATGCTCATGAAGGAAGGCGTGCAGCATTTTCAGCTTTTCCCTTGTGACATCATCTGTGCCAGAAGTCTTGTGGTCCACAATCTTGTTGAAGATGTCTACTGCAAACTCATGATCCAACCGGAACCATTTTTTCTTGAGGGGCCAGGAAATTTCATCTTTGGAAGGGGCCTCCTTGTGTCGTATGGATTCATAGAAATCCTCCGGATCCAGATGATAATATATCAGGTTGGATTTTTAGGACTCATCTCGTCTGGGAAACCCAAAAGTTGATCGAATATCCTCAGCAGTAAACACAATGTGATGTTTATTAACTCTTGAAGTTATGCTCGAGAAATCAGAAGCCACATACGCATTCAAATAAAACTGAGTAACGTCAAGAGGGTACCATTCATCATAGAGGTGAGTTATCAAACCATATAAACCTGTTTCTAACAGAAGAGCGATTATCCGTTCTCCAAAGGCTTTATCCAAGACATACTTACCAAACCCTTCTTCGTCCCACATACTTCCTCCTACGATAAATGGAATTCTGGACTTGATAAACTCTATATCTTCCGTGGGAAAACTTGGTATTACTGGAGTGGATGAGGGTTCAGGGTTCTCTCGGTTCTTTTCGGAAGGAGCCGCCATTGATGATAGAGAGCTTGACTATAGAGAGCTTTGAGAGGAAGGGATGTAATTTGAGAGTTGTAGAACAGACGGAATGAAGGTTTGAGCAGGGTTTATAAAGTTCCGGGTTGGTGTCCTTAAATCAGCCCATTAAGAAGACTTATTCGAATTTCGAAAAAGAACTCAGCGGTTCCTCTTCCTCAAGAGGTAACTGATCATCATGGATATGTGATAAGAACGTGTGCAGATCTGAAACGATCATTCCCTCATTTAATGAGGAGAGAGAAAAGCACCCAAGTACTGAGAGGTGCATTAAATGCACGTCTTTGTCCTGTCAGACTAGTGGGATAGTGGCGATTTCTCGGCCATATGATCCCAATAACACTTTATGAACGGTTTAGATTCAAAAAGGAATAGCGTCTTAAGTACGATTCAAAAACCCGAATGTTGTTCAGAATTTCATAAGACGCACATAATGTTGCCCGAAGAGATTCATGATAAACAATCAACATTGTCACCCGAAAGATTGGTAACTGATCAGTCTTCAAGATTCGTTTAGATGAATCATGAGATCATTCATGATATCTCCTTTAGGAAATATTTTTCTCACTATTTTGTTCAAGGTGGTCAAATCCTTGAACGAAAATATTTCATGGGATTTTGAGAAAAATTGCGAGTAAGTTTCGCTCAGAACAAACTTTTAAGGCTGTCAACAAGGTTACACAGATAAAACATGACATCTTATTAGCACAAAGATATGGCAAGCTTTTATTCAACAATCGAGAAGAGAAAGAAAACAGAAACATAGATGATGATTTTCAGAAAATCACTTTTCTTCCTCTCAACCTTCTTGGGGATGAAGAGCATTCAGGCTTATCTTTCTTCTCCTTCCAAACATTTCCCTATACCATCTTTTATAGCGCGGAAAGTTGGAACCAGTAGAGGACTCAGCTTCATCATCTTTGTCATACTTCTCTTCCAGATTTTCTTGTGCCAGAAAGGCCATGTAGTCCTTGTCAATCCATTCTTTTGGGATTGTCTCACTTGGATCTTTTGAGATCTTTCTTCATTCTCTGATTCAAATATGAATCCAGCCATATCATCGTATTGAAACGATGAGTCTGAATCAGAGACGAGATTGATAGGAACATTAGGACTATTGCCTGGGTATAAGTCACCTTGCTCCTCCCTGAGGCGCCTAGCGGCCTCTTGGAGCTTGCGAGAGTCATTTCTTGTGAACCTTTTCTTAGGTGCCATTGAGAGAGAGGAGATGGTGAGAGTTGTGAGAAATTCTCTCCCTTTTTATAGCCAAGGATTGAAGGGCTTATCAGAAAGTTTGTCAACATAGCAATCAATGCTCATTAATGTGGTCAAGAGAATGCTGATTTCAGTTGAGACTAAAATTTTGATTCTCTGTAAGGCTTGAGTTCCAACGTGCTTAGCATTCCATAAATTCATAATGAATTTTTGTACTCTTTTTGACCAGATATAACTTGTAATAAATGCACTCAACAGTAATCCTTCGTTGATCATCTCTCCTTCTTCTTTCAAGCTTATGATGGTGGCATTAGGGAGCTTGCTTGCTTCCTGTATGTGATGCTTCAGACGAGTAGCCCTTTTTTCTGCTTCGTCCATTTTTCCTTTCCCTTTGTTCATACTGCAATCCTTTTTCTTAGAAAGAAGTGAGTGCGTCTTATGCATGGCGAAACTATTTTATAGGCAAATAAGTGTCGTGGAGATCTATACAAAATCTTTTGGATACTGACACTTTCTTGCGTGAGAGACACGAAAACAAAGAGACATGAAAGGATAAGGTGATTCATTATAAAGCATGGTGGAATAACATCACATATTAAGAAAAGGACAAAGTTTTTAGATCTTCCTTTTCTGCTGCTGGCGGTGGATTTGAGTGGTGAGGGCATCTTAGGAGGGGTGCTGGACGGTGAATAGTCGAAACTGTCGCTTTTGTCCAGCACACTGTTTTCTTTGGCATATCCAATAGAATTGCTGCAGAAGGAAACAGCTCTTTTGACTCTTTGTCTGTTGGAGCCCGAAGAACTCTGAATATGTTGAGAGCGTTCCATGAATTTGTTCACTTCCTCCTGGGTGATGAGTTTGTCATTAAAGATCTCACTTTTTCACTTTTTCCACCTTGATTCTCAGTGTTGGTTCTTTTACTACTGTACTCATACCTGCAAGAACAAACACTAGAACTTTTTGTTAGTGATGTATGCACAAACAATTAGTATACCTTATTTATAAGGACACTTGCGTGTAAGGATGGATCAAATCTTGCGAAATCAAGGATACGAATCTTTACAGATTTGATTCTCTGAATTTTAGGTCATTTCAATCATTCCGATCTCATGCTTAATAGAGAGAATCTTGTCTCACTCAGAGGTTTAGTGAGTATATCTGCAGTTGATCATCGGTATTGACATATTCGAGAGAAATATCTTTCTTCTCAACATGATCAC